>NC_090882.1:12161030-12198530 GCF_036669935.1 Montipora foliosa | reverse complement strand
ACTCGGATTATTTTTGTAGAGAAAACTACTTGCACCAATTACTCGAAATTTTAATTTATCTTCCCTATGTAAACATAATTTAACAATAGATTATGATTTCTTTGTTCACAGACTTATTGATTGTATGCGCAAAATGGCCGTGCCCTGTACTAGTAAAACAATTTTACAGGCGAACAGTCAAAATGACTTTGATTTTAAGTGAATAGTGGGATACTGGTTCACTGATAGTGGTGTTTGCTTAGAAATTAAACTTTCTTTTGAAGACGACGCGACAGACAGTCGATTTTAAGACATTATTTTACAAGACACTGGGTTGTGCTGGGCGATTCGCGATACTTATCCACGGAAATCAAAATCATTATCGTGAACCTATCCAAACGAAACCTATTTGGAAAATAACATCTCACACTGTTTGCCTTACAATATGCTGCAACCAATCTCTAAAACAACACAAGAAAAACGTGTCGCAAATAAAACAAACTAGCTATGCTTACGCAAATTCCTCGCTGAAAATGCTTGAATCCGCGCTTTTGCTTTTGTGAGGTCTAAAATGGTACTCAAATCCCATTTGCGTCTAGATCCAACCATCGTTCTTTCGCCAAGCATCGTGAAATACTAAGTTCTACGGTTGTACCCTTATGAAACGAAACACCTTGAAGTAATAATTGTCACGGATCAATATCATCTGTTTTCCGGTCACGTCAATTTTGTCTCCCGGGTTTATTTATATCTAAGAATTACGAAATGTCAACAAAGAGTTTGTAAGTGCACAACAATATGCAGATGGAGAACATCAAAACCAAATGGAAAATAAACAACGAAGATTGTTTGTATTTTTGAAAAAATGCGGCGTACTGTTGAATATTGATTATGGCATCTTTGTCGCAAGTAATCTTTCGATCCAAGCGATATTTCCATTTTTTAAAAGTTTCCACGAGTTCCTTGACAGTGGTAGTAACGATCGATAAGAGTTGGCTTTAAAAGGTATACAGTTCACCCGCTTATTTAATTTCATTACCTGACAGAAGATTTGCCAAATATACCACTGTTTGACATTTAGTCATAGCCCCAGTTGTTCAAAAGGTGGATAACGCTATCAACTGGATAAATCACTATCCAATGGAATGGATAGCGCAATTGGTTTCGGTATGACTTATCCACTGGATTGTGATTTATCCGGTGGAAAGCGCTATCCATTGTTTGAACTTTCTCTGGGAGTTCAATGCTTTTGAAGGGGCAAAACAAAAAAAATTTCGCGGATAACGATTCAATTACAACTGCATCCGCAAGTTATATAACGAAAATGCGTGACTTTTGCGCGAGCGAGACAATACACAATCTCGTTTGCTGCAACCTAAGAAAACTTGAATTTTCGGTCAAATGACATGCCGACTTCACCGCGATCATTAAATTGCAGATAACGCGAATTATTTTCTCACGAATACGTTCCAGCACCAGACCCTTCAAAGGGTGCCAATAAATTAACATCCACCTATGCGATGCTAAGGTGTCCACAGTGATCCCATCGCGCTTTCATTTGTGTCAAGTAAAAGAATGTGTCCAAACAGAGACCTTGTCACTGTCCTCGATTAGGTACGCTGCAGGATTAGGCCATTTCCGAGTTCATGTCTGCCTCCTCTTCAAAGCGAGTCTAAGTGCGAAGCATTTGTGATGGTAATTAGTTCTACTTTAAATATGAATGAAAGCTAATTTTCATAAGAAAAAACTTCGCACTGAGACTCGCTTTGAATAGGAGGAAGACATGAACTCGGAAATGATCTATTGGCTCTCCTCTTCGTAGCATAGCTATAAAACGCTATAAGTATTATTATAAAGGGTTTCCCGAGGTTGTAACAAACCCACAGAGCGAACGAAATAATTATCGGTTTGTAACTAAAACGAAACTGCATAAAACGGTATCCCACAAGTAGCACATTAATAAAAAAGGAAGCAAACTCATTAGAAAATGATAAGTTGCGCAAAACAATACTTGCACTACATGAAGATTTTAAAGGCCCTGTATGAAAATGAGGTTGACCGATCAACTTGTGGCGAATGGACCAAGTAGATCGAGAGCCATGATTCCACATCAAATGATCGAACATTCTACTATAAATTAGCCCGCATCGAAGGCATCTCTCCAGCGTCGAAAAGAACATGGGCGATTTTACCCAAAACAGATCCTATTCGCAAGCCAAAAACAATTCGCGACAAGGGAAATTTCTTACCTGGCGCCTTTATTCTGCTCAGTGACCTGTCCTTGTCCCTTCTTTCCATCTCCCTCTCCTCCCTAGCTGTCGATGATTGATGATGCAGAAGATCGGAAGCACGTGTTAACGAATGCAGAACATCTTCAGCTACAACCAGTGATGAACCTTTATCGTACTTGACTGCTTTAGCGGCGTTCAACAACCGCGCGGTTTGATCAACGATGGAATCTATGGGATCTTCACTCGCACTCATTTTAATCTTCGTGATCCGCGCATTTCTTAAATGCGAGTGGGAACGGTGACTGCGAGATTCTCGAGATTCGCGAGTTCCACTTCCGTGGGCTGAGGCTAACCCAACCCACTCGCGCGGAAGACTCGAAGACTTTTTGTTCCTTTCCGGTGTAAACTGAAGTTTTCCGGCTATCGTCCGGGTAGCATCGACACCGTCACCGCTTCGCATTCTCGATTCTTCATCTGAAGAATCTGAATGGCCTCCACCTGTTCCCGGAACGGTTGCAGATTTTGGAACATGGCGTCGTCTACTTGATTTTGACGGTCGTGGAACCGTTTGTGATCCATCGGCGCTTTGAAGCGATGAACTGGTCAAACGGATTCTTCGCTCAGTGCGCATCACTGGTTTCGTAGGTGTTCCGCCGTGCTCGGGTGTCCGGACTTTGCTCGAAGGCTGCTTTCCATTTCGCTTCGCATACTGAGCTGCCCTTGGTCCATCGTTCTCATCTCTTTGCAGTGTCACTTTGGCGGTATCGTCCTGCGAGCTTTGACGTTGTCGCGGTGTTTTCTCTCCGTTTGCCTTCCACCCGTCAGCGGGCGTGCTGCGGCTCTTTGCGTGATAGATCTTAACCCCTTCAACTCGATCCCCTTCGATGGCTTGTCGATTCCCCAATCGTTCTATGAGAAGATTCCTCGCAGCTAGACGGGCTTCGTACTCGGATTTACGCTTAACCTCCGTTTTAATTTCCACAGAATTAGGTGACGCTTCGACCACTGTTGTTGTTGCTGCTGTTCTTCCCTTGAATAAGTTCTGAGGTAGATCACCTTCGCTTTTTCGCTGCATGAAACGGTCCTGTTCGTTTGCTTCCATGGCCAAGCGCTTTAATATGTTCCCAGGTGATTCTTCATCCTCACTGCTTCGGTTACGGTTCAGTGATTCCCCGGACTGCGCCCTCCGAGGTGTCAAATGAATGTCCTGCAGTGAGCCCCGTTCTCCGGGTGCGCGTCGCACGCTTCCGTTCCTTTCCAGGCTCCCAGTCCCATTCCCGATCATGCCTGGGGTCCTGAAACCGAATGCTTTTTCAATCTGGTCAACAGTCTCCGACATGGAAGCCTCAGTGATGTCTTCATGCTTTGGTTTCTGTTTGTAAGTGTTCACAGTTGTTACAACGGCACCCAAACTTGTCTCCTTAAAAGGTACAGTGTCCTTTTTCCTTTCAGTGGGGACTGGAGCTATCTCTTGAGTGGAGCTGAGTATATCAGGCGTGGTCGGTATCGAGTCAACATTAACGCGAACGACTCCGTAACTATCTCCCTGAAATCTGATGTCCTGTGAACCTACATCAACCCTTGTGTTGGTTGATCCCACATCATTTAAATCTCTTCGGTGCCTCGGCGTTGTGCTTCCAAAAATAGAGCCTTCAGGAGTGCGTGGAGACTGGGGAGAAGAGGGCCCACTTGCGATAGCATACAAAGTCCCCGAAGCTGTATGGGCTTTAAGAGTCACACCTACGGGCTTGGAAGTATTCTGTTCTGAATCAACTGAAACAAGGCCACCCCATTTAGGAGCCCCATGTGCATCTGGAGGACCCTGGTGTCTTTCCCCGTTGGAAGTGACACTTGTCACAGTATATGAAGCTCCGTACGTGGCTGTTTGATGACGTGGTGTCTCGTGTAGGGTTTGCGAGCTTCCAGTAGCAGAGGAAGTTGAGCTCGTGCCAGGCGACGCGGGAGAATCTGGAGGCCTGGAGCCTGAGTACGTAGCTCTGCAATGAAAAGAAGAAAACATGGGATGTCAAGTCTACCAGTGGGAAAGGACGAAAATGCGCCTCACAACTTTTGTTCAGAAACTCTGCGGGATTTAAGGAGTCTGGACAATTTTCGCACGGCATTCCCACTCTTAACGCTTGTCGTATTCTTCGAAGAAAATGTCGCCGACTTAGTTGGGATATTTAAAAAAGATTTACGGCGTATGAGGCAACAAAAGCCCCCAAACCCCAATAAAGCGGCTTCAAGTCAAGGTAACTTGGCTTAGAAGTAGACTTAACGATACAGATTTATAAGGAACACAAGTGCACCAAAAGACTAAAAACAGAGGTTAACGTACATTTAGATCCATCCACAGTTTTGAAGACTTTGAACTCATGCATAACCGAATACATTGTGCGTCTTACTCCCTGTTTCGCAAATCTCGTACAACCACGAAAGCACTGGAGATATTTAATTACATATAAATAAGAAATGTTACCTGATATCCACAACAGTTCCGTTACTCGTACGAATTACCCAAGGACTATCTTTCCCAGTGACGCTGTTTTTGGGAAAGACTTTCGGAGGTTGCTTACGACCTACATCAATGGACGAAGACGAGGCCGCAGATTGCTCACGTGACTCAGATTCTTCGGCTACTGAAGACGCACTGCCAAATGAAGACATTGTAGTAACTGAGGCTCGGTTACCGCTCCAATAAGAACCACCGACAGGCTGGATACCCCTGGGGAAAGAGATGACAGGTAAGTAAGAATGTACCCCAGGGTAAATGCCAGACTCCCGAAGGGGGGGGTTCATGGCTGAGACAACGCTTTAAGATAAGAGCCAAATGGATGCTTGAGGAACGAAATAAAGGGACACTGGGCCATCCCCTGGGATAGATCAAACACCCGAAGGGAAAGAACTGTCTGACTAATGCACGGTTGACTTTAGAGCCAAATGGATGCTTGTCGGGGAGGCGTCTCAATTTAGAAACAACAGAGCGTAAATCTGATATAAATGATACGTACTTCCTTGGTTTTCCACTCTGGAAGGGCGGCACAATGACCGCTGACACTGATCCTGGCTTGCGTAAAATCTCGATCATTTGATCGTGGCTCAACGTCGCTACTATCATCCCATTGATCTGAAATATAAAACATCAAAGGGGTTTTTTGAGACCCATACCTTGTTTGGTTTGCCACACAACCTCTTCTTTAAAGGCCTAACTGCGAGACGGATCATTGACTAAAACTGAACCAATCAGAGCCAAACAGAGTACCATATGTTATTTCGAATTCGTCCCACGATCGCGTTTTCCAGCATTTTTCATCACCTACACCTATTAATTTCGGTTGCTCAATTTTTCATTGGTAAATCTATGAGTTGAGATCGAGAAATAACGATTACTCTACTATTGGATTGCCGAAAATCAATTGAAAACCAGTCGACAAAGTTCGGTTTGCAGACAAAGTTAACAGACAAACCTCTACAAGACGAGATCCTTGCCGTAGCCCAGCCTGCCAAGCGAATCCAGAGGGTTCAACATCCGCTATGAGCCCCTCGAACTGTACATGGAACCCCAGTTGTCCCATGTTGTTGCGCCTTAATGTCATTGTCTGGGTCTGTAAATGAAAGAGAAGTAAATGTTAACTCAAACTCAGAGAATTGAGTAGGGTTTTGGGTTTTCGACAGTTTGTGAAGTAGGGGACACCGGTCGTGACCTTTTTTGGCATCTCAAGGCGCGAGCTACCTAGGGGGAAGGGGGGGGGGGGGGTCTGTACATGAAACCCCAGGGAATATTGGGATAGCGCGGCAGTGATGAGAGCAGTCGGCTCCTACCAAAGTGCCCTGGGTTCGACTCCGACTTGGTTCCCAATCTACTCTGCTCCACAAAAACTAAACCACGATTTGCTTTGAGTAGATTTGATTTCTGTACAGCGGTGTCTCCAATTAGTGCCCCTGCGCTGAATAAACTTGATGTCTTGACGCTTACATAAAGTTCATCATATAATCGGGATCTACGCTTCATACACTTAGATAGCCTGCGAGCAAGCTCTTTTTCGGCTTTCGGGGTGGGTGGGCGGGCGCCCACCCACCCCGAAAGCCGAAAGAGAGCTTGCTCGCAGGCTAACACTTAGAACGCTTTCCATTTGACAGAACTGACCGGCCAGACCGGGCATTTGGAAGAACTAACTCTACCACGCTTTCAAATTAACGCACTTCGAGGATGAAATACATGTACACTGTTCTACAAGAATGCGAGGGATTATCATGCAAGTGTTCCTTTAACCTGTTCCATTTTCCTTGCAAACTGACAGGTCTGGCCGGCCAGATCTGACAACACGAAAGCGCGCTTAGTTCCCGTACCTGGCAGCCGATGGAAATTTCTTCAAGTCTCCTGACAATCTCAGGGATGTCATCTGAATCAGATGTTGGAATATTGAGCACCAAACAACCTCCACTGCCGTAAAACACTTTGATGCTGTCAAGAAGATACAACAACAAAAATGTACACTCCTACAGTAACAATTTTAGATTCTAGGAAAAGGGGAAAGAATTCTTTAATGATTAATTTCTTGGGAAGAAATTTGATAATTTCACGAACAAAATGAACTGTTGGGGAAATTCGTGTGTACCTTTGAGATAGCGATGTCCAGCCAATGACTGATTTTGCTGGGATGCTGAATATCACCTCCTGTTAAAAATTTTACAACAAATGTAAGTAGGTGAAACCCGTCAATAATTTGTATCCAAACATTGATTAAAATACAGCCATGGATGAACTCACTTGGGAAGTGGACAAAACTGAGAAGGCATTGATCACAAATTAATTTTTGGCATTCTCCTTGTCTGTTTTGGGAACAATGTTTATCTGACTGCTAAACAAAGTTGAAGTTTAGCAGTGCAGCCAGACAAACTCCTTATAATTATTCCCCAGAGCCTCGAGATGATGCCTTTTGCTTAGGGCTAAATTTTAGTGTATTGAAATTGGTCTATTGGCACCAATATATATAGTAACTGATATGATAACTAACAAGGAAATGAAAAAAAAAAGATGGGTGCAAAAATAGAAGGTGAGACAGATCAACTCATAAGATTAGTGCAGTTGATTCCAAAGAAATTAACTGCCATTTCATAAAATGCGCACAAGTCTGTTTAATGTCTTAAGCTCATTCTTATGTTGTTTACCTTACTAGAAGAATGTACCAAGACCAGAGTATCAGCAGAGATTCCCATTTTGCATTCGATCATTGAGGCATTCCTGTAATCCTCAACCTATAAAATTAATAGTTTTTAATTTGCAAGAAAATATGAGCAGGACATCTGTAAGGGTATTATATAATACAGTAGCAAGTTGTATAGGGCAAACAATAATTACTTCTTACATAGATACTGATGAAATACTAGGATTTTCCTTCTTACCAAAAAATCATATCTTTACTGTGTGCAATGAACATACCATATTTAGCTTTCACATGTGAGGATGTGTCGTCATGGTAACTAGCACGATTAGCCAATAAAACACGAGCTTCCCCTTAACTGTAAGATACTTTGTGCTGTAATATACATGTAATTCTTCTCTACTACACTAACATTTCTATTGCAAAATTTGACACATTTTGTTTTCCATAACTTTCATATCTTGGTCCATGTTACACAGCATGCATGTTTTAGCCTTTGATGACCACTTTCCCCATTTTGAAAATGAATAAAACAAGTTGTTTATAATCCGGACATTTCATCAATATCTATACAATAAACAGAGCATTACAAGGCTACTTGGGGATACAAATTTTATCTTCTTGTGCAGATAGTAACTATCAGTACTCAAGGATAAAATTTGTATCCATGCGAAGCCATGTGGCATCTACACAGCTGCAACACAGCTCTCCAGCCACGTTTGTATCTGACTTATAAAATGAATGTGATAGAGAAGGTTAACCAGAATTCTGCACCTTAATCATAATATTTATTATTAATTTCTTCCATAAGAACCTCTGCCACATGACTGTACATGTATGCTATCATTACTACTGAAATTACCTGCCAGTGATTGGCTAGGTTACAACCTCCCTGTCTGTATAAGTAGTATAAACAAGAAAACGGTGCTGCGGTTTGCCAAACATACAGAGAGAGGTGACATGTTTTTAGGTTGTTGGTTCTCTACTCTGCTCCGAAAGGTTTTCCCCCGGGTACTCCTGTTTTCCCCTCCCCCCAAAAACCAACACTCCAAATTCCAACGCGATCTGGATAAGAGGGGCACAATAGTTAGAAAAGTGTGATTGGTTATTGCGTCTCTCTCTCTATATTATTATTATTATTATTATTATTATTATACTTTCAAAACCTCTGACGCAATGACAGGGTATGCTCATCAGAAAAAGGAATAGTTTCCTTGCATAGTTTTTGACAAAATGTTCCACTCCTTTTATAATATCTTTAATGTTCAAGATGGGACTATTTACCTGAACGTTCCAAACCAACGCTCCTCGTGATACTTTCTCAGGGCTGATAGGTGGGCGAACTTTCTCCTTCTTCTTTGTTGACCTTAAAATTCCTGGGAAAGAAAAAAAACATCATATGTAGGTGTGTAATCATCCAAGGAAGGTACAAGTACTCAGTAACACAGTAACTGTAGATTTACAGGTGTTTAACCCCCTGACCCCTGGGAGTGTCTAACTTTGTCTAACGCAAGACAATTTTACTAGCGAACTAAAGGAGTTGGCATGGTCCAGTGGTTTAGGGCATTGGGTTTGCATGCGGTTGCCCTGGGTTCAAATCCCATTCTAACCTCTGGTTTAGATTTATTTTCGCTTGTCCTGGATTCAACTCTGCCATACTTTGTAAAATAATAGCCAATTGGTTGCCTCCTGTCAGCTGGGTTCTGTTAAGTATGAATTGTTACTTTCTGATTATTAAAAAGTGGGGTGCCTGTAAACTAGCTTGATAGGTAAGTGCACTGCCACTACAAACAAAGCATTTAAATTTTATTTTTACAACTGGGAGTGTCCTGTGGCACCTGAGGAGTCAATAGACCACTTTGAAAAATACCATAACACTCCCCCCCCCCCCCAAATTTTGCATAAGCGCTGTTTTTGTTTTCTCTTGGGACCATTGTAACTACCAAGACAAACTGGACACGATGCTTATGCAAAATTTTGGGGGTCAAACAAAAAGTATTATGGTACTTTTCAAAGTGGCTTATGGGTTAAGGATCAACTTTTTTCCTGTAACAGGCTGCACACGTTACATTGACAGTGTATGTAAAACAAACAATACATCAATGACAATGCAAATTGCAAATGTATTCCAGGTTTGAAGGAATTCTTGCATTGCACAAAGACATCCATGCAGCTGACTTTATTTATCATTTATTTATTTATTTTTATTTTTTTTTTCATTTTGCCACAGAAAAAAGAAATTAAAATACAAATATGAACAATCAAAAAAGAGAAGATGGAAAGAAAATTATTGAATTACATTGGTGGCGAGGAGGCCTAAAAGAAACTACTAAGCTTATGTAAATTAGGCCCCCCCAAGTAAAAGCATCTATCTATTGTTGACATGCAAGTTGGCAACGGAGAATACAATTTATTATTACAAACATTTAGTTATTTAACATGTTGAAATGTAAAGTAATGAACAAAAATTAAAAACAGTTTGAATTTGCAAGTTGGTAATGAAGCATACAATTACAAACACTTAGTCATTTAATTAAGGTGTTGAAATATGTAAACAGTTGTGAAAGTAAATTACAGGGTGAAAACAATTTGACACAGGAAGAACAAAATACTTAATTTTTAGAATAGTTGTTAAAAAAGAATGATCTAAGTACTTTCTTGAAGGAAGCTGTTGAGGAAGAATTGATTATATCAATGTCAAGCGAATTGTAAAATTTAGGTCCCTGACAGAAAACAGAAAATTGTTTAATGTTAGTCTGACAGAAAGGCAAATGAAATGCAAGAGAATAGTGGCTTGTTCAAAACACTGCTGGATTGGTTCAATTTTAAAGCACAGGTAGACTGAAATTTTTACAGACAACAAACCTCAAATTGCATTTACATTTACATTGATCTGTCTCAGCAGTAAAAAACTTTGAAGATACACCCTTCTTAACCAAGGCAAAAAGATGACAACCATACACATTTTAGAACATACCTTTTCCCTTTGCACCTGTCTCCAGTGTGGTGCTGGTGACATAGTTTGTGGCCAGATCTTTAAGGTATTCATGTCTTGTCCTTGTTGCCATGGCACTAAATTTCTCTGATTTATGGGCTGCATTTTCAGCATTTATAACTAAGAATCAGAACAGCATATTGTCACTTTGACTACAACTCCAATAAAAAAAGGAAGTTATTCAACACATTTAATTTCATACAAATTACAATAAATGCAGAAAGAGACAAGTGAACTGATGTTCAAAGACCGAATTTCATAGCAGTTGAGGAAGGCCCATTATGGTGACAACAAGAGTGGCACCATAAAACAATGGTGCTACTTATGCTGTAGCAACCATAAAACAATGGTGCTACTAATGCCGTAGCAACCACAGAACAATGATGCTACCTATTCTGTAGCAACCACAAATCAATGATGCTACTTATGCTGTAGCAACCACAAAACAATGATGGTAGCTATGCTGTAGCAATCATAAAACAATGTTGCTACTTATGCTGTAGCAACCAAAAAACAATGGTGCTACTACTTATGCTGTAGCAACCATAAAACAATGATGGTACTCATGCTGTAACAACCATAAAACAATAGTGCTACTTATGCTGTAGTAACCATAAAACAATCCATTTACATGAAGAAAATTTTCTTTACAGCCCCTTGAAGGATGAGGAAGAACGAAGTGAAAAGGATAATAATAATAATATATATGATTTATATCGCGCATATACTGGGGGCTCTATGCGCCATTACAACGATAAAATGAAACAATATATAGAACTAGAAGTTAATAGTAAAGTAACTAATTTAAAGCAATCTTAAATAAGTACGTTTTAAGTTTCTTAAAATGTGATTCATTTGAGGATTTATGAAGAGAAACCAGCACCAAATGGTAACTCTGATATTCTCTCTTCAGCTAGAGTAGCGCCTTTCTAGCAGCAATAACTTTCGTTTCCTGGATAGTTCAGTTAATGTATACAGTGAGTAGTTTGAAATTATTATTAATTTTTTATTGTCAAGTGCTTTCAGTGATGCTAGGTTAATTTTAAATTAAGTATTAAAAAAAAGTTTGTTGCTGTTGTTGTTGTTGTTGTTGATACATGTAGTCATTAACCACCATCAATGCCTTTAATGTTAGCCCTAGACTTACTGATAACAGAATTCTGTTGGTCGTCGAGGTTATTAATAACAAATTCTCACCTTTTGTCAGGAGGAAATCGGCAAAAGCTTTTTGCTTCCCAAACTTTGCTCCTGCTGGAATGTTGGGTCCAAAAGGTGGCACATCTTTTGAACGGCTTATTGCAACCCTGAAGTCAATACTAATTATTAGCATAAAGAAGTTACGGACCCCTTAGAGGACAATGTCAAGGGCCATAAGTGTAACCTATGATTTAGCTTCTCAACACTACAATGTTATAATTAAGTTCACCCTTTAACTCCTGAGAGTGAGACAGAAATTTTACTCTGTCGAAGCCCAGACAATAATTTGTACTTGTCAATGTGGGCTGCTCCATGAATGGGTTAAGAGTGAAGTATATCAAGTGAAGCTATGATTCTTGCAGTTATGAATGCAATTTTTGCAATTGCATAGTGAAGCCTGAAAAATTCAGGACTTCAACGGGCTTTGAACATCTGACCTCGCGATGCCACAATGTGATGCTCTAAACAACTGAGCTATGAAGCCCACTGATGTTGGCAGCTAGTCAATTGTGGGTTCAAATGTTCCCGTGGTGAATGATCAATGAACGAAATGATAATATCAGGGACCGAAATTAACCACAATTTTCAGTCGCCAGATGGCAAATTGTGGTTGCCAAAAGTTTTCGCCTGAAAATGCACGTTTTGAACTGGATACCAGAAAGAAACGACTGTGCAGTCTCGTGTATGTGTCTTGCTTGAGCATTATTTTTCGCTTTCGAAAGCGGACATTTTGGAGAGAAAATGTATCCGACCTCGATTGCTCATTGAAAATTTCAGCCACTGAAACACCAGTCACGTGCTGTCACACACAAGCCGCCATGTTCTTACCGTGAGCTACATCCCTCGTACCAGCCCCTTGAATCTCTTTACTGAGTCGTTGTTTTGTTCGCCCACAATACATATTTTATGAGAAACCACCAAAAAATTTGGCAAATTGCGACATTATGGAGGTAGTTAACAGGAAAACTTCTTTCATTTTTATTTCAAAAACACCCGCAGGATAAAAAGTAAGACACCTTTTGGCAAAACGCTCTGAACTTAATAGTACATCGCCCACTGGCGACCAGTTGTGAAATTCTGGTCACCAGTACTCAATTTTTAGTTGCATTGGCAACCAGGAGGATGCAATTTCGGACCGTGTATATGAAATGAATTATATTGAACTGCAGATAAGAAATCAAGTGAACCTATGATCCTTGCTGTTATGAACCCAATTTTTGCCATTGTGTAGAGAAGCCTGAAAAATTGCAAAGTGCATTCATATCTGCAAGGATGATGGGAGCTGGTCATTTGTGGGTTCAAATGTTCCTGTGGTGAATGAGAAAAAATTTGAACAACAACATAATTGTATACTTCAGTGAAAGAAATGAATCATATATTAAAAACTGCAGAAATAAAATCAAGTGAAGCTATGATCCTTGCAGTTACAAATGCAATTTTGCACTAGCGTAGAGAAGCCTGAAAAATTGCAAATTGCGTTCATATCTGCAATGATAGCTTCCCTCGATTTCATTTCTGCAGTTTTCAATATATGATTCATTTCATACAACACGTCTTTCACTGAAGTATAAAATTATGTTGTCATTCAAATTTTTTCTTGGTTTAAAATTTTTCAGATCTGTTCAATTTTGATTTTTTTTTGTCTAATTTACATTACCATAATCTGAAACAATTGAACTGGTTTTTGAACCAAGAGTAATTTGGAACCACAACATAAATTATACATACCATAAATTAGAGTAGTCAGAACTACACATGTAAGATAAAGTAATATAACAATATACTCACCCTCTTTGCATCGTAGTCAACTAAGTCTGCCTTCCACCCCCCCCCCCCCCCTCAACAAAACAACAACCAACAATCCCTATACCCACATTAACAAACAATCCCCTAGCTCACTTCCCCAACTGATGTTGCAATCAATTATTTTCACAAATTTTAGCCGCAAAATTGTCGCGGTGCATTGTGTCAGTGGTTTAGCAAAACAAAATATGAGCCCCCAAAACTTGTGTGTAAAGAAACCTCTGAAAATGGCAAATGGTTGAAGGAATGGAGTTGTGCATGTAACATTGCAGCTAAATTACGCCACAATTACACTATCTTCAGATTGAAAGAAAATTCATGGCGAGAAACAAAATGATTTTGTCTTTTCTTTATTTATTTTAGCAAAAGTAGCAGCAAAGTGGCAACTGCTAACCCTTTTGTTTCGAAAGAGCAAAGGTGAAAGCAAGTCGCAAATTTGTGACTTCTCCAGATATTAATTTTAGTCGCAAAAGGGACTGTATTGGTCGCACTGACGAGCCCTGGGTTAAAAAATTTTTGTCCTACCAGGAATAGAGACAATTAACGTCAAAAAGTGACCCCTAAACTCTGCTCTTCAGGTAAAGATAGACAGCTGCACTTAGACTAACCTAGAAATAAGGCTAAGCTTGTCACTTCTCTTATAGTTGGAAATAGGCAGCAAACTGGTTAAAACTTGTGGAACACTTGGTCTAGGATACCAAAATTGGGCATGCATCTAATTGCGAGGATTTCTGTACAGAAGGGTACCAATCATGGCACATGAAAAACTGTTGACTCGTCAAAGAGATAATTATACATGTACATGTGACACAAATTAGAATGCTTCTTATTTCAATCACCTGTAGTAAGTGTTTTCTGAGCAAGGATTAAACACTCGAACCACAATAAACACGTGCTGAAAGTGAGATCTTATGTTCTTTGGGGTGAATGGCAGTGCTCCTGGTTCTTGGAAGACGATTGTAACAATGTCATTTCCAATGTGCCTCTTTCGAAGAAGCTGCAAAAAGAAAGAGCAATATTCACCGACGTGACAAACTTAATCACAGCCGCATGAGGCAGCACAACAAGATACTTTAAATCTCATCTGTCAACAGCACATCAGGTGGCATTCATCCACTATGAATTTCTTTCAATCATAGTTGGTCAGCATCAAATGGTATCCACTTTGAGGAATCACAGCAGATTTTATGGCAATATAATGTGTACCTGCTCCCAACCTGGTTTGCCAGAATCTATACACAGCTTTGCAAAGAACACTTTACAGTCAACCAGTATCTTGTCACCAATAGCGTACACACATTTACCATTCCACTATTACGCCATTTTACCATATTTGGTCAAGAGAACGCGCAAAATATGAGACGGTAATACACTGTAGTGTCCTGGTTTGACCGGTTTAGAACAGACCAAATACGTACAGAACGGCAGTTTTTCAATCAAAGAAATTGTTTTCAACAAGATACAAAGCCTGCGAATTTAGCTTGTCATTGCTTGTCACTTGTCATTTTGTTTATACAATGGAATAAAGGACATTTGGCTGCCTTTTTGTGCTGCCTATTATCTTTCACAAGCGCCCTAAGGGACAGATGATACATTTTTTTTAGAAACACTCTTACCAAATAAAATTGAAGCAATAATTATAAAACCTTTTTGTAGTGGAATAATAAATCTCTCATTCAATGGTTTAACATATAATACTCGCGGACATTTTGCTCACTGCTTGTATTTTAGGAATAGGCAACTCGCAATATATCCGCACATATTATATGTAAAACCATCGAATAAGATGTACATGTATGTACATGAGTACACAAAATGGTATGACTCCAGAGTAATGGAAATCACCACAGCAGCCTCTCCCAAAGCAGTACTCTTATTAACCCATTGACTCCTGCGAGTGAGACTCAACAGATTTTACTCTGTCTGACGCCAGACGATTTTACTCATCAACTGGGCGCATCCTAGGGCCCCTGAGGGATCAATGGGTTAAAATACCCTTAACCCATTGACCCCCAGGGGTTCCCCATTGACGAGTAAAATCGTCTGGCGTTAGACAGAGTAAAATACTCTGGCGTTAGAAAGAGTAAAATACTAAGTCTGGCCGGTTTAGGCCGATTTGGACATCAAAGGGTTAACAGGGACATAGTTTTTCAGTGAGTGATTAAACTTGGGTGGAAACAATATAAGTTTCCTGCCAGGGAAAACAACATCATTGGCAGCAGAGCCACCAGCCTTGCTATCAGTCAAGATATTTACAAGACATCCTGTGCATAAATGGATCCCAATTAATTACTCTTTTGTTTGCGTGCTAATGTATTCCAAACAGCTGCAATCCTAACCCATTGACTCCTTGGAGTGGGACTTAAGGACAGTGCCTACTATTCTTATTGCGCATATGTTCTGCACATCTCGAGATACATGTACGCGGGTTTCCTATCGGTGATGCTTACTAATACAGTGATAATTATCTTTGCGCAGTTTAAAACTATCCAGAGAAA
Source organism: Montipora foliosa (assembly GCF_036669935.1). Lineage (NCBI taxonomy): Eukaryota > Metazoa > Cnidaria > Anthozoa > Scleractinia > Acroporidae > Montipora > Montipora foliosa. Next base: position 12,182,662 of record NC_090882.1, on the reverse strand, counting down.
GTAGATCTTCCTAAGTACTCTTGGTGTCCAAATATAAAATTGGTAGTAACCATGCATTTTTGAGAGATAATTAAACTTCAAATTGAGAAAGAATGCCATAAATTGCTTTGTACATTGTATTTTAAAGCTGTTTACAAATATTATTTGTCAACTATCTTTGAAAAATGTGTGGTTACCCCAAATTTTGTTTTTGGATTTCAATAACACATGTTAAGATCTGCATAATCATAAATTGGGGCAAAAATACCTTTGAATTAGTAGGCACCGTCCTTAATAGATTTTACTCTGTATTTTACTCGTCCATGAGGACGGTCCAGGGCATTTTAATTAAAGGAATTTTTTTATAACATTCTTTTATCTACACTAACAAGGCTAGTTGAGATAATCAACATAACCACAAACATTTATTGTCTGCTGTTAATTTTGTGCAAAGGGTCTGTTAGAATGTGACTTTGTCAGGAAGAGGAATAGACAAATAATTATTATTGAACTATGTATATTACAAATTGTCAAATAAGATAACCATTTTTCAATTTTCAAAGCAGCAGGTAGGAGAGTGCCTCAACAGATGCAATAGTGCAACTAAAACACAAGTCCAGCTGTACCTGTTGACGATTATTTGGTGTCCATGGTAAAAGAGTTGACACATGAAACATGATTTCACGACCTTGAAATTGCGTGTACACAGAATACTCTCCTGTGGAGTCATCTGCAAAAACATCAAAACCACCTATAAGCTACTCTTGTTAAAAATATGTATGATTCACAGTTACATGTAGCTTTATTTGGGATTACCTTTATATGTACAAATTATCACTGAGTCAATCCAGATGAACCCATTAATTTTTGGCAGAGTACATTACTGCTCGAAACTATAATTTGCATCAGCAATCTGCAAAACTTTGTCTTTGTCCATCATGCTTGCTGTTAAATCACAGAAACTGGAACCGAATGCCATGTTCATTGTTTATTATTTTTGCTATTAAATGTAGACAAAAAAAATTGAGGTCAGGATTTCTGCCATCCTTAGGGGGAACAAATGACCCCTTGCATCAGAGTTCTCTTCAATATTTTTAACAGACACTAACAAACACATAATATCGCAATAGTAGCAAGTATGATAAATACTGTAGGAAACAGACAACTTTTTTAAAAGACATGTTTCGGCATGGTGATGGCATAAGGGTGATGGCATAAGCATGCCGAAACATGTCTTTTCAAAAAGTTGTCTGTTTCCTACAGTATTTAAACACATAATAGCAGTTACCTGCCCCTATACGGGGGTGAGGGGGCCACGCAGGTAACATTTGCTTGAATAGCCGGTAAAAGTAACCGGTTACCGGTTCTTAACAAGAACCCTGTGCATGAACCTCTACAGTATGTGAACTGCATGCTTATTTCACTCAACAGGCTCCTTCAACGGGTCTCTTGTTAAACAAAAGAAGCATTTTGAAGCCAGCCCCAAGTCTTAATTTAATACCATACAGCTGTACATGTACAGGTGTACATAGTTATAATCATAATCATTAAAGTCCTCATCTTTGTCACTGTCTCCATTATCATTAGACCTATGCAGTCATAGTGGCATTACTTACTGCGATTGTCAAGCTGGGCTCTGTATCCTTCAAAACCTTTTAGGGGTACCCGGGTTCCAATTAAATCTAGAAATTCCTCAAAGGCAAGACCAGATATTTCTGTTTATGGGTAGAACAATAAAAAGGAAATAATATTTTAATACCACATTAATTACAAGAACCAGTGTGATCCAAAGATTCATCAACAATGATATCATTATAATTATTCTAATCTTCATATTCAGCTTTGCTTGAATATTATACCGTATTTACCCATGTATAATACGCACCAGTGTATAATATGCACCCAATTTTGGACTGTATTTTGAAACATTTTGACAGTTCAAGCAGAACGCAGAGAAAGCCTATGTAACATGTTAAAAAACTGGACCTTTAGCAAACTCTAACTGGTAGTCACAATAGAACAGTTCTCTCGAGCTGTTCTCTTGCACAAGATTCGTCATCGACAAGTTCATCTTGTTGTCCATTCACAAGATCGTCTTGTGTATCATCAAGGTTGTTTATTACTCCATAATTGACAAAATACGACTCTATCTTCTCTTCAGGATATTAGGTATGTCGCAATGCACAAGCGATCCCCAAAGCGCTGATTTCTTCCGATGGCTTCATTGGTGGTCATCGATTCCATCTGCCATCCACCTCTTCCTAACCCCATCTTTAAACCGTTTATTTAAAAAAACACTAAGGGGCTTTACAACTGAGGTCAATCCACCAAGAATTGTTGCTAAATTGGTGTTTTCTCTGTGAATGCTGCTCTCATGCTTTCAGTCACATGAGCTTCGAAAACATAAATAAGCAGGCTTCTTTGTCTCCAAAGTCCACCACATGGAGCATGCCAAACCCTTCATCTGGCCTTTCTCATGGGTGGCGCTGATAACTCCGCTTGTTTTCAACTTTAAGCACTGTTTTCCCCTTGAAAATCACCATTGATCTTAATTTTGATCCATCACCAGCACACGCCAACAAAACAGTTGAGTGATTCTTCTCATTTCCCCTCATGATAATCTTCTCTGCCGTGTAATGCTGGTTGTTCGGTTCGGAGGCAAATCGCTGATCAGTGGCGTTTTGTCCATATTTCCAATAACATGTAGTGGGTAGTTCTTTACAAAGTTTTATAATATAACTGTGAAATCGGATGACCTTCAGCAAAATTCGTAATTTATCAGACCGGCAGTGTCTACTATGGTGAGTTTCATGGCCATTTTGATGTTTCATTTAATCGCTCAAAAGTGACAGCTATGCTGATCAGTTGTTCATTTAAACTGGAAAGTTAATTTATTAGTGAATCTAAATTTTTAACTCTTGGTTAAGCCTTTAACTTTTCAATCAAAAACCAATGTGTCTTTGTTTATAACGAGGGACGCGCATCTAAAACAAGGGATTCCATGTATAATACGCATCTCAATTTTTGGAGCTCTTTTAGTGGAAAAAAGCGCACATTTTACAAGGGTAAATACGGCAATTAAAAAAATTGATCTGAACATAAATCCTAAATTTTGCTTCAAGGCATCTAATTAACCGTATGCCAAGTGAAAACAGTAACAGTTGCTATAAGTGAAACTGGTTATTACTTGAAAGACTAGTTGTTAAGAACTTAAGCCATGAAAACAGCGATAGCTATTAAAACAGGAAAAAAATAACAATAGACAAACGTACACCTAACAACATTGCAAACTCTGAAATTGGTACATTTCTTTGCAACTGGCAAGAAAATGACAGAAAAAAGATGAAAACTTCAACACAAAATATAATTATTACTTCCTTTAAATTTAGTATCAGTTTAATTAACCCAGTTCATTCTTGTATGACTGGAAAAAACAAAGTTTTGAAAGCGCTGGAAAATTTTCAAAGCAGGTGCACATTAACAGAAGGACACCCTCATGCACTGTCATTGCTGTTCTTATGACTATAGCTTACTGTAGTTAGAATAACAAGATGGTTGGCAGCTCAACTTACGATTATTGTACATTTCTTCCTCTGTGCTCTGTCCTTCCTTGCAGTACAGCACACCAACTTTGTACTGATTGGTCATCTAAAACAATATAATTACAGACCTAATCATTTACTTTATATACGACGACCGCGCACCGGTGGCTCAGTTGGTTGAGCAACAGGCTGTCACGCAGGAGGTCGTGAGTTCAACTCCGGCTCCCACCACAACCTGTTTCTCTGTCGTGATGAAAGTGATTAAATAAAGCAGAATTCAGGGAGCAGGGATGGGTCCATGAAGTAACTTCTGACATCACTTCAATCAGAATGCGCACGCGTAACTAGTCCCAGTCTTCTGCCACGCATTTCAGTGAAAACATGCAAAAAATCTCAGGGAACAAAAGGAAAAGGCCGTTTTTTCACCAGATGGGAACCATCTCATCATTTTTCTCAAAATGTAGCATGGAATTTCAATTTGGACTAAAAATGGAAGCAATATTTTGAAAAGTGTATTAATGGAGGACCTTATGATGTCATTATTTTTTTGCGAACTAACTTTTTTTTAAATCCATGCTACAGATTTAGATTGTTTTTGTTTTGCAGACAAAAAAAATTTAATGTTAAATGGAACACATCTGGCAAAAAATGGTAACTGTAGAGATAAAGGGACTTGAAAAATGATTATCTGAAGGGGTCCCTAGCAATAGTTTGGTAGTTAAGAGCCACCCCTTTAAAGTGCCTTTTAGCAGTGCTGTACTGTTACAATGGTAACAGATGGGCAGCAAGGATACCCTTCGAAAATCAACAGTATACATTGTAGTATCAGACAAATATCAAAATGTTGCCACTCTGACAGTTGTAAGCTTCATACAGAAAAGCACCAGGAACTTGTTCCAATAGAATAAATACCAAGCTCAAGTTAAGAATGCTTACCCCTTGTTCATCAAGCTTCATAAGCTGTTCAGGAACCTGAATAAAACAATACAAATGTACATGTATACAACAAAACACTGTTCAAAATGAATCTCAGAAATAAGTTCCTTACATTATCAATCATGGGTCTCAGATAGTCATCAAAATGGAATCAATCGAGTCCACATGAATGCTTTAAACTTATATGTACTCCTTATTTGGAATAAGTTCAAATGTATCGAATACTAAATCAAAATGACATGTGCTGTTGCCATGAAGGCTTCGTTATCTCTGCAGCACCACCCCTTTGTCCAGTTTGTCAGCTTTGGTTTGTAAAGCTTCCTTTCAAGTGAAACATGAACACTTCCTTACTAAAAGCAGTACAACCTTTTCATCATTGTTATACAATGTATCTCGAATCTGCTTGAAAAAGGAAACTAATTAGATAAAGTCCAAGCACAACAGGTATATTCACTTTAATGCCTGGCTGTGCCATCCTAAGTGCTGAAAGTTGAAGCTCTGGGCAAACATGTTCCAGAATGTCTTTGGCAGGGAGAGCCCGAGCAGCACCATGCCGTGATGTTGATGGTATAGCCTCCTCCAGCACACTACCTCTTAGTGTGGTAAGCTACAAAAAGAAAACAAAAACTGAAAACCAGATGCTAAGTGGAAATTTGTTTGCAAAACAACTAGTGGTGTCCCAGTCATTGATTATAAGCGATCATTGATCAAGAACTTTAAGCAACCTGACAATCGATTATGGATCATGCACGATCGATTATTGCAGAAAATTTTCTAAACATTTGGTTGGTGACAAATAAAAGATATTAAAGTATGTGTTGTCTTGTTTTTTTAAATTTATAACAGCAGTTAGAATCCACTAAACCCCCTTTTTCTCGTTAGTTTCCTTCTTTTTTGTTTTGTTTCAAAGCAAGGCTCAAGGCTAGGTATTGTTATGGGTTCCAAAATCTTTCTATAATAGCCCTTAGTTGTTGACAGTGAGCATCCTTTGGATTTATCATGGCAAACCATTTTGAGCCTGTATAACAGATACATACCTCACTCGTCCGAACAATGATGCGATACTGATACTGGTTTCCCTCAGACTCCCCAGATTTCAAGAGCGAAGTATTTTCATCAAGTTTTTCCCGTTTCAGTGACAGTGCCATGGGACCAAATCGCTCATCCATTCCAAGGTAGTTCAAATGTTCTGAAGTAGGAACAAAGCAAAGGTCTATAAAATACCTTATGATTTACTGACACTACCTACTATTGTTATATAGCTCAAGATTTTCCCCCAACAGCGTGCACTCTCATTGGTTACTTTGAGGTCACATGACATCTAACAATAAAACTGTTTCCCGCAAAAAGTCTCTGAGAGGGCAACAGTGTACTGTTACCCTTGAATGTAGACCGACAACTCTTCTTGTTGCCATTGCCCGTTTTTCTTTTTGTACTAATAAAAAACCACTTAATGACTGGTCCCTCGAGAAACAGTTCATTTTGCTTCCCTCAAATTTCAATGTTTCCCTCGGATGCAGCTCAGGGAAACAAAATGAACTATTTCCCTCAGGACCAGTCATTAAGTATTTATTGTTATTGTGCATACATTCTGTGCATCCCAAGATGCTCGGGTTTCCTATAGGTGGTGCTTACTAATTTTGTGCGGTTTCAAACTTTACGGAAAACGCAGAACTTAGCAGGTACTCTTGGTATCCAAAAACACAATTGGGGGCAACCATGCATTCTTCCACGATAATTAATCTTCAATTTGGAAAAGAATACCAAAAATTGCTTTGTATTTTATAGCTATTTACATACATTGAACTTGACTAATTACATGTACCTTTAAAAATGTGTGGTTACCCCTAATTTCTTTTCAAACCTTGTTGACTTTTTGAAAATCAAAAAGATGTTATCTGGTTAAAAAATTTGATAAAATTTTATAAAAACTACTAGTGTGCAGCGTTTTGAACTTATGGTCATTCCTCTGAAACCTGGCACAATCAAAGCTTTCCAGTAAGTGATCCAAAATATTAAAACGCTGGGTTGTAACCCCAGCGTGTGTTGCCATTTTTTTTCTGCAAGACTAGCTATTACCAGTAATTCCAGTATTGAGGCTTCTCTAAACAAAGCAAAGTAGTGGTACCTGAGATTTAGGGATTTTTTCATATTTTTAATCTGCAAGGGTTGCTTGTTAATGAAGTGAACTGAACATTTAGTTGACGTTCAATACAGACAAGAAAAAACTGGACCTATCAAAAATATGAAATAAATGTTGTTTTCTTGTGAAGTTTCTCCATGGTATACCATTGCATTTTTTACATAAGCCTTTCTAAACTATGCAACCAAGTTCACAAACTGTTTTTGCATGCTGTAGCTCACAACAACGGGGAACTCCACTTATTTATACCACAAAAAAGATAGCCAATCAGAATGCAGGGAAGCCATTGTATATTTGTCAGTATTTCAATAAAGCTTCCCACCATGCACCTTAAACACAAAGACGCACTATAAAAGGGGTTACTTCATGCTCTGCTTTTGTTCGAATCCATTCAAGCATGACTGAGTATCCAAGATGGTGATCAAAAAACAGGGAGAAGCCCTAAAAGATATTGATGGTTTGCTTCTGATGTCACAGTGGCCATGGCTGTGTAAAGAACAATGCATTAAAATCTCTTTTGGGAATTTGACTCTATTATTATACAAAACTTGTGGGGCCATTTTCTATTGTTTTGTATACCAATACGGTCGTCTCATCACATGGATGAAAAGCAAGAATTTCTAGAGCGAGAAAAGGGACTGGGAAATTAAGAAAATAACGACAGATAAAATTTTATGACATTATAACAGACACATTGCCACAAGGGGGCTTTTTTAATGCAAAATTATCACAGAGCTTGGTTGTGTTCATGGTTGATTGATAAATCATTTGCATGTTCTTAAGGTACCAAACCTTTTATAGTCTGTGGGTCTTCATGTGAAAGGATTTTGTTTGCTACTACAATTTTGCTGGCATGGTGTAAATATAAACAACAAAATATATTTTACCCTTTTGTATTAGTATTGCAAATTTCCTCTTTCTAACATGCCTTTTTGTAATAAATAATGCAGTATGTTTCTTACATGTATGTGTTGCTCAAGAGGAAATGAGAATTTTTTTCAACTTTATCTTTTTTTTTCAACAATATGGTCTTGTGTGACAGATGTGATCCTGTTTGCTTTGCAAGTCATTACAAGTTCCAAGAGGAAGGCACCTGTGTTTCCACGTACACTGATAGCTTTTCACAGCTGTCACTGAAGGACGAATATATCCTATTTTAATAACTGTCTCTAGATATTATTTTCACTCACCTTGCCCAACGAAAAAGTTCTTGTAATAATAAGATCCATGGTCCACGTGCTCAAACACACAACCATTTTCATTGTGAAATCTTTCTCCAAGATACAGGAAACCACTTTCAGGTTTTGAGTTGTCAAGAATTGTGACTCCTGTTCCACTACTTAAATTTCCCACTCGTGCAGAATCATAAGCAGTTAATAAAATATCAAGAGTCGATCTTCGCCTGAAGTTTTCTAATCTAGGTTCTTTTGAATGAGAAGGATCATGTGTAGTTTGCAATGCAAAAGTGCCTCTTGTGAGCCCAATTTGAGGATCTTGTTCCTCCTCTCCACCAAGTTCATTCCGAAAATAAGGACAATTGAGGACAAGAGAATTACTCTTGTCATCACCAGGATCACAATCATCCTCATTAGTACTGGCACTAGAATCTGAGCCCCGTCTTTGCATCTTGTCAGCAATTGTTGCAGCAGTAACCTTGGTTGATGCTGCTGATGCTCCAGAACGTTTGTTCTTCCGTTTAAGTCCATCACCTTGTCGTGCATATTGCAATGCAAGCTCATTAAAATCAACTGTCATGCTGCGGCAGTCATAATGTGCAAAGTACTTTCTTGAAGGTTCATCTGTATATTCTTCCTCTCCGGCTTTTGCATCTCCAGAACCTTTAAATACTCTGGCAAAATATGTATTGTTCCTAAGAGAGTTTTTGCGCCTCAAGGCTGGTGTCCGTCTGTCTATAAGAGGGCTTGAAGAGGCTGAATTATCACCAGATTTCCCTCTGAAGCCATCCACAAAATGCTGATTTTCACTGTCATAATACCAAGGTTTTGCCCCAGATTGCAAGTGCTTTTCATTTTGAATATTTTGTTCAAATTTTTTGATTAATGCAAAAAAACTCTCTCCTGTTGGAGAGCGTGGTTCATTAATCAGCCCATCTGCGTAATTATTTCTCACCACTGCATTTATTTCACTTGTATCACTACTGCTTCGAACGTGCATCGGTTGTGCCTTTATTTTTGCGGGACTGTCACCACCGTATATTGAACCGGTACTTCGACGTACTTCTTCATCCCTGTGATAAAACTGACTGCATGGGACACCTTGTGAATCATCCTTGGCTCTGAGATAGAAAAATAAGGAATTAGCAAACTTCTCATCACAGAGAATATCCATATGAACTAAAACTTAAATGAATCAATGAAAGAATGACCAATAATGCATAAAATTACATTTACCAAAGCAAAGTAGATTCAAAGCCAATTAGTTTCTAATCCATGACAACTTCATCATTACTAATGAACAGTACAAGAACAACAATTAATTTACAATTTGAGGAGTTTTCATCGACAAATGAGCAAAATGCCACAGTATTTAGCCATTTCACGCCTTGACAACGGCGTGTAAATGCTTGTGGATTGAAATCAGACACATTAAAATACACATTGGAAACGATGTTTGCACTCAAAACAAGTACACCGAATTCAAAACAATGCTTGTTGTGATTTTGAAACACAATGCTGAAATCTCAACTACAAGTATTTTGATCAAGATGAAAGAACCCAACACTGTTGTAGAAATTATTAAGTTTTGAGGTTCACCTCGTTTTAAGCATAGCGAAACTCGAGTCCTTGCGTCGGACAAACCTCTAACGAAAAAACGGATTTCTCTCCTAGTTGTAACAGTTGCTTGTTCATACCCAACGCTATAATATCAAGAAACTGCCGATTCCGGTGAAGTATACAACGCAATATAATGGCTTCTTGCTAATAGCTTTGTGAGTTCTTGCAAGACTTTTCAGTGTCTTGTACTTTCAAAATTGTTCATATGACACATTTTTACAAGCTGAAAATGCTCGTCACAGTCGTTAAATGTCCTAAAGTAGTCTTGCTCTTGTATGCCATTGCAAGGAAATTACCCCACTTATAAAATAAAATCCCAAATCGTATTTGGTATTTATAAATAAATGTCGACTAGAGTCGAATCCCAGAGCCAAATGAACTTTTGAAGAAGACTTCAAGACTTTTTTAGCAGAAATAAGAGACGTTATAATTGGATCTTGAAAGCGGAGCTAAGCCACAGTCGAATACAGATGTTGAAGCAAACCTGCTGATGACACGATATCGCAAATCTCGTTGAAAGCGCCAAACTAGCTGAAGCCGCTGAAAAAAACTAAACAGGTTGACAGTCCATCGAGACCCCAGCTGTATTCAGCAAAATATCTGTTATAAATAACGAAGATTCAATAACAAGGCATTTGAATTCCGGGACAGTCGATAAAATTTGATTAATCTCCCACAAGGTGAAAGAAAGACGCCTTCTTTGTCGATGATCTGCGCTTACAGTGAGTTCAGGATATGATAGATGACTGTACATGGATTCCGAGCTGATCGAATCGCAAAATTGGACGCAGAAAATCAATACTACCGACAGAACAGCTTGCTGACAAAAGAACATATAAACAATGACCTGATAGGTCGGCCTTGGAGTAGGTTTTCGATTTATGAATTTTAACTAAGACGAACGAATCTTCTCAACTGCATTGCATTCAATTTTGACACGTCCTTTTCATCTGTCACACTTGAATGGTCAAAAAAATGTCTTGAATGAGAATAAAAGTGTTTTGCGTTGCCTTTGAGACGCAAAGAGACGAACAAAATTTACCACAACAAAATAACACACAAACACGATCAAGAACAGCAAGAAAACAGTGAAATTCTTACCTTTCACCCGCCGATAGAATGAAACTGTCAGGTTTCTTCGGATTTTCGGAAGCACTCGTAACCATTCGTGAACTTTCGTTTGGTCGGTAGCTATGCGCCTGGCTGTAAGAGTTATACAAATGGTTCACTTGTTCGACGAAGTAGAGTCTGTTATAATAATACATAAAGTCGTTTCTAAATATCAAAGGTTATAGCAATGGTGTTCTGATAAAATATTTAAGAAATCCGGAAATTGTTGCTAAATTATTGGACGTGACGAAAATCTAATTGTACTCGATGCGTGTTAGAAAAAAAGGGTTTAGAGGTTTAACACGATTGTTCCAAAAGCTCTGGTTAGCGAACTGCATGACAAACGTTCCCTTGAAAATATTTCAAGTGTTGACACTTTTAAGGAATTAATAATGCTTAATGAGAGTTGAGTGATGATCTGAAATGACGTAAAAGGAGTCTCGCTTTTGGTCGGGCGTAATATTGCTTTACAGTTTGGGTATGGGTTTCCAAGTTGCAGGGTCATACAAAGCCGGTACTAAGTTGTCAATTCTCCTTGGAAAAGGAGGTTTTAGGGCGAGATTTGGTGTCTGCAGGGATAGACATTTTTCTCGTTTGCTGGAAGCAATCAATAGTTCCATCACGAGAGCGAGGGGTGTCGATAAATAGCTATGCTTCTTATTTGGTCTTTGCTCATCGTAATACGATGATGCAATAAAAAATTTAATCTTTCTTTTTTCCAGTAGGTTGTTCATTTCGACGAATTATATCATGTACTGTGACGGCACAGATGAGTAACGGCACAACTGTTCCTGCAAAGGCGAGTATTTCCATGCATTGTAACTCTACACACTATTAAGCACATATATACTTCAACATCCCTTTTCATTTCAGGTCGAGGTGGTGTTTTTATTTTTTTCTGTGTGGCAAGGCCATTGCTTTCTCTAATTGATGCGGAAAAAAGACTCTATACTTGATGCGAAAAAAAACAACAAACCTGACTACCTGCGTGACTTTGACCGCAAGGTGTCCCATGCATTGACTTAATCCGCTTAGCGGCGAATTATGCTCAGTCAAAATCTTATGAAAACAACTCATTTTTGATTATAGAAATTAAGGTAAAATTTACAATCAACACAAGAGCAAGAGAATATGACCAATATGAGGTAAGAAAGCGAAACCCAGGGGTTTCAATAGAAGCCGCCTAGTTTGCCTTGATTTTCACTAAAAATGCTATCATAAACTTGTCAAACTGCCGCCTTCAATGGGTTATCATGGACGGCTATTTCAGAAGTTATTGAAACCCCTGGAAACCTGGTGTCACGTGATGATTATTTGAAATTCAGCTTTGAGTTTTTTAAATCTCTTATTCCCATGACCACGCTTGCATCCTTAAACAAATCCCACAATACACCTCTTCTACCCCCCCCCCCCCCCCCAAATTTGTATATTTTTCCTGGGACATGAAGACGTCCCAAGAGAAATCGAAAACAATGCCTATGACCAGAGAATATCTCAGAATGCCCTTTAAACGATGGGCGAATACATACATACACATTTAATTGACCACTCCCCATTGGGGCCTATCAGGGCCAATGAACACAATCACGACAGAACAGAACATTCAATTGATCAACTCAACCGGCCGGAGGGAAGCTAGTTGGCTATTTACAAGTGCAGCTGAGAAGTTGAATCAGGGACTACGAAGAACAAATTCAACCAGCGGTCAGAACGTGTCTTGAAACCCGGGATCCCCGGATCTCAAGGCAAGCGCCCTAACCACTGTGCTGCACTGTCTTAGCGAATGGGAACAAAAAGGAATAATTTCAACATGCACGGGACACCGGATAATTCCCACATTGAAAGGATTCTTTCAGGATCTAGCCCAGAGGCCCGTTTCTCAGGTTTCTCGAAAGTCCCGAAAATTTTTTAGGCCTGAAAAGCCATGTGTGAAACTGCTAACCGCTTGTTTTGTAAACTGCCGATCTTTTAACACGTTCTCAAGGTAAGAAAAAGCAAAATGTCTTCAGATACAGACGGAATTGTGACACCCGAAAATGGCCCGTAAAGTTTCGGGACTTTCGAGAAAGCCCCGGGACCGAGAAACGGGCTTTCATAGGACACTTTCCTTTTGTCAGAACTGGCCGGCCAGACCCGTCAGTTTTCAAAGAAAATGCAACAATTTGAAGGAACACTTGCACGATAATCCCTCACATTCTTATGGAGGAGTATACATCATCCTCGAGGTGTGTTAATTTGAAGGCGTTGTGGAGTCCTCCCGAATGCAGAAAACAAAAGTAATTACTGATGTAAAGAGGACGTCGACGTTTGCTAATTCAGCGCGCGGAAAATTCAGCTACAGTTTGACTTTCTTCTAATCGACTTTTTTTCAAAACTTCGACTATCTAATTTTGTTTCCAATTTATTGAATTCTTGTCAGCTTTTTCGCTGAAGGCGCACTGAACACAAGAATGCTTTGAAAAGGAGAAACCCCGAAAGTAAAAACTGCCTTAATTAAAAAGAGAATTTGCCATATTTTGATTATTCTTAGTCGGCGCGTGTGTTGCGGGGGATGAGAAATGGGAAATGGTTGTGTAACGTTGGAAGGAATAGGAGTGGAGAGAGGTGAAAAGAAGAAATCAATTCATTTGAGTTCATTGGTATTATCTAATAGTTATAATGAATACTCTTGTAACTATCATCTGGTTGCTGCTCTCACTTCAGAATTAATTCAGTGAATTTAACTTGAACATTTTTTCAGTTTCTATTAACACAGTATTATTCCTTTAAGGTATACAAGCTTTCACCATTTTTTCCAGGCAAAAGCTTGATTTAAGGTCATGAAAATCTTGGAGGGTTTAAGTTTATGTTTAGGATGCATAGTATGTCCAAGAGTAGCTGGAATCACCTAGTTGGACCAATGAGACGTGTTGTACACTTATAACTTGTAAGGGCAAGCCGTTAAGATGATTCCTCAGTATTGCACAGCAAATCCTCTATTGCGCATGTGGTGTGTCAATATTTATATTTTGGTCAAATTTGCAACATTGTAAATATGGCGCAAGTCGATCATACACGCTGAAACAGTTCCCAAAACACGTGAGAGAATTTGTGAATGACCCATAACTCTTTTCGAATAAGCGCGCGCATTCTGAGAACATGGCGACTTTTGTTGTTTCGATCTACGATAATCAAGATAGACAGGTACAATGCTGTTTTACTCTTAAACGAGCATGGTGACCTATATTTTTTATTGCATATTTTGGTGTACAAATTATCCCCTTAAAAAAAATGTAAAAAAATTATCGGAAGCAAAAAAAGATATAGCTAAAAACGTACACTTAGCCACTCGAGAAATGTTTTGAGTCGATGTCGTTTTAAGTTGAGTGATTTTTCCATAAACTATATAAGACAGTGTTCCATATGCTCTAGGCTTTCTACCTATCAGGGGTTTTTTCAAAAGTTACGTTAAAAACCCTCTCCTTTAGCTATCGCAAAATGTACCCTGAGGTGATGAAATAACGCGCGTGTTAAGTATCAGCACAGGCATCGATGGGAAAAGAATGGCTCATTATATCTCTTCAGCAAGAACGGTGACTTATCTTTTTTATTGTAGTTCTCAAAACAGGGATTAGTATAGGGAATTTTCAGGGAAAGTTTCAAAAAAATCGTTCAACAACTTTTTTTCTGAGGAATCACCTTAAGGACAAAATAAAGGATGTTTTTATTGAGAAGATTCTCAAAGAGGCCTTTCCCATAGGTAACTACTAGTATTGACTTATTGTGAATTATTAGTGTCACATCTTCTATATCAATAAATTGTAAGGGAACTGAAGGCTTTAAGGAAAAAATAAAGGACATTCTACTGGGAAGATCCTCTAAGCCTTTCAGTTTTCACAGATGAATCTACTCATGTTTATGATAGTAACCTAAGATTCTTAAATAATAATAAATGGCCGCAGCCTCAAAGAGCCATTGGCACGCAGCCAATCTTTGTGTCTTTGAGTCTGTTTAATGATTTGGTTTTAGCTTTTAAATGTATGAATGGAATGACCCTGGAGTACTTCTGGAACAGAACTGTTGTTGGCTTTGTTAAGAGGAAAGAATTCAAGGAAAGCTTCCTATTTTGTTCCTATTCTGGGATATGAATTCCTATTTTTGGCCACTGTCTTTCCTATTTTCTGAGTGTCATTTGGACTCATTTGTCACGCCCTGGACAAGTGATAATCAATCACTTTATTTAAGTCTCAAGGTTATTTAGCCGAGCACGAGTGCTCTTCTAATTGGGGGGACTACAAATCAACTGAAATCAAATGTTGCTTTTAAGGAGAGGGAAAAACCTCTCGGAGAGTAGAGAACCATCAAACTCATTGAAGTGCAACTCAATGAAGTGCAAATCATTGAAGTCCTTGAAAAAACCTGGAATTTAATTTTGGACTTCAAGGGCGCTTGAAAAGCCCTTGAAAAAAAACGATTTTGAGGAAAAGTGCTTGGGTGAAAATTGTTGAGATTGCATTATGCTAAGTTATGCTGATTAAACATTATGCTAAGTAAACCCAAAATTAAAATGTCCATGCGTGCACTTGCAGGATGTGGTAAGGAATATCAAGATAGGCTTTTTCAGCAAAGAAAACACTGAAACACTATGTATGGCATAGAAATCTTCTCATAAAGACTCCTTGAAAACTCAATTTCTGGCTCTTGAAAACTCCTTGAATACTCCTGGAATTTTAGAGACAAAATCCAGCGCGAACCCTGATGGCGTCGAATCCCGGCCGGGAATCGATCCCGGGCTAAATATTATTGGTGGGAGGCGAGTGCTCTTACCACTGCACCAGCCCTGCTCTGCCACTTATTTGGAGAAGAAAAATGAAGGTGGTTTCTAGGGGACCTTGTAATGCACTACACAACTGAGCTAAGAAGTCACTCGGGTAGGTGCATGTCAATATGTTGGGCTTACGTGTTCGCTTGAAAAAACTTGACGATGTACGTTGCATATATTTGAAGTGCAGGGTATAGACGTAAGAGAGAAGTTATTCTCACACTTCACTTTGTGAGGATCAAGCACTCCTCCCTTACATCTATACATATATAGCCTGCACTTCAAATATTCATTGTTGCGGCCTGAATTGAAAAAAGTAGTTTTCGAAATCTATCTTACTGCACATGATCGCATTTGTGACAGCGCCACCCTAGCTCGCTGTTCTGTGAAAGGGTCGTTCATTATTGTTCACTTTTTTACCGAGTTTTCTGAAAACATTGGTGCACCTGAGGTCAGAAGAGAATTTTTTTTTTTTGCAACTAAGCCAGGTAGTGTCTACTTAACGCTACGAAATCAAAGTGGGGAAATCTGATGTATTGAAATTGAAAAGCTTGACAGTTCAGACTCTGCTATTGCTTTGCCTCGTCCTCTATTTTTATCTAGTATTTACTCCCCAGGACAACTTCTGGGTCCTCCCGTCGTCCCACTGGCTTACTGGAGGGTAGCAAAGAAGGGGGGTCTTCATCGCGTTTCACGGAAAATAAAATGGCCGTTTCAAGTGTGACACAAAATTTCTACACTAAAAAAAATTCTTACGATTGTCAAGAGCTACAACCGTATGCTATAAAGAAACACATCAGCACGATTACATTTGGAAGAATCCCACGACCTTCCGGGACGGTTTCCAAGCTACATGTGGTTTCCGCCACGTTGACTGACCAGCATGCGCAAACCCGTCAAATATATATCGAATCAAGAGCCATTATACGGCTCTTGATCGAATTTTGAGTGGGTGTGGTGCAGGACAAAATATTGAGGTATATACACACAACTATCAAAAAAAAAAATGTCTTGTTGCTTGGTGACCTGGCAAAGGAGTGGTGTCGATCTTAAATAAATATAAGCTTATTTGCTCGGCAAGTTTTACCAAGTTGTGGCCTCTTCTGCAGTCACCGAGAATGGGAATAGAAACATTTGAGGTATGATGTCGTGATAGTATAGATCAAATTGTTGTCAAATTCAACAATCATTGAAAAAGTTTTGTTTAATTTCAAACTTAGGATATGAGCATGAGCGAGCATGTCGAATTCAGAGATAGAATTCGCAGAACTCTTTATTATGGACAGTACAGCGACAGATCTTTACCTTCTTTGGCAGTAACGGGTAAGACAAGGCCAAAAGACAAAGAATTTTTTTATTTTCTTGAAGTAGTTTTTCTTTGCAGTATCATTTTTTGTGTACATGTACGTCTGATCTTGTACTTTTCTGGCATACGCGTAGATGTCGCTGTTGATGTACTTAGTTCTGCAGCGCCGACAAAAGGGAAACACCTGGAGACGAGTTACGCTATGACCGTTTCAAGGTACGGCCTTCAAGTTATTTGAATTGTGCTATAGTCTGGAGCATTCTTCCACAATATCCCCAATCATCAGGGAATTAGCTTATATCCTACTTTGCATGACATTTACCACAGGTGGCCAAACTCTGTGTTGTGTTTCGAATTCAGAGAGCTGTTATGGCGAGTTTTAATTGATGCAAATCAGAAGGATTCATAAAAGAAATGAGCACTAATGTTGCACTTACTTATCTGTTGCCTCTTTGTGATCGTTCTTTGGTAATTTGGTGCCATTCTGTCCTCTATTTCACGAGATATCCTCAACTGAAGACAAATCTCTAAAAGAGGGAAGGGGAAAAAGGGGGTTGGGAGGTGCAATTTTAGAAACAAATCTTTTATAAGCGGCGTCCCTTCAATCCCATAGAGAGTTCAAGCCCGATATGTATAGGGCTTGTTCATAAGATGCGCTTGGTGGATAAGTAAACAATAAACAGCAGTAAGATCCTGCCTTGATGTACCACATTTCTTCTGGAATCTTAAGGCATAGAGTTGTCTGTTGGCTTTCTTGATTATCGCATCACAATCGGCAGCCCATTGTGGTGAGATTCAACAGAATTACGAAAAGTGCGGCAAAGAACCCCTTACTTTTTTGCAAAGTTGGGCACATAGTTTCCAGTGTTGTGATTTGGTATCTTCAGGGCATAATTACAAAGTCAAAGTACAAAGTAAACTCTTCCCTCTCCCCAGCCATGGCCTCAGTGGGAAATTGGAGTGTGCATTCAGTCATTTTATTCCCTTTGTATTTCTCAAGGAGGGCAAAGATATCTCCTTGCACATTGATGATGGGGGTTCTCTACTCTGAACGTCTTCGCCTAAAGAATCCTGATTATCTCAAAAGAATATCCTCGTCGGACTTGTTCTTGATATCAGTGGTGAGTTTAATGTTATAACTGAGAATGTGTTTATAAATAAAGCAATATTATCTGGAAAATCAAACTTTGGGGTAATTAAAAAGTTCCTTGTAGTCTGTGTGACATTTTTACGGCGGGAAATTGTATAAATCTTTATTTCAATTGAAAAGTCCTTCAGATGCTGTGCATGTATTCAGGTTTCTTTTGGGATTTTTAGATGGTGGCATCAAAATATTTGTATGATGAAGGAGAGGACGAAGAGGTTTTTAACGATGACTGGGCACAAGCAGGCAAGGATTGGTAGTCGTTATCAGTGAATTCTTGAAAGTAGCAATCACTATACCAAGTGGGATATTGTTGAAGAGCATTGTACTTAATTTTATTTTTTTCCAGGTAGCAAAACAGTAAATGAAGTGAACAAATTGGAAATGGAATTCTTAGCTTCCATTGTGAGTACTAAGTTTATTTTAGTGTAGTAATAAATAATAACACTTTATAAAATTAATGAACTATTTTGTTCAGAAATGCAATTACATTTAAAATAATTTTTTGCATACTTATTGTTGAGCAATATAAAGTGTCCCTAGAAGTTTACAGACCAACAACTTATTTACGACAATATTTTAGACCCCAACTTACATATAGCCTTTTAACTGTAATTTCAAAACGGAATGTAATGTGACTAGTTAATACTAAATCAACAGCGTTACAATTCTTGCTGTAACAACTTTTTTTTTACTGCGAATCTTTCCATTTTTAAATCCCACTTGCCAGAATTTTCTTACCTCCAAAATCCCGACAATTTGCGACCCTAGTAAATCTGTCGGGAACTCTGTTGAAAATGCAACCCCATTATAGTCAATCCAGTTATGAAAATGCAACCCCATCCAGTGGCACATTCCTATTAGCTCATTAATAGGAAGTATACCCCACTGGGTTTGTCTTCTGTGACAAAAGAGAGTGATTTTGCTGGAAAATTAATTCAAACAATAAGGAAATTTAATCCATGATATAACTTAAAACCCCAACCTCCATTCTTCAAATACAGCTGTACAGTAGGCACTGGTGTCTGCGCTAGAAGACCTAAAATATGTATCTATATTTCTACATAATTTTCAATTTGTGTAGGACTGGAGCCTTTTTATCAGTAATGAAGATTTCTTGGACTTTGTCAATAAAGTTGAATCAAGGTACAGTATGGCTCAAAATTATTTGTGCATCATTACATGATGGTCATGAAGTCTCATCCATTGTATTGGCAGCAAAATTACCATAGAGGGGGGAAAACCATATCCTCTCCAAGCATCTGTTTGGGATGCTAGAAGAAATCAGGATTTGGCAAAAGCTCTAATAACAATTTGTAAAAAGGTTTCTGATAATGAGGGCATGATAATCACCATCTGATTACCTCAGAGATACATGTATAATAAATCGTGTTGATATTTGGCCCGCACTCTTTGCGCTTGCACCATAAATCAATGGAAAAAACTCAGTTATTTTACAGTCTGGGCTTTGAACTCAGTTAGTTAAGAGTTATTACTGCAAAAACATCATTTTACTGCATTGGTGTTAAACAAGGTTGATGAGTTTCACCAGATGTTTTACTTGGAACTGTATTAAAGGCAGAATATATGCTTTTACCTTTTGTACTGAGCAGAGTGGCAATAAACCAAGGTCTCTGTCGCGGCTGGTTCACCTATGCTGATCTTTGTACCCTACTTGACAATTCAAGGTTTCTTCAGATTATGAATACTGTCAGGATTGATGTGTTGAAGGTATGCAATGGGCTTGCAGGTTGTGTACTACTCCTGAAATCTTATCAAATCTCAGGGCACTGGAATGCTCGTAAAACTGGCTTTAATTCTGAAAGACTTTTTGTAGTCTTAAAATCTTTATCTTTAGATGTGACTCCAGTTAAAAATGCATTCAATAATATTAATCACCAAGTACCGTATTTACCCGTGTATAGGTCGATCCCATGTATAAGTCGACCCCCCATTTTTGATGGCAAAAAACGCAATTTCTTAATTTCTTTGTCAAATGTTCATGGGACACTAATCTTGTATTCTTCGATTTCTGGAAATGTGGATACACAAAAAAATCAGGGCTCAAGCGCTTAATAGTTTTGTTGTTCAGCAGCTGTTGTATATGCGGGCGTTTTGTCCTTGAGTTTCGAAAAAGTTCTCTGAAAATCGAATATGTAAACCTCAAACTCACCTGTTTCGTTGTTCAAGGATAAAGGGCTTTAGAGGATAAGCACAATGCAACATCACAGAAGCAGGAGTCAATCTTTGAAAATAACTTGCGAACGATGCGAAAATGTGCAAGGTTTAATTGGTCCTTGACTTACAATTTCTCAAATGACAAACAAAACAAAACTCATAAACCAAACAATACGAAGTTTTCAAAAGCATTTAAATCTGCCAGGTTTGTATAAAGAATAAAAAACAATCATTACCAACCAGCATTTTCACGCAAACACGAGTGACGATGCTTGCACGCAAACACGAGGTATTGTGCCAGGTTACTAAGCCGTTGAACGATCGTGTTTTATTTGAAGAAACAGAAATGCCTTATAGAGCTTTCCGCCTTTGGAAAACTAAAATTTCCAGTGTCTATTTCATATTTGTGCTTGTGAGTATCTTCAACATCTAGAGTTGGACAAATCCTTTTTTATTTCAACTGGAATTGCTTACATTCGTTTTGAAGTCTTTTGTCATTCATTTTGAAGTCTTTTACAATGTACGTCGGCTTTTGTCCATTGCGTTCGTTATGCCCAAGACAACATTATTATGTTAATTTTGAATAAATTACTTAGCTGGAACTTGGCTCAAAATCTTTGACCCGTGTATAAGTCGAGGGCGATTTTTGGAGCTTCTTTTGAGGCCATAAAAGGTCGACTTATACACGGGTAAATACGGTATTTATGGGCCCATTGCATTTAACAGATTTATTCAAATAGTAAAACTAATATAAACCACACAGATTCACCGGCTTATAAGATTATTTTTGCAATAATCAAGGACAGTTGTTTGTGGGCAAGTTTTCATGCTGAGGTGATGTGTTAAAGATTCCACCTGTTATTCAATTTTTACCTTTCTTACAATAAAATGAGACAAGAGGGGAAAAGCTAAAGTTGGATTCGTCATGCATCCAGATGTACATACACAGTTCATGTGACTGTTATGACTGTGCAAAGTTACATGTAGTCATTGAGACACTTCGCAATACCACGCTGACTTAATGCTGATATCAGCATGTACTGTCTCTTGTTGCATTGGTACTCGCTTTCATTCACAAATAATCCGCTCCCTCATTAGACGACAATTCCCCATTAGCTGTCTCTGTGTGATAAAAGCCATAATTTAAGAAACGAAGGTTTGATATCTTATTTATTTGTTGACTTCTTATGCAGGTTATCTGTGCATGTACAGTGGCTTATGTGTTGAGTGTATCACTTGCATTATCCGTGAGCATGCTGGCGCATCATTATAGACTCCCCAGTGAGCATGTCACACCCCTTGAAACTGCTGAACCCATCTGTGGGCTCCACATGAATCAAGAAATGCAAAACAAGTCTTGGGTGACAGTTGGTGAGAAAAGCCTTAAAGAAAGTCTTTTTGTGGACACAATGGGGTTTGTAGAAAAGATTGGTATGCAGTTTGGACTGGAAGAGACCAAGACTGGTATTCAAGCTTCCTGTCCATCAGACTGTTCAACAGTAGAACATAAAAATGTTCTTGGAACGAGTGAAATCATGACATTCAAATACTCCCCTGGTCTTTCAGGAAATCCATCGTGTTTAGTAACTGAAATTACATTGCAAAGAGCACATCATTTCCAACTGCCATTGTTCTCACCGCTTTCAAGGGACAGTCTTGAGAAATCTTTTTATCACAATAACTTTGTCTTTTCTAACT
>NC_090882.1:12141030-12156030 GCF_036669935.1 Montipora foliosa | reverse complement strand
AACCTGTCCGCGAATCCAAGTGGAATCCACGTGCCTTATTATTTTAAAACGCTTGCTTTGAGGTGAGATCGAAAGACACAATTCTTCGAGAAATTGCATCATCAGTTATTGCAGAATCAAACAGGATCCATTGGGCTGCAACTGGCCGCGAAAAACATACAAATATTCTTTACCAGCCTAAGTGGGTCCTTAGTGGAAAAAAACTCTACCCTTCCTTCTAACACCGCGAACTGAGGTCCGTTCCCAAGACTTCAGGCCGGTAAATTAAGTATCTTTACTTTTTTTGTCTCGGGTATAGTTTCCTTGGCCGTTGCTTTGAGAAAGTGAAACACTGGTTCAAGGCGTTGAACAGATCAGTTGGAAACAGAACACAACACGCTCTATAAGGCAAAGTTCGTGGGTGTTCGGTGAACAGTTTCTCTTCCTGAAATGCCAGGCTGTACTTGGTTCTTTCTTCTACATCGAAGTATGCGGAACATTCCCGATCGGAGTTTCTTGTACATGAAAATGTAGATGAATGGATTGTAGCACGCTGATGACTTGCCAAAATAAGCTGGAATCGAAGCGCCGACGTCACTAACAAGATCTGGGTTATACATCCCTATCATTGAAGACACGGTATAGGGTGTCCAAGCGATGACATATCCAACCGTCACGACTATGGCTATCTTCACCATCTTTTTCTCTGCGATCAAGGTCTCTTGCGTAACGCGTGAAGTATTGCCCCAGTTTTTCCGCGCTTGCTCGCCAAGTTTTCGAGTGACTTTGTAAGCATTACGGTAACAGTGCACGATTACTGCTCCAGGTAACACAAAACATGCTATTATTAAGGCAATGCCATACGTCAAGTCACTAAGATCTCTTGATTTCCAGTCAGTTGAGCAGCTAGTTCCCACTCCCTCTTCTTTGTAATTAGACCAACCCAAGACTGGGGCGATGCTCCAGACAAATGAATAGATCCACAGTATCGCGGAAATGAACACGGCTTTTTTTCGTCCAAATTGACTTTGTCCGTTTTCATATAGTTTGCACATTGTGACGTACCGTTCGTAAGCGGCTCCTGCAAGATTCATCATTGAACCAAGCGCGAAAAACGTCGTGAGGAAACCATACGCAATGCAACCGCTCTCTCCGAACGACCACTTACCGCGCGCATTGCTCGTTACCAACATCGGAAGCGCAGTAATGGAGTATAAGAAGTCACCAGCCGAAATATTGAGAATGAAAACATTGGAGGCATCGAGGAGCTGAGGCCTGAGATAGTACACCAAGCAAACGGTTGTGTTGAGGACAATTCCACAAGTTCCAAAAATGGCTGCTACAACTGCGAAGCCTATAAATGGCACTGCCATCTTTAGTGGACTTTATCTAGGCGAAGAAAGAACAATATTAAACTGAAGTAGGAGAAGAAGGATGTCTTAGGGATCATTAATCTGTGGCCGACCTCTTTTTGTAATCTTGCGCTTGAGTTAAAGGCTCGGGTAGCTCAGTTGCGCAACGGCAACCGTCACAGCTGCAACAAGAAGGCCACAAACTATAGCAGAGCATTTGAAGAGGAAAACGGAAGGCTCTACACGCGCTGCGCATGCGTTTGTTCATTAGTACCTTTCTTTTCCGACCTCTGTTAAACAACGCGAAATGACCAAATATGAAGTCCCGTATTGAGCTTGCGCTAAATTTACAGTTCCGTATCGATATTTCTACTCACGTTTATGCCAGTTTAATTTTTTAAAAAATACACTTTTTAGATTCGGAACGACTTGGTTAAATTGTTTCACTATCCAACTCAAACGACCTAATTTTGTCAATGGAATTACTTCCTCGTAGCGGTCGTCGTCTGTTTGCAAACGTTCCCTAATAACAGCAGAGACCTTTATATTTGAGTAGAAGTGGATTAACCATTGTGGAGTAATCGTGTTTTGGGCTAGAATTCGTTTGTATTCACGTTATTTGTTTCCTTGTATTTTCCACACGAAGTAAAAGCTAAGTGAGAATGCTACTGAATACGCCCAATCGTGCTCGTTGTTTTTCCTGAATATGCGCACTTTAAAATTTTGCTAACGTTTGCACTTTCCTAACTCATGATGTAGGGATTGTTGGAGTCGACCGACCGTAAGTAATGTTTACATTCCTATCGCTGTCGAACGCATCAAAAACGAGCAATAAACCGAATGCATAAATGGCGGCCAAAAATGTGAGCGCAAGCTGAGCACTAGTATGGCGCGTAAAGCGTGAATCGCGCGTGTTTTTCTGATTTTTGTGACGTCAGCGTGACTAAATCTGTAAAATTAACTGCTAATTTTCTCGCTTTCCCTTCGGTGGCTCAAACCAGTTTTAACACTTTCAAGAGACCTTGTTATTAGAAGGATTGACATTACGACACTTAATCACGTAACAGCAATGCTATGTATGATACCATGCGAAACATCAATTATTGCTGAATAAGATGCAGTCATTTTTGTTACGTAAAAAATTACCATGGCAACAGGAAAGCCTTGCCAGAACACCCTATATTTTGGCTTTAGTTGATCGCATCTGAAAAATGAACGTGGGATCCCACTTTTGTTATTGCACAAAAGTGATCAGCAGGCCAAAATGAAACTCCCTGCAAAGTTTAAAAATATTCTGTGGAGCGGATTCAGAGCTACCTTTAATTTTCAATTAGTTAAGGTGGCTCTGAATATGCTTCACAGAATTTTTTTAAACTTTGCAGAGAGTTTCATCATGGCCTGCTGATCACTTTTGTGCAATTTCATTCAGGCATGCTGATTACACTTCAGAAATAAAAGATTGGGCTCACCGAGTTCGTTTTTGAGATATGAGCAGCTAAAGCCAAAATATGAGGTGTTTTTGCAGGGCTTTCCTGTTGCCACGGCAACCTTTTACATCGTCAAAATGACCGAATCTTTTTCAGGAATAATTGGTGTTTGATATGGTACCATAACATTGCTTTTAAGTGATAAATTGTTGTAGTGTCAATCCTTCTAATAAGAAGGTTTCTTTCAAGTGTTGAAATGGTTTGAGCCAACTTAAGAAATTGGCTCAGTTCTAACCACATACAGTTTCTATCAAATACCAGACCGGGTATATTTGTTAAAATCTGTCAGAGCTAATTGAACATATTTAGAAAATTGACAAATGGTCAATTGTCCAATGACGTTATGCTAATTTATCCTCCGAAGTATAAAATACCCGCATATTCCCATGAGATCTGCTGGGACCAGGCGTCATAGAAATAAAAGAAGAACTCGCGACTCGGGACTGATCAACTCGCAATGAACAGTGCAAAAAAAAAAACAATTTACACATACTCGGGGCCTTGCATTTGAAATGTTATGAAATATAAATGACAAGCTGAGCAAAACTAATACTGATAATTAATACAATATTAATACTGAACGTAAAACAATTGTGCTTAATCATTTATCAGTAAACTAAATTATTTTGCCTCATCAATTATAGATACGTATATATTTATTTCACTTGTCTAAAATCTATTTATTAATGATTGCCTTTATGTCTTTGTGGGGGACCTTCAAAAGTTAAACCTACGCGGGGTCGCCTTGGAAACAATTTCCACCTACAGTAGCGATCATATCATATCATACATCTTTATTTACCCTCGGATTTTTAGAGTAGCTTGGTGTAGCTAATTTCTCCGAGCATTTACCCTCCCAACCATGATACACCACAGAAGACAGACCAAGCCAAGAACTGGTCACACTTGTCACTTGTCAGAAATAAAACGAGTTAGTTTTCTCGAATTATTATTCTTTTATCGAAATGTCTGAAAGAGATTTTCATCGCGAGTGGTTATCTCACCTTTATCCTGCTTCCAGATGGTTTGCTCTGTGTTTTATAATCATTACAGGTGTTTGGAATTTTAGAGTTTTGGTACTCTACGTTGTCAATTTTTTAAAAGTCACAACAGAAGTCTTAATTTTTTTATTCAACTCATGCAATCTCGTGTTGTATGTGCATTTGAACATCGCAAAAATACTCAAATGGCTTTTTTTTAATAGTTGGTTAAGGCGGTTTCAGTTCGAAAACAGGAAATTTGGGGATACAAAGATATTCATGTCCAGGCTTGCATTGGTTGGAGGGACAAAGTGGTTCCCATAGTGACATTACAACAGTTTGGAAACGCTATTATTATCGGTAATAGCGATTGCGACACGCTGGTCTGTCAGTGCTGTGTCGTTCACGGACTCGGGAGGGATTTTCGTACATCATCATAACCGATCGCATACTGCTATTGAGGTGGAACGACTAATGGCCGCTGCTTAAGTCGGTTGCAACATCACGATGAAAATGTTGGTGATGAACTTTTTTGTCTCCTCTTAGCCTGCTCAATGACCCAATTAGCGAGCGGTAATGGCGTCCGGTACATGAAACATTTCACCTCGATTGACCACGCGGTGGGTAAAACTCACCACACGTATAGCTTTTTTGCGCGCAATGTTTGTGGAATTATTCGAGCAAATTCTTGCAACAAAGAAACGTGTGCTTTTCAAACCGAAAGTACGTCCCAAGATTTTAGCTACACAACGTGGGTTTTTCAACAGCGTCTTTGTCCGAGATAATTAGAAAAGTCTCAATGCTGCAGATGTTTCAGTTTCCAAAGGCCGGGCTTGGAGCCACGATCTCCAGCATTGTTCGATGTTGCTCGGTCAACTGACCGGTCAAGCAACTGTGTTGAGCACGAAAATAAAGGCAAATGAAATAGCAAGAGCCATGCAGAAAAGCCCCTAAACAGATGGTTTACACCGATCATTCTAAACGAAACAAATGACGAATATTCCGTTGAACATCTTACAAGCAAAAAACAAGTTACACGTTCGCTCTAACAGTGAAGGGTCAATCATGGGGGGTCCCAGAATACGTAAACTGCCTTATCTTGTTCTTTTTAAACTGGGAACCGCTTTCTTTTGCTCTTTGAAGCCGAAACCCACAACCCGCTTTCGTTTTCTGTCTTTAAGACCGAAAGCGACTTTATGGCCGAATGAAAATCACAGTAACCAATCTTCACACATTGTTTCTCATCACGAAGAGAACAAAACAGCAAAACATATTTTTCTAGGTCCTTTACAATAACCTGTAAGCAAAAAATTTAGTTTGACATCCAACGAAAAGTTCACAAACACAAAAAATGCACATTGCTTTCTACGATGGACTTAAAGCCAAGTTCGGAATATCTAGTACAAACCTTTCCGAAAAACCACCATTAAACACGCAAAAACCGAAAAACACGTCCCAAAATGGGCTTTAACTGCCCGACCGCCAGATTATAATATACCCTCAAGAGTCGCTAACTTCAAAAGCGCTCTTATTTTATTGTAACTCTGCCACTCAAAAAGTCTAGAGAATATCTCATCCAAATCCCCAAGTTGTTCCCCTCGTCTCATAAGTTTTTTTAAAACAATAAACCGAGCTAAGGATTTTGGAAGTAAGGTGTTAGTACAATCGTGAATGAACGCCACAAGCTTTCGTAATTTTGCATATAGAAGATCACAAAATAAGGAAGATCCTTTTCGTGTCATATCGCAAGTTTTTGAGGTACAAATGATTTCGTAAAACAAAAGACAAAACTTTTACCTCAGTTATTTCGTTGGATCCGTTGCATCCACCATACCGTTCCCTTTTTTACGGTTGCCGATAACGGTTGCTGTCAGCTCTGCAAAGTTGTTCCTCATTGGTCTCTGAATTATACCCAGTTGTTATTACGTTGTTTTCCTCACACTAATTTTCAGGAATAATTACTTTTACGCAATCGGCATTCAATTCTCTGACCGTGATGATGAATGCCAGGGAACTTCAATGACTCCTTGTGTATATTCTCTTTGTAATTTTTTTTAAAATTTAAACCTACGTTCATTAGTTTCTTTTACAAAAAAAAGTTGTGAATAATATCTTAGTGAATGATGAATTAGTTTGGGTGCCTCGAGGCGAAGCACGTCGCTGTAGATGTCTCGTTAGGTCAAGAAAAACGCCGGCCTAACCAGATAAAAAAATGACATCTTGAGCAACGCTCAAGGGTACATGATAACAGTTAAGAAAAATAATTCATAGAAAGATCAAATTGAACTGTGTTTGGTCAGAAGAGCAATGTCAACGGTGAATGCTTTTCATTTTTAGCAAAAGCGGATGTTTGTAGTGCCTATCTTCAACTGAGGAAATATCGCTGCAGTTGGTCAAACTGAAATACCTTGGGCGTTTTAGACAATCAACTTCAACTCTACTGTTTTAATACACGAAGGCCGTTCAGTGTTAGGTATTCTATATAAGTGTTTCCTTCACGGCTTTTAAGCTAATACAAACAAACAAAGTAAAAAGAGAGCGACTTTGAAATATAATGGTGGGAACAGGTGTTCAGGAACTGTAGAAAAAAGCTACCTTTAGATATATAGATCCTTTTACGACCAAAGCTTATCAAAACCCATCAATGCCTCTTTTCCTATTTATCTCGTTTTGTTACCCTTGACAGTGAGCGTTTGATTGCGTAAGAAGATCGATACTCAGGCACTTTCTGGCAAACGACGGTCCATTGGCGTTGAGAGAAAGCCTGGTTTCATTAAATAAAATATTCGACGTGAACTTGCACGACTCTGACACAAGTTTATTTTATACGCCTGAAAGTTCAACGAGCCCAGTGAAAAAGTGTAAAAAAATCAATGTTTCCAAAAAAATATTGTTGTGGCATTCCCCCGAATTCTAAAAAGAAGGATCGTGCTCGGTGTCCGGCCCTATAACATGAATTTCGTTCGATTTTGTTATAAACTACTTGATAAGTGAAGGCAAAGTACTCACTCACACTGCTTTTAAATGTCTTCTTTTTCTGTGGGATTTTTTGCGACCTCTTCGCAGTTATTAACTTTTAGTGAATGAATTGCTATTATAAATGCCGTATGAAGCCGACTGACTCTACAGTGTAACAATCTGCCAAAATGTTTCATCGTAACGTTGAATCTGTCTGCACTTTAGCAAAGCGAAAATGGGAGATTTGCATAGAATGACACTAAAAACATCTGTTTTGTATGTTTTCCCAATGAATTTCTCGCGGCTTTAATAAAAGGTCTCCCACACTGGCAGTAGAATTAATACAATCATGACTGTTGCCGGTCTACATTAAATCCGCGAGTCCGGCCCTTAACTGAGTATAAATGATCCTAGTTAAAAGTTTCAGTTGGAAATTTGTCAAATCCTATACATTTTAGTGGTCCCAGAAATAATTTATTGGCTCTAACAGCTCCACTTCATTACTAGCATTTACAGAAGCTAAGGAAAATGGTAAGCCCAGTGTTTACTATTCTGACGGAAATTAATGTTTATGAAAGTAATAAACGAAAATGGTGCACTCTGAAGACGTCTTGCACTGATTGGCTTTAATTAACGCCCAGCAGAAGCGCTCCTCTCGAAAACGTCCAAAGAAGCCTTGGCATACCCGAATTTATCTTAATTTTCTCGTACCTAAATGACTACATTGATGGCTTCGTTAGTCTACTCAGCAACTTCCATGTCAGTGGGCATGACCAGAACAGGAAATTAAAAAGAAAAATCAAACTAAGAAAAACAAACACAAAGAAAAAAGGAAAGAAAAACAAAAAGATAATCCATGCATTTTCAGTTTGTCAAATCAAGCGACAATTCTAAAAATCTCTGGATATTGGGCGAGGAAGTTAAGACTTAAGTTGAATTTATGCCTGAAGGACATAAATTGAGCTGGAGAATGAAAACAAGGGGCAGTAAGGACCTAGAAGAAGCGATTTGATGGATATACATATAACTCTAAACTTTGAATAAAGCAACAATTTGAATAAAGCAACAAACACACACTTCGAATTGATCAGGCTGAACACTGAATAAAATACGACATGCTTAATTGGCCAATCAGAGTGCTCGTACTATCTTGGAGATTAAATAAAATTAGGAGAGTATTAGAAATACTACTACTACTACTAATAATATTTATAATACTACTAATAATAATAATAATAATAATAATAATAAGATTATTATTATTATTATTATTATTAATGATAATGATGATGATAATAATATATACAGCAGTAATAGTTTGCAAATGATGATTTTGATGTTCATGATGATAATGATAATCAGTACTTCATTAAAATTATGATGATGATGATGATGATGATTATTGTTATTTTGATCTTTTATCGGTTTCTTGGCGAACAAACACTTGGTCTGCGCAATGATCTCGAGTATGTAAGATAATAAAACCGATTAGCTAAACTAGGTTGCATGGCAAACCGACTTGTCAAAAACCAAACAGTGTTGTTTAAAAGTTAATGAGTGAATCTTGAAATTATGCAATCACTAAATTGGGAGCAAAGAAGTACACACAGGTTAAGCTTTTTCATGGACCAAGATACGATAAGCGGAGTTTTCCTAGATGATTCGATAAAAACCCCAGGAAGTATCGATATACAATAGTATGCTAGTGAGGTCTTCACTCCTTTGTTACTGCTTCATGCAAAGTAGTCGGCAAAGGAAACAGAAAGGATAAAAGGAAGATCTTTTACGCTATTCTGGCACCACTCGCTTAGAGCCAAGTGGAGGAAGAACCGTGCATAAGACAGGGGCACCCAACGACCAATTTGTTGTAAAATGTATTATTATACCCCAGTTAATGAAAATAAATGTTATTAAGGCATTTTCAGGTGTTTTTCAGCGTTGCTGGGAAAACAGTATCTGTTCCTTTTTCCCAGCAAGACACACAAGAAATTTCCCACCCAGCTAGATAAAATTGGTTGGTTTCCCAGCCAGGAATTCCGCGCGCTTTCAAATCCCTCGATCCAAAACGACCGAACAAAAGCGACAAAAGCGGGACAAAACAGGTTTTTTCCGCAAGGGCAATCACTCTGACCAGCCGTCGTATGTTTGTGACTACTCTCTGGGAGAGGGAAGGGGTTGTTTTTTTGTTGTTGTTTTTTTAGTCGTCCTCAGTCTTCAGAGTTTCTACAGCCAGCTCGGGTTGAAATGCCAGAAAAAGTCAGTAATTCCCAGGTAAAACCTCTATCAATAACAAAATTTCCCAGCCAGCTCATCGAAACACCTCTATTTTTGCCAGCCAGCAAGATTCCTCTGGGGAACAGATACTGTGAGGAACCGATTCGTTGGGTGCCACTGATAAGATACCTCCAAAAGATATTAAAAACAAAGCTTTATCACAAGTTTTGTACAGATCGCGGATATCGAAAGAGGTGTTTATTGTAAACTGAAATCAAATGCAAATGTTCAAGAAATAAGACAGCAAACGACAAGACCGAAACGGTTAGGAAAATAACAGCAAAACAGTGTTTGTTTTATAGTTTTGTCGTGTTAACTGAAATACGTCCACACCTCTCTCTAAAATTTCGACTCTTGCAGGTGTCTTAGCTGTTATTTGAAATAAATAAATATAAAGTTGTTTATTATCAGTGTATAATTGTCGTAAAGGACTCCAGGCTTAAGCCTATCACAATCTCGGCATGTTACTTGTGAGGATATTACATATTGAGAATGAGCGACCAAAAACGAAAAATTAGGAACAGTGAGATATAGCTTAATCCAACGGATACCGAACACCCACATCTCACGGTAACATTAAAAAGCTGGTTTTGTCAATGGCTCCGTTGACCTTTTTCTCGAAGCAATGCTCTCTTAAACTTTGACCTTTGCGTTGCGAAGGCCATTCCATAGTGCACTGGCAGACAGCCAGCGACGTGGGTGTACATTAAAATTTTTGAAGGCACAACTGTTGTCTGATCACTGGATAAAAACTGCGTCTAGAAATCAAAACGAGAGCCTTGGGAAAATTTGGTCCGATTTGTTGAGGCTGAAAAGAATCCCGTTTCATGATATTTGTCAAAGTTTCGCCCCTCTTTCATAGCTATCGATTTAGATTCTTCAACCTTTGAACACTGAAAAAAAAAATATATATATACATACGTCGATTATGCCATACCAGTAAAATTTGTAATGGTCGTTGTTCTTCTTCATTTTTCTTTTCTTTTTGGTTCTAAATAGCGTGAATTCTTCTTAATTCTAACCGTAAGGTAAATTTAAATAAATCTCTGTCATTTCTAACCTCACGTAAAAGGTATTCTGGCTGACAGCAGGGCTGGTGTAACAACCATCAAAACATTCTGCTTCCGATGGGCTTCTTGAATTTTATCTGGTGTTCAAATAATTGCAAAAAAAAACCAGCTTAGCAATTATAGCTGCAAATTTGTAGTTATTTGACGTTTTTAACCATCTAGTTCTCTCTTAGAACTTACCCTTAGAGGAACGATCGAGGAACGAAAGAAGTATCTGGCACAAAGTTCGAGAAATGCCAAGCAACTAATGACCACTTTTGTAGTTGAAAGCCGCTTTTCTGATAGGTGCTACTCGCTTTTCATTAAGCTTTCTTTGATTCCCAAGGCTAATCTCTTTAAAACAATCGGGATTTGGTTACAGGACTTTCATGAGCTTGCTATTCAAGGTAAGTGAATGTTTGGTTACACTGTACTGGTCATAAGTCTCATTAAGATTTTTATTACTTCTCAAACTAATGAATCCAACGAAAAAAACATAATTTTCACATAATTTTTCGAGAATATACCTGACTCTATCAATTATATTTGAAACACTCTTGGCTTACTATTGGCTGATTAGTGAGATCCTTTATATCAACTTCGTCCTCGAGTGACGCAAGATTCGACATTATTTATTATATTTTGTTATTTGCTGCTAAAGGAAGGAGAAAAACTAACCCTTTAAATTTACAGGAAAACGAAGAAAATTCGCATTGTATCATTATAATATCACCGACGTGGATCGCAATACATCCGTTCGAATTAACACCGAAATTTAGTTGAACAATAATTTATCCCAGATATCTGAGTGATTTACAGAATAGATGACAAAGTTCATTAACTGAGCGACGGACAATTTTAGGAAAAAAAACACGAACAATCCTGTATTGAGGCCTGAGATTGTTCAACTTACGGTGGAACAAAAATAGTTTTTTTGCGCTTCCTCTGAGAGATTTCAAGAAAAACATTCTCCATACCACTCAAAAGGCAACGAATCTTATGCCTCTTCTTTTACATACTAAAGAGGATGCATTCAAAGTCTTTTGTGGTATAGACTTCTATTTTCCCCTAATTGCTCTTTGTAAAACATGCCGAAAAGAAGGTGACACAATTGAGAGTAGACAGATTTTTATGTGGCGCAGAATAAGAGCTTACTTTTATTTTCTAGACTGGATTTATTTTATGTACTATACATACAATAAATGGAAACTTAAGTAAAATAAAGCAAGTTAAACATAATAAAACGAAAGAAGCTTTCTAGCCAAGAGGATATTTAATAGAAACTTCATGAGCGCGAGTTGGATAATAGACAACCGCGGTGTAAGCGCCGATTTGACTACAATCAATCCAATATCCAACCATCGCGAAGGAATAAAATGTTTCCTGAAATTTTGATAAATTCTATACACTTTTGGTGCGCGATCGCAGGTAAGCTGTTGAACCTTGTGAGCAGTTAGTTGTTGATGTAAAGTAAAGAGCCTTTCTTCATGCACGGTGGCAGTAAAGCCAGCAATTCAGTTGCGGGACCGTGAGTATCGAGAAACGCAACAGAGAAGGAAGCGACCAGCTGGTTATTTACAAAGCATGGTGGAGATAAATCACCAAAGACAAATTAATTTGTGGGACTGATTATATGTAATATAGTTTAGTCTATGCATATCTGCGGATTTATCATTGTGTTTCAGTGTGGGATCTACTTATCACTCAAACTTACACCGTATTGTCACTCCACAGAAAAAGGTTGTCAGAATCATATCGAAGGTTTCTTGCGATTCCCACACTGAAAATCTCTTTAAAGAAGTCAGCATTCTTAAATTTCAAGCGATATATTCTTTTCAAATTGGAAAACTGATGTGAGCTTTCAGCATTCGGAGTGAGTTTTTAGAAATCGCAGTAACTTTTAGAATTTGGAGTGAGTTTCGGAATGCACTTGTGCCGCTATCGCAGGTGAGCCCTGTACTCTCGATATGCGTACGCATCCTGCCACTTTCCTTCCAATGACTTGCAATATGTTACCACAATTCACAGCCTGCCCTCCTGCGTAAGGTCGACTTCAGGACTTAGATGCTCCTCGGATTCAGGTTTATTGTTCATTTACCGGAACACGAAATGAACAAAGCTTTGGAGGTCTGGGTATGATTGGTGCTTAGTACCCCCTCCATCACATACGCTATCGAAGCTATCCGATAGTACTCTCGAACAGAAACACTAAAACGGTTTGCTTTGGGAGGTGAAAACCCTATAAAGAGCGTTATTACAAATAAGTAATTCCTAGAGCTAAATATCATGGCAACCGACACTAACACAAGACAAAGGTAAACTAAAAGTTCGTTCTTCAATGGTCACTGTTTTGGTTGTCAAGGACTTGTTTGTGTTGTTCACCGGCACAGGGATATTTGATGGACTAGAAGAAGAAGTCAGTTGCTGGTTATTTGTTATTAGAATCAAGTTGAAAACTTTCTTCTTATGAATATACTTCTAATCAAAATCCCATCGAGCGTAAATATTAGCTTGCATTAATTTAGAGCAGTAGCTAGTTGGATCTTCAGCAGTCCAGAGGATGAGGAAAGTAGGGGAGAGCCGATTGTCTCGAGATTGTCTAGCCCGATTTCCCAGATAATTTTATCAAGTGATTCGATCATAATTCTGGATAGGAACTCTAAGATGAAAAGTGCAGGGCTTGATATTTGTAAATTACATGACAAGTTCAAGGGCACAGGTGATCATACCAATTAAAAGTAAGGGCGGTTTGTAATTTACTGGCATAAATCGTAAACCAAAACCGCGGAAACGTCTTCAGGCAATCACATCAAAATGCGGACAATCAAATAAGGGAATCACAACGGGACACATATACATGCAGTAAAGCACAAGAGAATGTGTAACACAATAATATTTTTGAGTTGTGATTTTTCTCCTGATTAGCCAAGAATGTGGCACATGATTTTTAAGTAGATTTTTCACCTCTAAAAATGAAAAACCAACGAATTTAAATATAGCTTTGGACACTCAATTCAAAGCTGCTCCAGATCTACCTCTGATGGAAAATATGAAGTGAATGATAATAAAAGTTCTTAAACTTTTCATCACCAACAGTATCCCTGTTTGGTCTCGTCACCATCCTCAAATCCCGCAGCGTTATGTGCCACCATGGACCAATGACATGAAAAACAGAAGTCTGATTCTTGAGGTAAAAAAGGATTTGAATGTTCTATACTGGTCTTGATTTTAATTTTATAATTTCTTAACTAAAAAGAAATTAGAATTAATATTATAGTTTTCTTTTATAGAACTGTAAACTCACAAACTACCCATGGGGTCCTCATGATACAAGTATTTATTTGACTCACAGAGGTATGTGAACTGAATATTTTACTTTCTTGAAGAGCACCACATTTCTGCAACAACTCAATATGCACTAAATATTGTCTTGTTAGTTTTGTGACATTGTTAATATACCCAGTTGTCAAGGTGTTTTTCTGTAGCAAGTATTGGGAAACAGTAGTCATTTGATAAACCCTTAAGCTTTCAAAATAAAATTTACCCATCTGCCAAATCAGGGGCAAATGATGTACATGCAAGTAACATAATGAAGTATTTTTGAGTTCAAGAACTTCGCTGTTTTAAGTCAAGATAGACAGCTGAACTATATATATTATTGTGTACTCAGAGACAAGCAGAAATGAACCATTATATAATTTAATAATAATAATAATAATAATAATAATAATAAAGGTCTTTAAGTTAGAGTTCATTGTGCAAACAGACGTGCAACAATTTACAAGGCAAAGAAATGAATAAAACTACAAACAAATATTAATTACTTATTAATAAAAACAGATTTAAAACGACTTGTCCCGACCTTTGGTAGAATTTAATTATGCAACCTAGTTCTCAACTACCGTGTTCTCTGGGGAGGTAGAAGATCGTTCAAAGCAGTGTTGGTGGAAGAGATCCTTCGCCATAACTTCGTATCTATTAAGACGAATATCCAAGATACTGTGCCGCTTTAAACAATAACCCAACTTGTAACACCTGGCAAAGAGCTTATCAAATCTACTTAAATATTTACTTTAAAAAGCGCACCCCCAGACCTCAATAGCATTATGTAAAAACTGAAAGGATCAAACTTTGAAAAGGTCCAAATTCTCAATAGAGTAGCGATAATATTTACATGTACATATTCTTAAAATTTACAACCTACTGCTAGCCTTACTAAAGGAAATAATCAATATGAGTGTCCCAATTAACTGTCACTTGCTCAAAGGTAATGCCCAATAGTTTCAGTTTTTATTTCCTCTCTATGTTCCAAGTGATTCATGAGGCATCCTGGTACATTGTAGTCATTCCTCGTAAAAAGAGTTTCCATATTGTCAAATTAACTTTTGTGCTGTTGTTCTCAGACCATTCAATAAAGGATAGAACTTCCATTTCAGACTCATCTAAGCCTACATTTGCCTCAATCGGCAAACTAATAGTTTTATCATCTGCAAGTTTAACTAGAAGATTCTTATTGGTATTCTTTGCTTTTATATCGTTAATAAAAATAGAAAACCGCCCCCAGAACTGTACCTTGAGGAACTGCCCTATTTATAGAAACATATTTAGTATGGTAACCATCGACAACAACTCTCTGCTTCCTCTGATCTAAAACTAACAAGCCAATTGATAAGATGAGGATTAATATTCACTTGCTTCAATTTACTCTTTTTCTGATCATCAAGGTATTTAGTTGAATGATTTTATCATGTTTACAGAGCGACTTAACAGTGTTGAGCCCCAAGAGATGGTGAACAGCAAATCAATCAAAGTACCACGTGAGAGGTTACTAAGGCCTTGGTTCCATTCTCCTCTCTCCCGTTATCAGAGCAGTTTGATGTTTAGGAAGTCATAAGAAAGTTTAACTTCTTAATTTCATCAC
>NC_090882.1:12123530-12133530 GCF_036669935.1 Montipora foliosa | reverse complement strand
ATGTAATGTGTTTGTCCATTGATAACGACAATATCCCCACACTGAGGTTGCGTTTCACCATAATACTAATAGGAATGTATGTGTACACTGAGTTGGGTTTGAAACTAATGAAGCCCCACATTGAAGTTGATCTGTATTTGTAGTTTGCAATACAATTGCACTGCGTCGGTTAAATGCAAGTGTCAAATTATAGTACTTTTTTAACATGTCGTGAAATAAAACCAATAACAGTAAATTCACTTGTCTTACGCATAAATTTATGTTTGACTCTTTAATTTATTTGCTAATCTTCTATTGAACTCCATTAAATTATAGATTGATAAAGCGGCTGTGGTTATTATGAATGACAAGGACCTTGTAGACCTCGGATTGACGGCTAAGGGTGATCGACTAAAGTTACAAGCCTTTTGTAATCGCAAGAGTAACAAAATGTCGGAGGACAGAGAGCGGAAAATTGCTAAAATTAAAGAAATCCTCGGACAGAGTAAGGGTAAAAGAGGTAATAAACGACACGTGGATGATACTGCAAAACCAGAAAACGACGGGGGGTCAAATAGAAAAATGGCCAAGACTGCAACCCTGAAGTTTGAGTTTGGTTGGAAGCATTGGAGAAGTGGTCGTGGTTTTGTGCAAATGAAGAGCAACAGCGGAGGTGGCACCCGTACTTACAAAGTACCGCGCCTTGCATCTTTAGACGATTGCCAGGACATCGCGCTTAGTCTTTTCTTTCCTGACGGTAAGAGCCCAGTTGGTCCGATGGAAAAAATGAGCATTGACATTGGAAATTTCAGTGGCGAGTTTGTAAGATTTATGAACGACGGAGGCAGACCATTGGAATTTACTGCTGAAAAGTATAAGCAGATGACAGGATTTCCAGTGCCAAGACTTTACTTGTTAACCAGAGACAAAAACGATTCTTCTGAAGCCGATGATTCTTCTGATGACGAATTGATGAAAGCAACCTTTGAGGAAAATGCCGCTAGCCCACCAACCATTTCCTCTTATGGCGAAAATAAGCGGCTCATTGGAACATCAACTGAGCGTCCGGAAGATTTTCAAGCAAGCCCAACAACGAGCCCTTATTTTGGTGAAAATGACGGGCTTATTGGAACATCTGCTGAGCGTCAAAAATATTTTGAAGACCTTGAGAAGGCGGTAGAGGCTTCTCTTAAAGCAGACAAAGGAAAGCAAACACGCAAAGAGGAAAGAAAAGCAGACCTTGCTTGGCAAGTGAGTATGGCCAAGGAAGAGGCAGAACGACTAGAAAGACTTCGGCAGAGGCGTGAGCTGCGCTGCCCTTTGGAACCAAGCGGCAACGAACCTCATGTGAGGGTTTCAGTACGTCATAACATCTTGGGTGTGATTACCAGAGCATTTGGTCCTGAAGGTACGATTTCAGGAATTTATGATTGGGTCGGTTCCCTATCTACAACACCGGAACATTTCCGTCTGATTGCCTTTCCATCTTCAACCCTGTATCCCGAAGACCAGATAATGACAGTTAAGAACACCATTATCAATATGACGGTGGCGGAAGAACCCATACCGCTCTGCAGGGATGAAAATGACGTCCATTTTCTTGACGGTTGGGAATTTGAAGGCGCAAACGAAGACACTTTGTCTGACGTTCAAGAGCAGATGACACTTTTATCGCCTTCGCCAGATGATCTGTCCAGCTATGAGGTCGAGCAAGTCAACGACACCCCTCCTGTGCAGCTTCTGCAAGGCGAAAACGACTCTGACAGCCACGCAGTTCAGTCCCTTGAAGAAAAACGGATCAAGCACCTTGGCGGTTTATTGCCTGGCAGAATTGTCATAATTGACCGCCACGATGTTGTGAATGAGCTACTGACACTCTATAAAGATGACGGCATTTTATGCTCTACGTTATCCGTTTCTTTCCTACGAGAGACTGCTCTTGGGGATGGCGTTTTGAGAGAGGTGTTTTCCACCTTCTGGGACTCCTTCTTAGCGCGGTTTTGCGAAGGCAATAAGCAATTTGCCTTCGTACCACGCCCTTCCTTAACAGACGAGGATTACGTGGCTGTGGGAAGAATCATGAGTCATCAGTTTCTTCTGACAGGAACTTTTCCAGTTCAAGTGGCAGAGGCACAGATAATTCAGACATTATTTGGTCAAGTCAGCGAGCAGCAAGTAGTCACCTCATTTTTACAGCTCTTGCCGGAGAGGGAACGTCAGGTACTCACAAAGGGTCGAGAGGAGGGTCCGTTTCCCAGCGACGACATTCTAGACATCCTGTCTGAGTACAATGTGACGACTTTTCCGACAGCCAGCAATCTCCCTCAAATTGTGAAGCAAGTGTCGAGATCGGAATTGATCCAAAAACCCTTCTATCTCCTTGGAAAGATCAGAGAAGGGATGGGAAACTTTTGGACAGACGTCACAAAAGAAGAAATAGGGGGGATCTACAGCCAAACGACGCCAAGCTCTACAAAAGTTACAGAGAGCATTACTTACGTGATATCTGACAAGAAAGAGGAGCAAGTTGCCGCCTGGCTAGTGCGATACTTGAAAGCGGCAGACACCAAAATGTTGAGTCGTTTTTTACGTTTTTGCACAGGTGGTGACTTAGTCCTACCCAACAAGAAAATAGCGGTGCAATTTGAAAACATGTCTGAAGCCGCAATGAGACCAAAAGCGAGAACTTGCTTTTGTTCGCTGGTTTTGCCGAAAGGTTATAACAGCTTCGCACATTTCTCCGCCAACCTCGATTATTACTTGACAAACACAGCCTTTTGGGATCTGATGGACTAAGTCGCGGATAGAGAGCCTGGCGGTAAAGGTTGCAATGGTACGCTAAAAACTTACGTCATTGAAATTGTGTTAGGAATCGTTTCATATATTTGAACATTGCGGAAACGATTTTGTTTTGTTTGTTTCTCTATCAGCCAGAAAGGTTGCCATTTGGAGTTGACCAATCGAGGACTGTAATTGTGTTAAAGTCGATTTCACTTATTATGTGTTTATAATATTGTTAGAGATTGCTAAGTATGCACCCTTGTAAAAGATTCAATAACCAAAAAGACAGTCCCGGAAATTTCTCTAACATTTTACTCCATTTCCTGTACGAAACAGTTCTTTACATCAGGCCTCCGTTGTTGAAAAGTTGGATAGCGCTATCCAACGGATAAATCATTATCCAGAGGATGAACGGTATCAAAACCAATTTAGTTATCCAGTGGATAGTGATTTATCCAGTTAGTGGATAGCGCTATCCACCTTTTCAACAACCGAGGCCAGGACTGTAAATAGGGTTCTGTGTTATACGAAAAGTTAACCTATATTGCCATTCTTTTGAAATAGGTGGAGCTTTGATATATTAACGTTAAAGTACACATAAAATCATTGAAATCTTTTCTGTGTTTTTAAAGTTAATTTGAGATAGCTGTTGAAGTTTGGGAACTTGTGAAACTGTGTAAGTTCGATTAACTTGCTATTAAATTACACGTTTATGAAGCATAAGAATTGACTGATTCTTCATAAAATCCGACATTCACAGTTCATTTTCTGATAGTGTAAGTAGCACTAAGTAAAGTTCTCTTGCTTCTTCAGGGGTGTTGATTTCGTTAGCAATTCCATTCTCTTCCATCAGCATGATAAAGAATTCGGCAAATTCATCAGAGCATCCACATTCTGCGCGGTCCTTACAGTACAAATCTCTTACGACCTCCAAGTCTTCTCTGTCCACGAGAGTCTTGTAGTCCCGCGTATCTAAGTAAAAGTGACATCGTTGTTGAGACAACATCTTCGTTGTAAAATATGTTGGAAAACACTGGGATTTGTGAATGCTGGGGTTAGATATCTTTATCTATTTGAAACCATGATGGCCACAAGCACACTATGGCAGATCAAATTCTTAAGATATAGTTTTAATATATGCACGTCATTTACCAGCGATCCTGCTGAGCGAGTCTTCCTTTATATGGAATCGCCCACTTTGTTATACCTATTACCATAATTGGTAATCTTGTATTCTAGGACTACACTTTATTGTTTGCGCGCCTTAATTTGTTTTTACCTAGTACCTTTTAACTGCGGTAGGAAGAATAACACATCTGGTTTTCCATGGGGCGTTTCTTGGTGTGAGTATGGACGAATTTTGTGAGTGTTCCAATGGCGTGCAACACGATGGAGTTCAGTCTGAATAGGTTGCATAAAACAGAATCTCAAGCATTCTCTGAAAACAAAAGTTGGTATAATGAGTGATTATGAACATAGAATTATTCCACTATTCTCCTTTTAACACACGAGGTCGGGATAACCTGCAAAATATGAATTGATCGTTTACTCTATAGTGTA
Source organism: Montipora foliosa (assembly GCF_036669935.1). Taxonomy (NCBI): domain Eukaryota; kingdom Metazoa; phylum Cnidaria; class Anthozoa; order Scleractinia; family Acroporidae; genus Montipora; species Montipora foliosa. Next base: position 12,129,210 of record NC_090882.1, on the reverse strand, counting down.
GCGTACTGGTTTGACTCGGCAGTCTAGAATAGAACGAATACGGAGAGGAAAATTGTAGTGGAATAATAATCCTTTATTTGGTAAAGTAACAACTTGAGGGGACATTTTGCTAAATTCCACGTGGCTCGAAATATCAACTTGCCAACTCGGAAGACACCCACGCACATGATATGTTGAGGTATTGAATATCACTTATGTATGCATACACACCAGATGAAAAGAATGCATTTAAACTTACACATGCAGTATATGGGAGTCGTCAAATAACCCTTGATCTCTAAGCTCCTAGAAGTAAATTAACATAAAGCCATAATCAATTTTCTGTGAAGTTAAATAAATGGATACTGCATAGCACACCATAATTTTCATTGTCATTCGATCTATCTGATAGCTACGCTGAAAGAGGCCATCCTACCTTAAACATGTTTATCCACCATGTCGTGCTTGACCTTCTAAGGTAAGACCACCATGCCTCAATCCTCTTCATGAATGCAAAAAATGTTAAATGAGAAATATGATAAACTATACAAAGGGCCAATTAGTGAGCGGTTATTAGAGAGGTGGTGGGGGTGGGGGAGGGAGATTACATCAAATCATGATTTCTCAGCACAATTCACATTAATTTTCCTAGTTTGCTGTAACATCTTATCAACAATTAAAACAGGGCGACACATACTTCATAAGTCACCGTCTTACAAATTCAACGTCACTTACACCCGAGCTCAAATGAAATGATATTTAAGATCACATTCCAATACAAAGTGATTGAAACACCAGCAAATTTTCTTGACACTTTAATTACATTGTGATCACATTTAACCCCAAGCTCTCAGTAATGATGGGGTTTGTACGAAGCAAGGATGAAGGTGGAACGACCCACGCTCCCACCTTTCTTTGCTGAAAATTCATATTCGAGGTGACATTTGTTCTATTTTCCTAAAATCGCTGGATCAACTTTGGCATACCATAACTAATGAGAATTGTGTGGAAATAGAATACTATTTTAGTTATCTTTTTTAACTACTTCGTCGAGAGAGCTTTGATCTACGGTTAGCTCAAAATTAAATTGCTCTAACTCAAACTATTTTCTTTTCCCCTGTAATTTAAGCCATTTCCCAATAAAACAGTGTAATTGAACAGACCTGGTTTGCCACTGAAGTGCCATACATAAAACTGTTAAAACCGGCGAGGTCGTCTTGACATTCTCTGCGTAGAAACCTTTGAATTCCAGCAACATACACATTCTCAGTTCCACAATCACCTCTCACAACAACAGGGGCTCCTTACCGGGACAAAGATGATAACACAAAATCAACTCATGAATAATTAAGAAACCCCAAAACATATGGCCTCACTAATACAAAACTAACCTCCAATTTGCTCCACACATTCCACAAAGTAGTTACCAACAACATATGGATCATTGTTAGTGTGTGCCACTTCAAGCCATAATATTTTCCTGGAGTATCTGCATGAAAACATAGCCTGTTTAGTTTTAAGTAACATTCCAGTATAATAATCCGATTCCACGTAAACACATAACGTTACTGGTAGTGGTTTTATTTATTCCCTGTAGTGGTCGTATTTTTGTTAGGCGGCTAATAACAATCGATCTTTGGGAAATCGAGTCCCTGTTTTAGTACGGATACTTCATTTGAGGAATTTACAAATTCAACTCTTCTTTAGCTCATTCAAGGGCATTATTGTAGAAAAGAAACAGCTTGATTAAAATATGCCGAAAAACTTGCTTTTCAAGAACGCTACTTCTATGAATATGTTGATAGACTACATACCCGTCAATTGCTCCATGAATGGCAAAGCCAAATGGCTTCAGTTTGTCGTAGCCATCAATGTGCCACAAAAAGTTTGGACCCTACAATGAAAATTATTTTGTTTAGGGCATGTGGTCGTGAAAATAGGTAACTGTTAAGAGTTGTAAGTATTTCTTCCACTGACTGATACATAAAAACAGCAATTCCGCGGAAAAGGGTTCTAGGTGTGCAAACTGAATGGCAAAATACTTCATGTTTCACTAAGCTAAATACAGTAACTTCAACCTTGCAGTGATATGTGCGCCGAATAAATCTCTTTCTAGTTCTTCTTAACACTCCATCTGGATCGAGGTGGCCCATTACTAAACGAACTGTATTCCTTTAAAAAGAATAAAAACAGCCTAGTGAGCCTCTGACTAAACGTTACTGTTACTCGGCCCCAGTAAGATGTCTTAAAATAGCCTAAATAGCAACGACTTTAACCATGCCAGTTACTTGCTCCCCTCCACTATTCGTGTAAATGAAGGCATATTGAGAATAATAACAATTTAGAAATACCTGTCCACGACAAGGCCATAGTCATCACGGAGGCGTTGATGTATTTGGCGATAACCAACACAGCTTCCACTTCCAGAGAGTTCTATCTAAATAGATAATATCCATTTTTGTATACTTGAACATATAAATAGTGCAATAACTAAGACAGTTGTAAACGTAAGGAATAGGACCTCGGTTTCCATGACTTTGCCTCAATAAATATAAAAGAGAGCTGCATACTATACGTAGTCCTTTTTCAGTTAGAAACATACGGCATCTATGAACATTACGAATGTAAATCTAAGAGACTTATGCTAGCCTTACCTCAATGGCATCTACAACATTCGAAATTTCACTCGGCCGTTTTCTTCGTGACAATCCCAAAGCCTTGAGAATACGTTTTAGTTGCCTCAAGCTGTAAATACACATTACATATGATTTTATCAACGAATCAATGCCAATCATCTAATGTTCCAACTACAAAGGCAACACTAACCTCAGAGACACGCCATTTAAAATGTACAGGAAACCCAAAATTTCAGCATACTGAAAACCAGCATTGAAGTATTCTTTGATCGCATCGTTACCTGTAACTGCATGTTAAGGCTCAACCTCTATCATTAGATGGCTGACTTCTACTGAAGAACCCTCTGATAGTTTCAACAAAGTTTAAAGGATACGGTCGTTGACGTTAACACGCGATATTGGTAAATAGCTGGGAATAACCATCTCTTTGGTGATAGTTGAGTCAGTACGTTAGCGATGCCCGCTGAATAAAGGTGGAGACCGTGTCGAACTCGAACTCGAACTCGAACTCGAACTCAAAGTCGAACTCAAACTCGAACTCAAACTCGAACTCAAACTCGAAGTCGAACTCGAAGTCGAACTCGAACTCAAACTCGAACTCAAACTCGAACTCGAACTCGAACTCGAACTCGAACTCGAACTCGAACTCGAACTCGAACTCGAACTCGAACTCGAACTCGAACTCGAACTCGAACTCAAACTCAAAGTCGAAGTCAAACTCGAAGTCGAACTCGAAGTCGAACTCGAAGTCGAACTCGAACTCGAACTCGAACTCGAACTCGAACTCGAACTCGAACTCGAACTCGAACTCGAACTCGAACTCGAACTCGAACTCGAACTCGAACTCGAACTCGAACTCGAACTCGAACTCGAACTCAAAGTCGAACTCAAACTCGAAGTCGAACTCGAACTCAAACTCAAACTCGAACTTGTATAAAAAAATACTAGATTTATTGATGTCCCTTTGAAGCCACCGTACGTGAGTCAAATTGCGAGTGCTTAGCAGGGGTATGGTGTCGTTTCATCTAAAATTGAAAGCGCCGTGGAAATATATAAATACAAATATAAAAGTATTGCGAGTGTATTTGAACTGCACGAGAACCATTACCTTCAAGCGCAATGAACGGAACTAGCGAAAAAAGAAAAGCTTGAAATTTTTCAGTCAATGCTTTTGTGTTTGAAACCGATCGTTCGTACTCAGTGTTTCTTCGATTTAAAAAATAAAACAAACCGTACGCAAAATTGCTCAAGGTCTAAAGTGCACTTCAGAATCTGGAAGTCCGTTGTGTAAATTCCGACTCGTTTCAGAAAACGCTCGTGGGGAAACGCGTGACAAAGCCCTAAGAGTGTCTGCGTGGGAGGCTAGTTCGCATGGAAGTGGCTCACACAATTAACTCTTTGTTAAACATTTTAAGTGGCTACTGAGGGCCAGCCTGATGTGTCTGCTTGACAATGCATATAGAATAGGATTTAACACACAAGACAAATACACCATCCACATAGCAACTCGGTGAACCCACAGTGGGTTGTTAATAGAGTATTGACAATTATTCGCCATCATATAAGGGCCCCAGGAAAGGAAGAACACTAACACCAATGTGAATCCTATTTTAGCGATCTTGTACTCCCGGGGAAGCCTGTTTATACGAAGTTTTCCCTTGAATTTTGTGATGGCACGAAGCCGCACCAGAGGTGAGCTTGTTTTGTCCAACGGGGCTACCTGAGTTGACTTTGTTCCTTTTTTCGGCTGTTGGTCTTGTGACTTTTCCAAGCTCAGAGATTTTGGTTGAAAGTCGTAGTTCTTTCGTGAGGGCTGTGAACGTGACGAAGATGACACGCTTACAAAATGTGCGGAGGTAGATGATGCAGCTGAGGGCAAAAGAAAGGTATTGGGATGCCTGCATGAAGAACATTGCTGAGAGTCCTGTGTTGGAGGTCTTGAAACGCTTCTTCGCATTCGCTGCAGTAAGTCGGAAGAAACCTCCTCTGATGTTGGCACAAACTCACTGGACACCGAAGACAATGTCCCTGCAGAGTCTGGGCCATTAACAGGAGTAGAGGCTGAAGTTAGCGTGAGACAAATTGAACTGTGGGCTGTTCCTTTACAAAGACATTGCTCCATTGGAGGCCTGTTCGAATCTTCAGACACCAACTCTTTCGGATCGCTTGAATTTACGCAGCTCAGGCTCGGTGATCTAGCTATTGATTGCGTATTCTCGGTACCATTGCTCTGTGCACGAATAGGACAAGCCATGACAGATACTGTTCGTGCGACGAGTTGGTTGACGGAAAAATTCAAACTCAAAGAACACAATCGTGGGCGTCGCTGAAGGTTTTCTTCTATTTGTGTTGTTTTCGGTGCTGCTGCACGCAGTTTAAACAACAATTCCTGAAAATGTTCATCCGGTCTGGTGTGGTTGCAGCCCATGGAAAGTGACCGGTTCTTTTTGTCACCATGTCTTGATTTCAAACAATCCTCTTTATCTCCGAGGAAACTTAAACTTTGCATCAAATTTTCCGATATCTTATCGGCTGAAATCCCTTTTTTTCGATGACGAGTTTCTTTCGCTTCCTCGTGAGCATTAAGAGAGGCAGACGAGGCTTGAGCACCAGATGCGGTGGTGTCCGTCCCATTACAGATATCACGTAACCAGCCTGTGGTCCTAGAGGACACTCTCCAATGAGTGACTTTCTTGGTATGCCGTCGCACAGAATGGAAGATCATTCCATAGGTTGAGAGGAGTGTTACCAGGGGTGCGCCAAACGCAAAGATGACGATGAATGTGTACAACACGCAACTGCGGTGCCACGCGGGGAAACAGTTATTTATTCCAGGGTGGAACTCATAATCGGTGATCAGTGGTACAAAGGAGAAAGACAGAGAGCCAAACCACACAATCATCAACATGAGGGTCGCTCTCTTCGGCGTCAACAGGTGCTTGTAGCGCGTTGGACGCACCACTGCCAAATAACGATCAGCGCTGATACAACACAAGGTTGAAACGGAGGCCAAGCACAACATCATGTTAGACATTCCGTTTAACTAAAAGCGGAAAGAACAAAAG
>NC_090882.1:12106030-12113530 GCF_036669935.1 Montipora foliosa | reverse complement strand
GTCTTCGTGTGGACGGAAGGCCTAAACGCATAAAAAAGTTTGCGTTTACTAGCGTTTGCGTTTACAATCGTCTTCGTGTGCAGGCGCGTAGCGTGGTCATTTTTTCAAGTACGCACAAGTACATATGATCTAGAAACCTAAGTAAACTCAGCGAAAAATACTGCGTTCTTTATTTCTTGTCGAAATAGTTGGTGAATACAAGTTAAGAACAAAGCGTCCTGCCCTTATTTTGAGCAAACTCGGCGCAAACAAAACATTGTTTTGGTTGTTCTAGCGTGACTGGAATTGTCAAGAACGTTCTCGGAACATCGCTCCTTTGTCAAGAACGTTCTTGGGACGTCGCTCCTTTGCAACCTCGCCTTTTTGTTGCACGCTGGCCAAACAACACTGCATTGTTAGTGCAAAAAAAGGTACAATGCAAAACTAAGTTAGAACATGGTATAGCTTTTGTTTTAGTTTTTAGAATTTAATCAAAGTAGTGCTTTCATCGCGAAATCTTGGTTGCGTACAAGTAAAATGTTGAAAAATAGAAACAATTGCTAAAAAATTCAAAATTTTCTGGTCACTTCAAGTACGCACGTGCGTATATGCGTATAGGACGCTACGCGCCTGGTGTGGACGGGGCCTCAGACCTTTGTTCCCTGCAGACTGATTTCACAACTAATCCGATACATTAAATCCAAGGGGAAGAAATTTCGTTGAACGGAATTTAGGATTTCCCTTCGGTCCAAGACATCAATCAACGCGAGTTTTCAATCGTATTGAGAAAGAGGAGGGAGCTTAAGGACCTTGCAAGCAATAAATTGCTACGAAGCAATCTAAGGTCCCAAAAACGCTTTTCTTTCAGATCCCAAAAATCAAAGAAAACATATTAAATACTTGAATTCAATACCTGGCATAGAATGGAACGTGCATATACACCATGTTGATCTTTGATAATTGTTGTAAGGCTGAACGGAATTCCACCAGACGTTAACAGAAGATTGGCAATGCAAAGGTTCCCCACAAAGATATTGGATGGCTTGGTGAGCAGTGATTTTGTCGTCCAAATGATAATACAAACGGAAATGTTTAACACCAAAGAAACGAAAAAAACCAAAATTAATCCGAAGCCTTCTGAAAAACGAACTTTTCCACCAAGACCCACTGACGAAGAGTTGGTAAGCATGGCTTGAAAAAGATAACACCGTATTTAAAATGGAACAATCTTTTTGTATTTTACGTAAAAGTGTCATTGACGTGTCAATCAACTTGTCTGAACTTTGAACGCACCCTAGAAACTTTTCACGTCGAATGTTCTTACCTTTCGGGTCTCTAAGTCTTGCCCTAAGCCTAACACTAACCCTTTAATGCTTTGAAAAGAAGTTTCGGAAAATAGTTTCAAGTTTCATGTCTGTAATATTTACTTCAACAGAATTGCAGGAAAGTTATTGACTTTGCCAGCAGATGGGCTGTCTGGATTATAATTGTCATTATTAAGACGAATTGTCGTTTGTGCTAACATGTCAACGAATTGAAAAAAGACACCATAGGGCACAAGGCCACTATCCACATTCGATCCATTCAAATTTGATTCAAACAAACCAATTAATGAAATAATTACAGGAGAATCAACAAAGTTCTAATTAATTTCTTTCCAAAAAAATTTATTGGAAGGAAAAAAATAAAAAGCCAAATTCAGCACTAAAAGACGTCACTGAGTAATACACCACTCTTATTATGAAAATCATTTTTCTACAATTTTCGTGGAAATTTCAAACAGAGTTCGTTTTGTAATTAAAATGTGGGACTTAAAGTCACGAAAAGACGAAAACGATAAAAACAGAGACAACAGTGCGAGCGAACTAACTTTTACCCTTCGATTGCAACCCAGAACAAAATAAACTTTTTCTCAAAATGAGAAACTGATAGCAAATACATCAAAACCGTAAAGCATATTAAGTAAATAACCGGTCTTGTTTTCTTTTTATCTAATTTTTCCTTTTTGTATAACAAAAACAGGCCTTTTGTGAAATTTTGACATCATATTGAATGTGTGCATACGGTCACCAAGGGCAATTATTACCTAAGTTTGTAATCTTAAACTGGAAACATGTAGATATATAACAATATTAAATTGCGGGGGAAAGCTTGGATTTATGCGCGGGATGTGTCGCTTGAAATATTGGGGAGTTAAAGAACGTCAACAAAAACATTGGTCTTCCACGCAGCTGATTTTGGCGTCGTTATGCAACGCTCCTCCCCAGCCTTGCGTGACGACCTAGTAGTCGGTATGTTGGATCGACTCCTGCGAGAAGCATTCGGATTTTTCCGAATTATCTTCGGGTCATCATCAATAACCACAACTGTTCATCGAAACTGTATCTTCTCTTCAATTGCATCATGCCACTCGGTGATTGGCTAAAAAATACTTATCCAATCGGATGGCTAGCTTGGCTGCTCGTTATTGTTTTCTCGCGCTTGTTTGTGTCATGACTGGCTCGTTTGAGTACCTGCATTGGTTGTGACTGACCAAAGTAATTACTTTGATTTGCCCTTAGAACACTTCATCAAAAACCGCTCAAATCTACTGAAGATATTTTTATTCTATCCCGAAAGAGGAAGCCATACCACAGTTTTCTAAGCATCTTCCACTTTAAGTTGAGGTAACTCGTCAGCAACATCTCTTTCTTCCTCGTCATCCATTTCTTCATTTCGTTCATCATCATCGTCATCATCATCCTCGCTATCGCTGCCACCTTCTTCTGCATCGTTGCTGTAATAGGATGCGCCATAAGCATACCCGCTCGTACCGTAACTGAAGCCGCTAGTCCCGTAACTGAATCCGCTAGTCCCGTAATCCTCGTCATCGGCATAATCATAGACTTCGTTCCTACGCCGAGCGAACGCAAAATTTCTCGCTGGATTGGAAAAAAGAAAAACTGATGTTAGTATTGGTTCCGTCGGTCATGTTGGTTTCTTCACAACACAAAGACACGGTCACCACAATGGTGTCCAAAATGATGCTAAGGAAAATGAGGGCTAGTCTTACGCGAACGTTTTTTTTATTTCTGGTTTAGGTAAATATCGTACCCTAGTTAAATTACGAAGGTGATTATTGAAAATTCTCTGTGCTGATTGGTTACACTTGAGGTGATTATAACAATATATCACCCAAGCGGTTTTTTTCAAAATGGCCGCAAGCCTTTTTGTCGAGGTGACAGGCGGAGAACTTAACCGTTTTTAAAGAAACTGCGTATTTTTCAAAGAATCACCTATGTAATTACAGTAAAACCACTGTGTCTCGGTTTTTACTCACCGATATTCACCGAGCCCGAGGTGAATAATTGTTCAAAAGTACTATCTATGATTGGACCAAAATACATTATACATTCATCGCGGACGTACTTGACATGCTCAGATCCTTGGTTTCTTTTGTTTCAAATCCACACTTTGGGCAAGGAATGGGTTGACCTCTCGTGTACTTTACACCTTTCCTTCTAACATGGTCTTCACAGTAACACGCCTGTCACAAAAAAGAAAACTGCAGAAATTTAATGAAATTAAAAAAAAATAGGGAGCAGGATTTATACCGTGTTAAGGGTCTCTTCTAAAATCAGTCAGGCGGCCCGCTTTTCTGAGACAGTCGTGTTTTGTCCCGCAAACAAATAAAAAGCCTCCCTCTGACGGTTTATTCGCTTGCATGACATAACACGACTGCCTCAGAAAAGCGGGCCGCCCGACTAATTTATGAAGGGACTGCAGTCTCTACAAGAAGTTCAAGGGAGGGTTACGTTTTCGCAAACGTCGGCCGGCCGTGTAGTACTTATCTTTCAACAGACTTAACTATTATGGTGTAATGTAAAGTGCTAGTTTTCTACCCATATAAACCATGTGAGCGTTAGCCCTACTAATGGAATTAGGCCCACACAAGGACAGAGGAAAACTCTGACCAGGGTTGACCCACTCACCCTCCATTAGTAGGGCTAACGCTCAAATGGTTTATATGTGTAGAAAACTAGCACTTCAACTTACACCATAATAGTTAAGTATACAAGAAGTTATTCTCTAGATGCTGTGGTTTTCAAATCTTGTCTCATTAAAAATACTCATTTCTTAATTTGATAGGGCTTAAGTTGGTTCTGGTCACCATATTAGTAGAGCACATCTGCTAGACTATAAAACCTTTTAAAATTTCTGTAAATTTCAGCGATTATTACTAATTGTTTCATAAACACCAATGAAATACCAAGTGAGCTTTCGCGCGAAAACATGATATCTTCTCACGTGAAGATAACATGTTATCTTCACACGTGAAAAGATCACTGTTGCATGGGTTACATATAAAAATAGCGCCTTTGGATGCCTTTCGTGAAATGATTTAGTATTTCATTGGTACTTATATGCGCTCGCTCGTGAAATATTTTTCAACACTCGAAGAGAAATTTCGTATCTCTGCGCGGTCGTGAAAAATACCCTATTTATTTTAATATCTTCACCTTGCATTTGAGACAGGAATATTGGCCCAACCTGTTACACGAACCGCCTAAAAAACATTAAAATACATGCAATTACATTTAGTATAGAGTGCTTGCTTCATGATCTTGTTGTTTAAGCTGACCATCATGATGTAACTAGTCTACGCGGAAACCGTTTGTGCAAAGCACTTCCTTGCTTTGCTAAAACTGTTCTGTTGGTTCATTTAGTTAATAATAATAATAATAATAATAATAATAATAATAATAATAAAATTATTATTATTATTATTATTATTAATTATATAGCGCTAGAATCCTTAAAGTTCAAAAGCGCGTAACAAGAGCAATACAATATATAACACTAAAGTAAAAATGGCGAAATTTCTAAAAATGCTTTGTCAAGAAGGAAAGGAGGAGCTGTTCTTAATGTCAAACGGCAGAGTATTCCAGAGTGTGGGGGCTGCCACAGAGAAAGATCTTGCACCGTATGATCTCAAATTAAAACGCGGAATATAGCGAAGATTCTTTGATGATGAACGTAGCTGACGAGATGGAATATAAGGTATAAAAGTAGATCGCGAATGTACGAGGGTGCCAGATTGTTAAGAGCCTTATACGTGATGAGTAAAATTTTAAACATGATGCGATAATGAATCGGAAGCCAGTGAAGATTTAACATAGGAGTAACGTGTTCATGTTTTTGCTCGAAAGAGTAATGAGACGAGTAGCAGCGTTCTGGACGTGCTGTAACTTTGTTATTTGATATTTCGGATGGCCATAGAGTAAAGAATTGCAATGATCCAATTTTGAAGATATATATGCGTGAACAAGTATTTCCGTAGTGGTCGATAACAGGTACTTTCATATAGCTGATGTTACGGAGATGATAAAAGGATGATTTGCAAATACTTGCAACATGATCGTTGAAATGAAAGTGATTGCAAAAATGACACCAATATTTCTAGCTTTCTGTGCAGAGCGGATGGTCTCATTGACAACAGAGATTTCTTCAAGGACTGGTCTAAGTAAATGTTTAGCAGAGATCACAAGTAGTTCAGTCTTATCCTTGTTCAGTTTAAGACGGTTAACCAGCATCCAGTGATCAATCTCATGTACGCGACGCTCGATGTCAAACACAGCTAAAGCCCTATCCCCAGGTATAGTTGGCTGAAAGGACAAGTAAAGTTGAGAAACATCAGCATAAAGATGGTAACTCAAGTTGAATTTCTTAACAATGTCAGAAGGCGGAGAAATGTAAAGAAGGTACAAAATGGGTCCCGAAACTGAAACTTGTGGAACACCACATTGAAGAGCATGTTTCAAGGAAGCCCCACCGTCAACGGACACATACTGCATGGGACTGGATAGATAAGATTGAAACCATAATAACGGCTTGCCAGTGACTCCAAAGCGCTCTTGTAGACGAGAAAGAAGAATATCGTGATCAACCGTATCGAAAGCTGCGGAGAGGTCCAGAAGTAATAAAATAACTGTTCTACGATTATCAGTTGCTGTGACGATGTCGTTATGCACACGAATAGGAGCCGTTTCTGTGCTGTGATACTGTTTATAGGCTGCCTGAAAAGTTTCTTACAGATCATTTTTGTTAATATAGGAAATCAGTTGGTTAGCAACAGACTTGTCATTTGCTTTGCTGATAAAAGTAAGATTACAAACAGGGCGATAGTTGGAAAACTGCGTATGATCCAAGGAAGGCTTCTTAAGGAGAGGGCGTAACTTAGCAACTTTTAATTGAGAAGGCATTTGGCCAGATTGCAGCGAAGTATTCATAATTATGAAGATAAATGGTAGCAGTGTGCCCAGAGCATTTATTATGACGTAGCAAGGAAGAGGGTCAAGATCGCACGATTTGGAAGATAATTTCACTACACATTTGTGGACTTCATCAACGGTTACCGTATTTAACTCATCAAATGAATAAGGACAGACCCGGTTGACATCTTGAACTGGGTGTATAGGAGCTGCAGCATCTAGGCCGACCCGCCTTTTAGTTATCATATCGGAAAAGAAATCAACAAACTTATTAGCGAGTTCCGAAGGAGAGTTACAAAGCGGATATGTGTAGAACACTTTCTATGTAATAGATTGTAAATTGTCTTAAAAAGAAATTTATAGTCCGATTGGTTCTCGTTGATTAGTAAAGTGTAAAAAGATTTCTTTAAAGAACAAATTAAGTTAAGCTAAGTACATATGGAGTTGCCACATAGCTGGGGAGTTTAGAGAGCTTTCAAGCAGCTGGAGTAGATCCTGGCATAACTATTTACTCATGCAACCCAAACTTCCTTCTAAATCACAACTTGATATAATTATTAATAACATGGGTGACAAATTTCTCCTTAATTTTTGCGCGACATTTCAGCCTTAATTTATAATTTCACAAGTGAAATTACAATGTTGCCATGGCAACTTTTCCTACAGAGCCAAAATAGCGTCTTATGAACGTAATTTGCCACCAATGATATTAATAGCTAATCAAAAAATATACTCGTGAAATTAAGAAATTTCCCGGGCCTTTTATTTGATTTTGAACAAAACGCGCGTGAAATTATTGCCTAATTTCACTCGTCACCATTTGATTACATACACAAACGAGATAACCAGAGAAGCTAAGAAAAGATAAGAGGTAAGATAAGATACTCTATTAATGTGACATGTCACTTAGCTGAACAGATAGTTTCCAGGAAGTGCACAAATCAAAAACCGTAAATATGCAATGGTTAACAAAAAACAAGAACCTAATTTTTCATTATAATTTGCATTGAATACCCATTGTTGCAGTACGGATAATGAATTACAAAGCACACAGGCTACAAAGTAACAGAATGCCAATGTAAGGCCCATGAATTATCGCTGATCAGCCAGATATACTTCAGCTAGCTGTGGGTCCATTTTGAAAAGGATAGAAAACTGGGGTAAGCCACATTAATATGAATCACATAGCACAGGGATGGTAAGTTTGAATAAGAAGGGTCATTGATACCCATCACCTCACTCTTACTGCACACAAAACATTACGCTGATA
>NC_090882.1:12096030-12101030 GCF_036669935.1 Montipora foliosa | reverse complement strand
TCCTGCCTGGATTTCCAGGGTCCTTGACCCCCCGTCATGCGCGAATTTCCAGAATCCCATCTGTCGGGGGATGTGGATTTTTTCTGGAACAACCCAATATTATGAGATTTAATAATAAAGTTGAAAAAAAGAAAAACTTCAAGACTAATAATAATTACTAGATTGAAGACTTTAAAAACTAAAAACAGCATGGTGGCCTCATGGTTAGAGTGCTTGACTCCGGATCAAGTGGTCCGGGTTCGGGCCCTGCTGGGGACATTGTGTTTTGTTCTTGGGCAAGACACTTTACTCTCACGGTGCATAAATGGTGTGCATAAATGGTGTATAGATGGGTACCGGCGAAAATGCTGGGGGTAACCCTGCGATGGACTGGCATCCCATCCAGGGGGGAGTAGAAATACTCCTAGTCGCTTCATGCTACGGAAACCGGAGATAAGCGCCAGCCTGATGGGCCATCCTAGGCTCGTAACAGAGACTTTTTATTTTACTGCTGCCGCAGTGAGTGAGCCTGAAGCGAAGGAACAAGGCAGCTCTCTAATCGGGAGAACAACACATTTTTCTTCGAAACACAAGGGATTGTGATCAAAGTCGCGAGGAATTGTGCTTATGCGAAAATGGATGAATTAAGATGTGCCGTATGATCTTCATTTTGAACTGCAGATACAGTAGTGTCACTGTCACGCAACAACAAATGAATGCAAAATTGTTTGATATAAAAAAGGCCAAGAACTTGAAATGTTGTAGGAATCAGACTTTTTAACCACCTAGAACTCCAATTCTCAGGTCTCTGTGGTTCATGGTTTCTGAGTTATTTGTCAAAGCGTTTCACACAACTTTAAAGAGTTTGTATAGAGACGCCATGTGGTCTACGAATATTGTGGCTGGCAATCAACGAAAACATCTGGAGTTCACTTGCAATGAAAGTGCCTATTCTTTGCTCCTGATGTAGTTGAAATGCTCAAACTGCCGAGATTCATAGGGATAGACATTTTTTACAAGCAAATAGCTTTGTACCAAGGTGAATGCTGTATTTTTGAGACAAAAGACGTCATGGAACTGGACGTCATCTCAACCTCCTTTAGATAAGAATTCAGAAGACCTTGCGATTTTGATTTTAGAATTTGATGACATCACTGTGAAAACCATCTATTGTTTTCTTTCTTCTCTCAAGTGGAGCCCAGAAGGAGATCCATGTTTTGTACTGTCCCTGCTCAAAACCTATTAGAATCTCCCTTGAATTCCATGCACGAACTGTCGTTAAATTACCGCAAGCATAATTGAACATTTCCCTTCCTCTTGGCAACATTTTTACAATTTAGGTAAACTAGTGTCACTTTTGTCAGGAGATTTACCATAGGTCACTGTGTTCTATTTGACCTTCAACTCATACTATCCCTCAGCAGCTTTATTGAATGTTCTTACACTAATAGTTACTGTATAATAAAATTATAGAGCAGTTTTCAAAATGACTGCCAAATTTGTATTGGACACTTTGCTGTTTGTACCTGCTGTGATTGGTCAAAGCAATTACTTTGGTGTCTGTTTTATGACACTCAATTGAAAACCACTCTACTATCCAGTACTTATCCACTGTTATAATGAAAAACTGTCATTACAATAATTAGGATAATATCTTTTTTGGTTTGTTACATTAAGCTATTCTTCTAGCTACTTGTCTTGCAACTTTGCAGTAGTACATGTTGCAAGAAAATTGGTTAGAGTATGATACCCCAAGACACTTGAGACAAGAACCCGTTCAATTAAACACAACACTGTATAGTGCAAAACCATTCCTGAAACCTGTGTCACACTGTTTTCTGTCATTATGTTCCTGGTAGCTCATTATTTAGAGTGACACATGTTGCCAGAAACACGGTGCAGTGTAACATACAACAGTGGGCACCTTGACTCACAAAAGATCTCTAGACTTGCAAAAATAATGTGAGATCAATAATAATTGCAAGAGAAATAGCTTTGTGTAACAGCACACAAGTAGTTAAATCTTAAACACTCACCACAGCTCCCACAAATCGGTAACTTCTGAACTGATGCACAGAAGTAACAAAAGGCTCGGTTTTTCTGTCGTCTGCATTGCAAAGTTAAAAGGACGAAATATGTAATAAGAAATTACTGGTACTGTACATCATCTGTGAAGTGATCATTTTAATGTGAAACAGTCAACAGAAAAGCAGAATGATAAATGGTTTGAACTCAGGACTTATATCATACTTAATTAGTGAGGTATGATAGTCTGGGGGAGTGTAATCTTGAGAAGGACTATTTAGGCACTGGTCCTTATTAATTACTATTTTGCATAGAGAGGAGGGGGGAGGGGAAAGGAAGGGGGCATCAAGGGTTTTTCAGGCCACAGGGTGGGCTAAACTATTTTAAAAAGAAGTTTAGGGGGGTCAACAGTTTGAGGTCTATTTTAAGAGGAGTCCAAGAGGTGCTGGGTAAAACAGTTAATTAGAGAATGCAAACAATATAATTATGTGAAACAGTATTAAGTAATAATTCATGAGCCTATCAAAACACTGATAAAACGTCACGTGAATGAACCTTTATACTTGGTAATCTATGATCATTTCAAAAGCCCAGTGGCGGCTTTGATTTCAGTCCCAAGGAAGTATGCGGCTGAAACAATGCAGTTATCTCTTATTCTAAAACAAAACGATCTTTATATAAAGGTTACTAGTCATCTTTATACAAAGGACACTGTAATCTTTATATAAAGGTCACTAGTGATATTTTTGTAAAGGTCACTGGTAATCTTTATATAAAGATCACTGGTGATCTTTATGAAATACTCCTAATAATTTTCATCAAAATGTCAGCCATTACAAACTTCTGGGCAGATACTTTTACCCATCCTCCTTCCACACTTCTTGAACAAATTTTGTCAATCAAAAAAATTCCATGTCGAACCCTGCTTCTTCATTCACTGCTTGTTTGTTCAGTCTTGCATTTTGCCACTATGTGAAAATATTAAGAGACCATTTTGTGACATATCATGTTGATTTTGGAGTGGATTTCCCAAAGAGTGCTTTTTCTTCACCGACAGTTTTCATTTCTCTGAACTTTCTCTTATGCAGCATTTTTAAGCAACCTCCTTCAACCGTTGACAATAAAGAATAAGGACTAAAGGAAAAAAACATGCTTTTAAAATTATTGTATGATACAGTTTATAAGCCCCACTTGTTTTTCTTGTATGCTGCTATCTTCTTGTTTGTGGAATGTTTTTTAAGCTATGCCTCATACAAAAACACTGCTGCTCTTTTTTTAAACATTACATGCTAAATCATACAATTTTATGCTAACTGTATTGTTTTCTTCTGTTTAAACACCACTATTTTGTACCACTTTGTGATAATTTTGTATTTTACAAAAATTCGGTTTGCACTCTAAACTTCATTGTTATCTCAAATTCTAGTTAATAAAGAATCCAGACCTATCTGGTTTACTGAAAGTATATAAAAGGAGGCGTGAGGCAAGGTCATCACATAAATATTCAATAAGGAAGGGGGGTCACATGCAGGGGATCTGCAGGAGGAACATTACAAGAATTTTTATCTTTCCAATGTATCCCCCCACCTCATAAATAATACCTAACTGGTCCCTTAGGATGACATTGACTGACATTTCGACAACCTGAGCAGAAGTCATATTCAGAGTCAAGTGATTTGTGTATTGTCAGCAAGTGGTATAAATACTCTGGTTACAGATGTGATTTGTCAATAAAGTCATGATGTTACTTCCCCTGTCAGTTACGCATAGATGTCATTGGCGGCGAAGACTTCACACAGTTTAATTTACTCAAATCTGTCGTACTGCACTGTCTCATGGGGAAGTATCTACCTGACTAAATTAAATTGTTTACTAATGCTACAGAGAAGAGTACTAAGGAGTATAACACAATCAGCCTAGCGAGATCAGAGCAGACCTCTGTTTACTCGATTAAATACACTGAATACATTTCAAATAACTAAATAACTACAAATGCGTGTCACTGAGCTTGTATACAAACATCAAAATAACTTGCTTCCTGATATATATGACTCCTATTTCAGCAACATCAGACAGGCCCACTGATATTGAACATGTTCAACATCAAAAATCCAAATCTGCTTATACCTTGCCGGACCAATAATTGGAATAAAATACCTTTACATATAAAAATGCTTCCTCTCTTCAAGGCTTCAAAAACGAGCTTAAAGATTATCTGTTTATCTAAAGTCTAACAATTTCTATAATTTGTTGTATGTGTGGAAATAAAGAAACCTATGAAACCTATGGAAAAGTGATTGGGACATTTTGATCTGTCTGGGTCAAAGGTCTGTCCATGTATTGTAAAATATGTTGGTCAGTTATTGTTAAAAGAATAACTCAGTCAATGTGTTGTTTGTCGCTGATGTCATCGATAAATCCTTTGTAGGTGTAGGAAGTTGTACGCATTGGTTAAGTGGTCTCTGTTAAACAAATCGAACAGTGTTCAGTGTTGTGTGTACTCTTATCGACAATATTCGTCATCACATTGGCCAAAATGTTGTGGACTGCCGAGTGAGTCCACAGGAATCAACCCCAAAGAAAAGCTTTATTTCAGGGCCTGTCAGACAAAGAAAGAGAAAGAGTTGTCTTTTACTTTTTGGCAATCTGATTGGTTTATTTCCCAAACTGAGTATTCCTTATTGGCTATTACAACTGCATGACACATTGCAAACAGAATTGTTTCAACTCTTACCTACAATGGCAAATTTGCCAATCAGATTGCAAGATTACAAGCAATCTTGGCAAAAACTAAGTTACTAAACCAGCTTTCTAGTACGCTCCATTAGTATAAATATTAGTCGAGGATCCCTGTCACTTCTGTGGTCTGTCCCTTCCAAAAGAACAGGACTGCATGCCTCTCTGCCTATATTTCGTTCTTAGTTGTCCCCTCTATAATGGCAATGCAGCCATTATCAGTCATCCCCATCCAACACTTAGTCATGTAAATCTATTTT
>NC_090882.1:12088530-12091030 GCF_036669935.1 Montipora foliosa | reverse complement strand
TTAAGCTACTCGAACTTGAACAGACAACTCGATCTACTACATCACTATATTCGCCCTTTGGGTTCGGGAACCACCCTAGGTCTTCATCTTTCCACTTCTCTGGACTTGTGCTTTCACCTGTTCCTGCAGCCGATGTGCCATCAACTGAGTCAGAGGAGTAGCGGGCATCCTTTTTAGAAAGGCAAGTCTGCAAACAGCCACAATTTGCTCCATCAGACCTCATGAAATCCTTGCATTCACCACAAGCACAATTCCGTCTTTCTATTCCTCGTACATCCTTGCCCATTTTCAAGTTTTCACCGTACAATCACACGCCACGCAGTTAACTACTTTGTGCGCAGATGAACGCGGTTATATGAGTAACACTTCCAGTTTGTTATTTCCACTTCCGGTTATTTTTGTCTTGGATAGGTTGAGGGGGGTGGGGCAGGGTCAGATGTTTTTGTTTGGGTATTTTTGAAGGGTCATGCATTAATCCATTCCAGGAAGTGGGAGGGCTACAACTTTTTTGGAAAAAAAAAATTCTAAAATACCCCCCCCCCCCCAATAAAAAACGTACCTTCCCTAATCTCCGATATCTCGTGTACAGAGTGAGCGTTTTTCGCTCGTACACCTGCCTTTTCAGCGCTATCCTGGATTAAGTCACACGTGCGTTGATAGGTCATGTTTTTCATATGCGCAAATGACGATCTCGCACCTCCTGATTGTTTGTGTACAGTCAACTGATTTTTGGCAAGGATCATTCATCTCTTAGCAGTAATCTTTCAGACAATTTTCAACAAAATCCAGATTTTCACAAATTTAGTTTTATGGCCTCATTGCCTCTTTACTTTTTAGCCACATCCCACAAGCCTCTTGTGCAGAACGGAATTAAAATGGCCTGTAAAAAGTGGGCCGAGGTTTAAAAGGGTTTATTTTGACTTTTTCATTGTCTTTGTTGTTTAGTCAGTGAAGGACTATATGACAGGAAGAATTCAACCAAGTTACGCGAAAACACTTCGGCTTAGTTCAAGAAGTACGTGAAGGATTTTCCCACAATGGAAGGGAAATTGTGTTCAAGGGTAAATTTGCGTTTTTTCCTCTTTGTTTTGTCCCTCGCCGTCCTTCTTATGGTTTATGCAGCAATCACAACTATGCCCGAAAGCTTTGCGCAGCCGCATGTAGTGAGGAATTTCACAGTTACTGGCAGTAGTAGAGAATCAACCACCATCGACTCAACAAGTCAAGCTACGATGGATGAAGATTCGCTCACCACTAACATCATTGACTCGCCACCAACAACTTCGGCCTACATCGACGGCATCATGGCTTCTCCTCCATCATCTTCGGCGGGCATCATCAACTCGCCTCCAACAAAATCGGACCACGTACGATTTCTTCCGATATTGGATTTCAATGACCTTGGAGGCAACAAGACGAAGTTGCTGTTGTTGATCGTTGTTAGTTCTGCGCCGCAAAGAATGGCTCGAAGGCAGGGAATAAGAGAAACGTGGTGGAAGCACTGTACAGGAAATCAGGTATGAATGAGTTGGCATTTACAGTTATCGCTGTTAAGGACGGTGCCCACTATTGTTGTTGCGCATACGTTCTGCGCATCTTGAGATACTCGGGTTTCCTATGGGTGGTGCTTACTAATACAGTGATATTTTTGCGCGATTTAAAAACTGCGGAGAAAGCAGAAATTAGCAACTGTTCTTCTTATCCAAAAAGAAAATTGGAGGTAACCATGCATTTTTCAGAGATCAGCAAAGGAGTCTTGTGCCCCTCTTCAGCCAGTGTCCATTGAGCTCAACAACTCTGCTGCTGTCGGTTCAGTTTTGAGTTCTTCAAAGACAGTGTCAACCTTTTTTTATCCAATAGTTCAGTGGCAGAAGTGAAAGCACTGTCGTGATTTGCTCGCACCAGCTTTCCCGCGCTTTTCGTCGGCTGCATGGATTTGTGTGCCCTATCAGGACTGGTTTATGTTGTTGTTCGCTTCTGTGTAATTGATTGCTTTGGAAAACACCGTACATTGGTTCTTTAGCAACAGCATTTTCCGCAATTGATGAAAATAGATCGTAACGCCGTATTACAAAGCATTATGGGATTGAAATGCGGACAAACATCACAAAAATGTCAAAAATATTAATACCATAATGCTTTGGGTGCTAAATCGTGACGTCAGTTGAAAAGAGTGCTATTCACTACTTGCACAAATCCCATAATACACCTCTTTTACCCCCCAAAGATCTGCATAGGCATTGTTTTCGACTTCTCTTGGGACATTTCCATGTCCCAGGAGAAATTGCAAACAATGGTTATGCAAAAGTCTTGGGGGGTAATAGAGGTGTATTATGGGATTGTGCAAGTAGTGAATTCTGACCTGCATACTCTCCTTATTTGTCCACTTCAGGTTAGGTGTTTCTTTGTCACGGACGGCTTTATTTTGAACGATGCTCGGCGTGATCTGCTTTTACAAGAAAGAAATCAATACAAGGATATAGAACTACAGCCGCTGCTG
>NC_090882.1:12073530-12083530 GCF_036669935.1 Montipora foliosa | reverse complement strand
ATCAATAAGAATATGGTGATCTAACAAATCAATGGCTTTACGGAAATCAGCACAGAACTGTGGGTATGAGTCTTACGAGGTAAACTAAGAATAAAGCCAGGATCCGAGCTAGGATCCGAGCCAGGATTCGAGCCAGGATCCGAGCCAGGATTCGAGACCTAACCGAGACCTACCCTAACCCTAACTAGACCTAACTAGACTAGAACCAACCTAAATAGACTTAACCTAACCGATTTGAGACCTAACCTAACCGAGAGATTCGAGATTAAATAGCGGAGAAAGCTCATCTTAGCTCGAATCCTGGCTGGAATCCTGGCTCGGATCCTAGCTCGAATCCTGGCTCGAAGTTTAGGTATCCTCGAGTCTTACTACTGAATGTAATCCCTTCCATGACGTGATATCTGCGACGTCAGGGAAATGGGCATAATATCGTTCTCCAGAGATCGTGCTGATTTTTTGCCGCGGAGTGGACGCACACACGGTGGAAGATAGCCCTCAATCACAGATGAGTTGTAATGGTCACAGATGAGAGGGGCCAACTCAAAGGAGAAGGTTTTTTTTAAAAGCACTCGGATGTTAGGAGTTTTGCGAACTTTGGTCATGATTCCTTCAGGTTGGTTTTGAACCATTATCGCAGGTACAAGCAACATTAGCAAACTCAAAGGCCCACCTTTAACCGACAGGCTTTTCGACCGTTGGTTTTTGTTATGGAAATTCGTATTTCTTATCGCAGCGATCCAATTGGATGAATCTCGGATTCGGGTGGAATTTTCATATATGAAAAATTACGTGTCGGAACTTGCGAACAATTGGAATATGAAGTATGAAATGCGCAGGAAACAAAAATAGCGCACATAGCAATAAAATAAGACAAAAGAACAGCGTAATTAAAAAGAAAGAGACAAATCTAAATGCCTCAACTGCTGATTAAGAATGGGACGTGAGTATGTCGAAACATGTATTGTAAATTGAAAACTGTCGTTTTTTTTTTTGAGAGTTATTGTTACTCTGCTATCTTTACGTCTAAATGAATGGAATGTTAACATTCGGATAATAGTCATCTTCACAATCAGTGCCAGGGATGGCGCAGTGGTGAGAGTACTCGCCTCCCACCATTGTGGACCGCGTTCGATTCCCAGAGTCAAAGTCATATGAGGATTGAGTTCGTTGGTTCTCTACTCTGCACCGAGAGGTTTTTCTGCGGGTACTTCTCCGGTTTTCCCCTCTCCTCAAAAACCAACATTTGAGTTGATTTGCGTTAGTTGTTCTTAAACCCCAACTAGTGCTCCGGCGCTTGAACGACTTCTTTGACAGAATGTAGGTAATACGTTTTCCATGGCACAATAAATAAATTATGGACGTCCAATACTTTCTCATGTCGGAGATGTTCAAATTGCAATCATAAACAATTTTGTGCGCCGTCAAAATTTTGAAAGACACTTTTTTCTTTGAATCGTAGTTTTCGCAGCAGAGGTAAATGGCAAAATGTATCACACAATAATTAATACTTTGTCGCAATCGAAAAGTGTCTCAAACTATTTTTTGTTTCAAGTGCGAAGTTCTTATGAAAATTGGTTTTACTCATATTTAAAGTAGAAGGAAATACCA
Source organism: Montipora foliosa (assembly GCF_036669935.1). NCBI lineage: Eukaryota > Metazoa > Cnidaria > Anthozoa > Scleractinia > Acroporidae > Montipora > Montipora foliosa. Next base: position 12,081,922 of record NC_090882.1, on the reverse strand, counting down.
TCACAAAAACTTCGCACGTAGACTCGCTTTGAAGAGTAGGCAGACATGAACTCGAAAATGGCGTGTTGTGTGCGTGACCAGAAAACGAGTTTTTGTTTTCGCTGCACGCAATATCCGGTCATCGCGTGACTCGGTAACACGCATTCTCCCGGTACTGTAACGAACGAGCGGTACCGAACGGTTAGTGTGAAGTCTTGTACGAACGAGCACAAACAAACAATTGTTTGTCTATGCAGACATCGTATGAAGGGGGGGGGGGGGTAGAGGCAATTCCACGCTAATGTGCAACTTCAATCTTTACATAATAAAGCTGCAAAAATAATTTTAGATTTGCCCATTAGATCATCTGCTAGTGAGGCCCTGAATAAGCTGAAATGGAAGACTCTCGCAAGACGTAGGGCCGAGCATAGGGTAACTTTTATTTATAAATGTTTAAATAACTTATTTTCACATCGTTTTAATATAGAATTCAATAAAGATAAACATGATTATGATACAAAATGTAAAAACAATATCCGTAAGAGTGCATCTAGTAGAAATTGGGGCCATTGGTCTTCGACAAATTTTGCCTCAAACGATTGGAATAAATTAGACCTTTCAATCAGACAAAGCCCATCATTAGCTAGTTTTACAACAGCGTTAAGAAATGTAAATAGTCTTTAGTCTAATTTTTATATATTCATATATTAGTCTACATTGTTCCTTTTTGTCTTTGAGGACTCTCTTGTAAATCACTTCTCCGGTGAAATTGATCTCCTCAATAAAGATTATTATTATTATTATTATTATTATTATTATTATTATTATTATTATTATTATTATTATTATTATTAACAAGAAGAAAACAAGAAGTGGTTTTACTTTGACCATTTGCTAATCTTAAAAGCAAAGAAAAATAAAAGCGACAAAGGCACATTCGGTAGCCTCGCAGCTCCTACAAGGTCTCACCTGATTGGAGACCACCCTTGAGGTTTAACAAAAGAACAAATAACAGAAACAATGGACCCTAGAGGATAGAGTTGCAGCCCTTTTGTTTTAGGCCTAGGGTCCATTGTTTCTGTTATTTGTTCTTTTGTTAAGGGTTAGGGTGGTCTCCAATCAGGTGAGACCTTGTAAGAGCTGCGAGTTGACCCGGCACATTTGAGTAAACCAAAGGCTCAAATAGTAATTTAATTGCCATAAACGTGCTTTTTGTTGTAAAGTAGGCAGGTAGATTCCCTCGACATAAAATAGAAGCAACAAAATAGACCAAAACTTCCCTTTCATACGTAGCGAGTAAAGCGACATCAAAATGGCGGACTGATCCTCTAAGAACGAGACACGCGCGCGATTTACCCTTCTCTCGCCGTTGACGATTTCGGAGATCGACCATATATCATCTTCAGGGGCCGGAGTAAATCAGCGACATTTCCCATTTTGTTCTCAAAAGACCAGCAGACTCACCTACCCCTAGATGAAATATTTCGAGATACTTAGCCACCACTACGCGTGGTCTAACAAAGAATTTGAAGAATTTTCAACCTATTTTGCGTCAAGTAAAGCATCATATTGTGTCCGACCCTTTGGAATAATGACATCTGACACCGGAATTTTAATCAGGAAATATTATTTTGCTTACTTGAAGTATCATGCCTCATTCCAAACCTAATGGTTCTCCGTCCTTCGGACTTCGCACTAAAAAGTACTAAACATCTTTAAATACAATCGCAGAAACTTGTAAAGAATCCGTTTTACTGGCTTTGATTCGAATCAGTGCCGTTAACAACAATCTTAAATGTGAATTCATGAGTTCGGAAGTGAATATTTAGCAAGATATTGTAACATGAAAAAGCACTGAAATACTGTGAACTTCAAATCCCTTGAACAAGAGTAAGCTACCCGATGCCTCTTGTTAAATCAAAAAACCCCTGCTGCATTTAATCAGATTAAACTCATTGGCAAAACTCAACTAAAACCAATACCAGCGAAACATAGTGCTGACACGGACACCCTACATCCTTTCGAGACGAAATCAGTGACGGTACGCAAAAATTAGTTACAACAGTCGATCAAGCTGGACGATTTTCTCGGCCAACATACATGCCTCTTTCTTCGCCCCATCTGGGATTGTCTTTGCAAAGTTTAGGTTCATATCTCCATAACTCCTCCAAGAAACGATGATCAAACTTTGTAGTTCCACAGTGAGATGCGAAATCAGGAAAGGGGCTCTCCTCTTTCCTGCCATCGTTCGCGTTTGACCCAAAATAACGCATCTTCTCTTCGTAAGTCCCGTGTATCCCTAAATACGAGTCACAAACGTTTCTCGCGTTGTTAAACTTTGGATCAAATGAGGCTGGCGGATCATGGTGATACAACCTTGAGTCATGGATAAACTGTTTTGTTGGAATGTGATTTAACCATAAGCCAATCTGCTGATCGGCGTGCGGATGACATAGCATTGTACTTTCATTTTGTGACAAGAATTTATAAATGATATCCGGGGTGAATATCATGAATGATTCATCTATCCATGTTATGCCTGCTTCGCAATGAAAATGTCCCCAGATGAGATTTTCTTTTGGTCGCACTGGTAGTTCAGCAAGAAGTCTCTTTAGGCAAAGGAAGTAATCATCGTCTGTTCTAAGAAAGTATTGAAAGTCAAACTTGGCGTAAGCCCATTTAATTTGGCTAAGAAAGCGCGGTCCAAACTCCCAACCCAGCAGCGGCTGTAGTTCTATATCCTTGTATTGATTTCTTTCTTGTAAAAGCAGGTCACGCTGAGCATCGTTCAAAATAAAGCCGTCCGTGACAAAGAAACATTTAACCTGACAGAAAAAAATTAGAAATGTTAGTAACAACTCAGCCGTGGTGGGGAGGTTACGATGCTGGAAGACCGGCTTAACCGGCAATGATCAGCGAAACCTTGCTGACCTTGATACACAACTATTTGGTTTTGTCTATCCCTATGAATCTCAGCAGTTTGACCCTTTCAACTACATTAGGAGATTGTTTATACACATGTATTTTATCTCATGAGCGAAAAGTAAGCGCTTTCACCGCAAAGTGAACTCCGGATGTTTTCGTTGATAAACGGCCGCCGCATTGATGGACCACGTAGCGTCTCCATACAAATCTCTATAAAGTTGCGAGAAACGCTTCGACAAATAACTCGGAAACGATGTACCGCACTGACCTGAGAATTTGGAGAGGTGGATAAAAGAAGATTTGGTTCTTACAACATTACAAGTTCTTGGCCTTTTTCATTGAAGTGATTTCGGTTTTTTTTTTTTTTTGGTTGCGCGACAGTGAAACTGTCTGAAGTTCGAAATGAAGATCATACCGCGCATCTTAATTCCTCAATTCGCGCATAACCACAATTTCTTGCGTCTTTGACCACTATCCCTTGCGTTTCGATTACTAGAGAGCTGCCTCGTTCGTTCGCTTCAGGCTCAATCGCTGCGGCAGCAACAATGCAGATAACCTTAACGAAGAACAAGAGAGGTAAAAGAACGGATCCACCATACATGCGCCTCTTCCAATGATAGTTTTTTAAATCTAATTTTAGCTACCCAGCTATTTTTAGCGAGGCACCTGATTGGCCAGTTGTAATGACGCAATAGAATTTTAAGTATCCGCAGCATTGGGAACGAGAACTTAAAATAGCTTTCCGAAACTAAAAATAGCTTTTTTTTCTCTTAGCTCATCCTCTCTTGTTGTCAAAGACAGCACATTGAGACCCAGAGTGTTAACCTGTGACGTCTAAAATGCAAGCCCCATAGACCTGACTATCAAAGTCCTGTTTCCCTACCTGCCTGTTTCCCCGACAGTGTTTCCACCATGTTTCCCTTACTGCCTGCCTTCTCTGAAATCGTGCAGGAGCTGTGCTAATAATAATCAACAACAGTACTTTCTTCCGTTTGTTTCCCATATGTCTGAAGTCCAATACTGGAAGCATATTCGTGTAATTATAATGCATATAATCCGTTGATTCTTCAGAGCGGGGCTCTGTGCCATCACTTTGCGCGTCGCTAGACGTTGTTTCATCGTTGCGTTTCACAATTCCCCCATAGCGTCCAGGTAAAGTTGAAAAATGAATATAAACCAAAAGTACCACTACGCATGCAAAAGCATAAAAGAGCGCGGGAAATAGAAACTTTATGGATGGCTGCCTCCAGAACATTGCAGGTAAATGCGCTTCCTCGTGCGAATTGTCGAGCGATGGTCACGACACAACTCTTTCCCTTACCAGCGGCCCACTCCTTTAAAAAAAAGAAAAATGTGTTAAGTATGGGCGGCCGTCACCGTCAAAAATACGAAGTATGTCAAAAGGAATAGAGTAACGTGAATTGGTTTATTGGCGCAGTGCAGAAGAGACTAAATGAGTTAGAAATGATGCAGCCTAAATACAAGTAGTCTTGTTGCCTTTTGTCAAATGGTTCACTCAAACAACAGACGAAATAGCAAACATAGGAAATTCTCTGTTCATTACTGTTAAAACGGAATAGACTCACTGAAACGGGTTTCATGGTTCATCTTCCAAACAAGAACTGGTATAAAGTGTCAACAAACGGTCCGATGTGATGTCATTAAATGGCTTACCTTAATCTAATGTGGGCTTTTACTTCGTGAAGAAGACGCACATGACGTAACAAAAGCTTTAGGGGTCTTTAGGGATTTAGAATTCTGATAAGGTATTGTTTCACGATTTTTGTTCTATTGTTTTACGTCATGTGTGTCTTCTACACGAAGTAAAAGCCCTAATGTGATTTAGTCCATCGATGTTTAATGTAATATCAAACGCTTTAACGAAATCGAAACAACAAATGATTCATATGGTGTTGATATGAATCGACCTAATATGAAATGGTTTATGCAAAGGACATGTGGTTTACCTTGATGTGAAATGAATTAAAGAAAAAACGTAAGTGGTTCCAAGTGTCGGCAAATGGTTCAATGTAATCTGAAACGGTTTAACAAATGGACGATTGATTTAGCATAATCACAAATGGCCCAGCGAAACAACAAATGGCCTGAAAGGAACTTAAATGCTACAGTCCACTCAGAAACGAATCGACCTAACATGAAATGGTTTACGCAAAGGAAAAATGGTTTTTCCTAATGAGAAATGAAGTAGAGAAAAAACAAATGCATGTATAATACTATGGTATTCAAGGTCAAACCTTATTGTGGATAAAGGGTTTCTTATGCAACCGCTCCCAAAGTGTCAGTGTAAATGGCGTGCACTCTACCTCGTGCAAGGTTATTTCAGGTGTTCCACAAGGGTCTGTCTTGGGCCCCACGCTTTTCTTGATGTACATAAATGACATCGTGGGTGACATCAAGTCAAATATTAGACTCTTTGCTGACGACACCATTATGTACCGACAGGTTGTATCGCCTGCGGATCATCTTATCCTTCAACAAGCCCTTGACAGACTAACTTCATGGGCCTGTCTTTGGCAGATGGAGTTTAACGTGAAGAAATGCTACCACATTTCCTTGAACAACAACCTGGAAGCGAGCCGTTGTCATGCTACCATATTACATGCATGGTCAGGTCTTGGAGCATGTAACCTCCTATGATTATCTGGGTGTTGGATTAAGGAGCAAGTTAAATTGGAAAGAACACTGTGATAAAACTTCCAACAAAGCCAATAGGTCTCTTGGGCTGGTCAAACGGACTTTAAAACCGTGTACGCCTGAAGTCAAGGAAAGAGCCTACAATGCACTTATTCGACCTTTACTAGAATATGCAAGTGCTGCCTGGAATCCACACACAAACAGGGACACTGAAACTATCGAAAAAGTCCAGCGACGGGCTGCTCGTTTCGTCGCGCATGATTACAAGAGATCTACAAACTCACAAGATCTTGTAAATCAACTTGGTTGGGACTCCTTGGAATCCAGACGTTTCCTGGCCCAAGTGACTCTTTTCTACAAAATTAAAAACAATCTCATAGATCTTGAATTCCCATCTTCTATCCAACCAGCTCCTAGATCAAGGATCCAACATGCTATGCTCCAGCCCTACTCAAGTGTTTTGGCGCACAGTTATTCACCGTTTGCACGAACTGTTCGGGTATGGAACAAACTGTCAACTCAAACATTCCAAGCTAAGAACATTACTTCTTTTAAGCCATTAGCCATGTGGGACATTCAGAACATGAAGACCCCGTACCACCTGAAAAGACTTTGAACCGTTTTTAATGACGACAAATATCTCAAATTACTTTAAATTAATTTTGAGTGACGAGTCAAAATAGTCCAAAAACACGGTTTACAACGGCCAGCATCATGCAATTAAAAAATGAAACATTTTTTCTTTATTCTCTTTATTTCAAATTAATTTAAACACAGGCAAATTATATCTTAACTTTCAGGCTACCGAGATGCAACTTGTCACGGTTTTGCCTGGCATACACTTTTCTCAACGCAACGGTGAATTGGTCCTTTCCTGATTTTAAAGCAAACCATTTTTAAGTTTTATACTTATGGAACTCGATAACTGAGGAATAAAACTCAACAGCTATTACACCTTCGAACATCTGCTTCCCTAATTCTCCAGTTAAACATGAAACGTTAGTGATGTATTGGTGTATTTGTTAATTTAAACACAGGCAGATTATATCTTAACTTCAAGGCTACCGAGATGCAACTTGTTTTGCCTGGCATACACTTTTCTCAACAGCAACGGTGAATTGGTTCTTTTCTGATTTTAAAGCAAATTTAAGTTTATACTTATGGAAATCGATAACTGAGGAATAAAACTCAACAGCTATTACACCTTCGAACATCATCATGCTTCCGTAATTCTCGGGTTAAACATGAAACGTTAGTGATGTATTGGTGTATTTGTTAATTTAAACACAGGCAAATTATTTCTCAGTTAACTTTCAGGCTACCGAGATGCAACTTGTTTTGCCTGGCATACACTTTTCTCAACAGCAACGGTGAATTGGTTCTTTTCTGATTTTAAGGCAATCCATTTTTAAGTTTATACTTATGGAAATCGATAACTGAGGAATAAAACTCAACAGCTATTACACCTTCGAACATCATCTGCTTCCCTAATTCTCGGGTTAAACATGAAACGTGAGTGATGTATTGGTGTATTTGTTAATTTAAACACAGGCAAATTATTTCTCAGTTAACTTTCAGGCTACCGAAATGCAACTTGTTTTGCCTGGCATACACTTTTCTCAACAACAACGGTGAATTGGTTCTTTTCTGATTTTAAGGCAATCCATTTTTAAGTTTATACTTATGGAAATCGATAACTGAGGAATAAAACTCAACAGCTATTACACCTTCGAACATCTGCTTCCCTAATTCTCCAGTTAAACATGAAACGTTAGTGATGTATTGGTGTATTTGTTAATTTAAACACAGGCAGATTATATCTTAACTTCAAGGCCACCGAGATGCAACTTGTTTTGCCTGGCATACACTTTTCTCAACAGCAACGGTGAATTGGTTCTTTTCTGATTTTAAAGCAAACCATTTTTAAGTTTATACTTATGGAAATCGATAACTGAGGAATAAAACTCAACAGCTATTACACCTTCGAACATCATCATGCTTCCGTAATTCTCGGGTTAAACATGAAACGTTAGTGATGTATTGGTGTATTTGTTAATTTAAACACAGGCAAATTATTTCTCAGTTAACTTTCAGGCTACCGAGATGCAACTTGTTTTGCCTGGCATACACTTTTCTCAACAGCAACGGTGAATTGGTTTTTTTCTGATTTTAAGGCAATCCATTTTTAAGTTTATACTTATGGAAATCGATAACTGAGGAATAAAACTCAACAGCTATTACACCTTCGAACATCATCTGCTTCCCTAATTCTCGGGTTAAACATGAAACGTGAGTGATGTATTGGTGTATTTGTTAATTTAAACACAGGCAAATTATTTCTCAGTTAACTTTCAGGCTACCGAAATGCAACTTGTTTTGCCTGGCATACACTTTTCTCAACAACAACGGTGAATTGGTTCTTTTCTGATTTTAAGGCAATCCATTTTTAAGTTTATACTTATGGAAATCGATAACTGAGGAATAAAACTCAACAGCTATTACACCTTCGAACATCATCTGCTTCCCTAATTCTCGGGTTAAACATGAAACGTTAGTGATGTATTGGTGTATTTGTTAATTTAAACACAGGCAAATTATTTCTCAGTTAACTTTCAGGCTACCGAAATGCAACTTGTTTTGCCTGGCATACACTTTTCTCAACAACAACGGTGAATTGGTTCTTTTCTGATTTTAAGGCAATCCATTTTTAAGTTTATACTTATGGAAATCGATAACTGAGAAATAAAACTCAACAGCTCTTACACCTTCGAACATCATCTGCTTCCCTAATTCTCGGGATAAACATGAAACGTTAGTGATGTATTGGTGTATT
>NC_090882.1:12053530-12056030 GCF_036669935.1 Montipora foliosa | reverse complement strand
TGGAATGAATTAAAAAAGGCTGGTAGGACGATAATAATAAGCTTTAAAGGATCAATAGGTTAATTTTAACACAAACCTTCACAAACGATCATCTTCAAACAGATCTTTACTTGAATGGTTCAGGCCCCGGGGTAGAAAACACTGAAGCAAGTCAGTCTTCTTTATACTTTTAAATGGATGCTTTTGGCTTCCTTAATTTACAGATCAGACCTGTTTACAGAGATAAAAAATGAAGAATTGCTTATGTAGCACGTCAATATTTAAGCTTACTAAAGTCTTAATTTCGCTTTTATAATTTAACCTCAACCTTGAACCTTTATGAAGACAATTTACTCCTTTAACCACAGACAACGTACCTAAACTGCAAGCAATCTCTCTTTTGCACTAAGAACACTTCAAACTGGTTGAAACTGCGGATCGCAAATACCGCGGGCGTTTGTTAGAGCGAAACGATAGCCTGCAATGGTTTCATATTGCGTTTTATAAAATGACAAGACGCCTACATGAGCGTATCCGTGGAATGCGCAAACAGTTAACAAAAATTGTCCAGTTACAGTGAACTTCAACTACAGGTAAACTTCAGAAAATGGCGAGATATTACCAGAAAGATAAATCTGTAACATAATTTGAAGTCGTTTGTTGTAAAAACTCATTATTAATGTTACTAAATTTGCAAATGCAAACAACGAAGCCCCATTAGCGGGTTATAACGACACAACAACAACTTTAACCCTAACGCAAAAAGGAAATTTAGAATAAAAACCGTACCTAAAAATAAATTCACATAGAAAATCGACGTCTAAGGTTGTTACATAACAGAGTCAAAACAAAGGACTACACGGAGACGAGGCCGGGCTTAAGGATCGCCCCGAATAAGGGAATAAGCAAAAAGAACATTCTCGAATAAAACACAACTGGTAACACCAGAAACAACCGTGACTAACACCCAAAAAAATTTAAAATATTCTTAATGAGAAACTTAGCTGACCTGGCGTACCAAACACTTTTCTCGAACATCTGAGCCCGGTTGTTCGAAAGCCGATTAGCTTAATCCAGGATAAGCGTAAACTTTTGTTTCAAGTTTTCAATTTTTTGGTGAAAGTTTCTTTTGCTCATTTTTGTATTTCAAGATTGACTTCTTCCAATGTAACGCTTTTCCGAATATCAGCGTTGAACAGCATTTGGCAATAGAGAAATAAACTCCTGGTTAATTTTTAATCTGGGATTAGCGTTAATCGGCTTTTGAACAACCGGGCCCAATACCAAACCAAATTCATGACACTAGGAGAACACATGTTGTAATCATGGGTACTAAAGAACAAGTGGAACCTTAGAAACCAGTTTCTCACAAGACTGTCAATAAGCAATGTTTTTCGGAAAGCGTAACCAAGAACCTTTAATAATATCCCTTAATCCAGCATGAAACACTACTAACCCATTCAAAAGAGCGAGGTATGTGACATTGTGACAATGTCCAAATATGGTCATAGCGCGCTCAATATTGAGCTTTGATACCGCTCGACAACGCTTGCTACGCAGACTATTGACCGGGGGTAAGTGTTTTGTCGAAACCCCTAACGATCAGTTCAGTAATACATGTAGTAACTGTTGTTACACCACAGTGACTGTTGTTGCACCAAGTCTTTATTTTATTTCCACGTTGCGCTAGATAGACAAAAGAAAGTGTCACTAATCGTTCTAAGAATCAGTTAAAAAGCCCTTATTATTACATGTTGCGTTGGACAGTGTTATTCGTTACACCTTCCGTTTTCGTTAACCAATATATTTCTTTTCCACTTTTAGCAATTACTACAAGCATAATCCCAACAAAAGCCTTAGCCACACCAATAGTTACTTGTTAATGTTATACTCAAAGAACATACATGTAACCACGTCATTTTGCAAATAAAATAAGTTATATTTTTGTTGAAATTCTCATTGTCGTATTTGCATTCAAAAACACCTTTAACGGCAGCACTCGCTTCTCAATGAAAACTGCTAGTTAAATACACTGTATTCTACTGTGTCCACCGCATAAAATCTATGCACTGAGTACCGGCCTGATCGCAGGTTAATCGGGATGCCGAGAAACGTAGCATACACGAAAAAAGAAACTAACCTGGTGAAGTCTCGCAAGCCAAAATGATAAAATGATCACAAGATCTGTGTATATGAGTGTTTTCGAGCTCAACCCGATAACAAGAAAGCCGCGTTTGAGGAAGATGGTAGACCCTGTGTACAATATAGCTCTCTTATTGGGAATGATATGATTCCCAGCCGGCAAGAAATGGTTTTCGATCGATAACACCGGAGGGCGGGTGGAGTTTTGGTTGGACGGCAACGCAGATGTTGTCGAAAGTATTTTGTTCTGACACAATATTTAAACCTTTAGTTTCAGTTGAAGCTAACTAAATAACGACCCAGCTTTTGCGAATGTGACAAATCCCGATATGGTATATTTTTATGTAACAATCTATATTGATTCAACTTGAACACTGGA
>NC_090882.1:12038530-12046030 GCF_036669935.1 Montipora foliosa | reverse complement strand
ACTGTTTTAACAAGCAGACTTTCGATTTAGCTTCCTGATTTAGACCTTGTTAAATGACCATTTTGCTGTTTGTGACGAGGATTTTAACGAAGGTTATTTAGATTTGCCATGTTTGAAGCTTCAGTAAACACTTTCGCGCATGCTTTGTGCCGCTTGCACGTTTTCCACGCATGAATTGAGATAACCTGTGATCAGGCGTACTTTTCCTTAGACATGGTGCGGAAAGATACTTTTTAGCGCCTTGTCTCAAGAAAAGTACGCTTGATCGCAGGTTAGAATTGAGATATCAATTAAATCGACTTTGGATGGTTTTCTTCTGCAAATGTTGTTGAGATCACTTCGTGAGTATATACTAAAACAATTATTCTTTTCAATATCGATGAATAGTGGCAGAATATTTACCTCGCTGCTTCGCGGCTTGGTAAATATTCTGCCACTATTCACCTCGATTTCATGGAATAATTGTTAAATATCGTACTGCAGCGACTTAAACGTCTAGCAGATCTAGTGTACCTCGAATCTCAGTCATGCTACAGAGACGACAGAGGCACAAAAATGCAGAGAACAGCAGCAAAACCGTTTGCATATCGCCTTCATTGACTTCACCAAAACCTTTGAATGCGTAAATCGAGAGCTCCTATTCAAGATCTTGGGAAAGCTTGGATGCCCTGTCAATTTTATCCAAGTTATCAGGACGCTTTATTCTGAAGTGCACGCTAGACTGTGTATTGATGGAGAACTTTCTAATCCCATTGAGTACAACGGTGATGTCAAGCAAGGGTGTAAGCTAGCCCCTACACTGTTTGGGATATATGCCGCCCACCTCTACCTTGCTTTCAAGGACATAAATTCCTGTTATATTATCAAGGTTCGTTTCAGATACGACGGCGACCTATTTGATCTCAGGCGTTTGAAATCAAAGACCCAGATATTCACCAAATACATACGAGAAGCCCAGTACGCAGACGATATTGCCATATTTACCAACGATGGCACTGCGCTAGTGTCACTCTGTTATTCGCATACAGAAACCTGTCCCCAGTAAAAATGGGTCTCAGGATCAACATCAAGAAAACAGAAACCATGAGTGTCGGTGAACAGCTGGATTTCTACATTGATGCGCAAAAATTGAAGAGAGTAGACCACTTCAAATATCTCGATAGCTATGTCACCAAGGACTGCTAGCTAGATGAAGAGATAACAGCGCGGATCCAGGCTGCGTCATGTGCGATGGGGAGGCTCAGGGATAGGGTTTTTGACTGTAGAGATCTGACAGTAGATACGAAACTCAAAGTATACAATCAGTGCATCATTCCACTAATGATGTATGGAAGTGAAACCTGGACTCTATATCATCATCACACCAAGCTTCTAAGAACCATTCAGCAGCGGCACCTGAGATCAATTCTTAAGATCGGGTGGGATCACTTTATCACGAACGATGAGGTACTGGATCGTGCAAAATCTACGGATATTGAGATTATTCTCGTTAGGAACAGATTGCGTTGGATGGGTCACGTTGCACGTATGCCAGATGTGCGGCCCGTGAAGGCACTTCTCTATGGAGTATTAGAAGAGGGCTCAAGGAGAGTTGGGCGCCCCCTTCTTAGATATAAGGACACCCTGAAGGACATCATCAAGCGCGGAGCTGCTCTCGGAACATGGAGAGAGATCCCAACAGATCGGCTAGCCTGGGGGAGACTCATCTCTATCATCTGTGATAAAATAGAAATTAGGGAGCTTAAGCACGCTCGTTTTTGAGACGCGGACGGCAACCGGAAGGGAACATTTTGCGTCCCAGAGCAGTGGTGTCCTCAAGAGTTTTACACTAATCATCTCTAATGGAGAAAAAATACTTGGCGATGTAAATGTAGTTGTGTGAAGACAAGTCAAAAGGGAAAACATCCCACTTCCAGTTGCCGTCCGCGTCTCAAAAACGCGTGTGCTTAAGTTCCCTATTGAGAGACGGAACTGGAATATAGAGAGGAGGGCCAAGCGTCACGATAGGGAGAGGAGCAGATAGTAATATGGAATCCTCCCTGAGACTGAACTTAGTTTTCACTGCAAGAATCTTGTATTCATCCGTAATTTTTGGGTTATAGGCGTATATATATATATTACTTTAATCAACTGAATCTGTCCTTTTCTCGGCCTTAAAGTCATTATTATTATTATTTTAAACAAACTAGAGAGATAAATAGTGTTCAGATGATGTGTTTAGGATAACACCCGTTACAGTTGTCACGTGAAACGTCAGATATTCTCGGTTTTCACATGACGTCACGACCACCATGTTGGTGCCCTAAACAAAGAAAAGGCGGCCATGTTGGTGCCCCGACCAAATCCTCCGGGAATTTAACTCTATTATTATGCAAACGCTTCCTTTTGTTTTCGTTAAAAAAAACATGGCTATTGATCACGTGAGTGAAAACCAGCAATTACTCTGAAGTGAAAAGAAGTTGACATGTGCTAGCTGTCAATAATTGATAAAGTGAACTTGTTTTGTATGGCTTCTGCGAATTTCGCTCAATGTCCGGGTCAATATTGTCTTCTCGCTCGATCGAGTTTTTCAATATATCACACGGTATTGTCTCGAGACGTGGTCAAATAATTTGAACTTAGGGCCTGACCAAACGGTTTTATTAACATCGCTGTTCAACAAAATTGAACGGATGTTGAAACAAATGTTTAAGCTGTTTTCCAGGGCCTTAACAGACAATTATGTTCGGAACCCGGCGCATTTTGAAAATGTCGTAAGCATTTTTTTTTTCATTTTTTGCACCAAATTTTGAGATCTTTATCCCTACTAAGGCTCGTTTTAAACGTCGCATTTTACCTGTGCCGAATCTAATGCAAATGAGAAAAATCTATTGTTTTCGCTCATTTGCATTAGATTCGGTTTGGATCTTTGCGAAAGCGAAAAACTTTAACCTCCTTTCAGCAAGTCCTTATGGACGAAGCGAATTCTAAGAACCTCACTACTTCAAGTTCTTTCAGTATGAGAACTCACCCTCGAAAAAAGAAAAGATAAAAATCCAACAAAATACTTGAAATGAGTAGGTCTGTATAGGCTGTGTTTTCAGGACAGCCATTGTCTCGCCCAACGTTCCTGAAAGTGGTTTGTTCACAGAGCGCCAATAAAATAATAAAAATAGCACGCCTGTTATCTTTCCGATTGGCCGAAAGTAATTGCCAACTCGCCTTGGTGGCTTAAATGAGAATTTCATTGAAGTTTGAGTTAGAAAAGAAATTGTTTTCACGCGCGTTCCGGTTGTCACTCGCCAAGCGACCTGAAAAACCGCTGGTGAAATATCAAAATCCCATCATGTTAGTTTTTGCAATTGATTACGTGAATTGCGGAATAGAATATTTATTCGACCACCATAAGAACATTGAAAATATGTTAGCGCCAACCCCATGTGAGATTGAAAACATAGTGCCAGCAAGCGATCAGACGCATTAGATTTTCAATATCCCTTAAATTAAAATACGGTGGCTATTGTACTTTTGTTAATGCATTTGATAATTCATACTGTTGTGTTGCTATGTTTTCACTCACCAATACTCCAAGTGTCTTTCGAAAATAATCAGCTTTAGATTAAAATCCAGTCAAAACCCAGCCGTTCGTTCCAAGGCTGTATTTCGCAGCAAACCTTGCCAACCACGGATCTGATTGCTCCATACAACAAATGCATCAAGCTGAATTATCGCTATGCTTAACTGGTCTTTAAACTGCTTGTGCTTTTATTAACTTCATTGTCCGAACAAGTTTGTCCAGGATTGTCGGTCTTGCTTATCACCACGTCATCAGCCAATCAGATAAAATTAAAGAAAAACCCATTATGATTCGCTCGTACGCGTTTTCCTATACTGCAAAACAGCCGTATTTTTGCGCTGCGTCGTCAAGCGAAAGGTTTGGAGACTGGGGAGAGACGCTAAACTTTCCTTAGTCTCACTCGTTTTTACCCTCGCTCCAGACCTTTCGCTTGAAGACGATGCATTCGACCAGCGCTAGAATACGGCTGTTTTGAAGTCTAGCGTTTTGTTTGCGTCTGTTATAATCGACCAGACCGTGGCCTCAGTTCCACTTAACGACCCTTTCCACATTAGTTGTTCTCACGACCAATAAACATTGTTCGTTCCATGTTCCATGTGGGATTGTTTTTGCATAACTTGGGCTCATACAGAAACCTTGGATCCATCAAACGGTAATTGAATTTTGTTGTTGGACAAAAACGCGAAAACTTACGAATAGGAATAACAATCTTCTTGCCATCGTTTGCATTTCGGCCAAAATACCTCATCGTTTTGACATAAGTACCATGGACTCCGAGATACGAGTCACATACGTTTTTGATGTTGTCAAATTTTGGAGAAAACGAAGCTGGAGGGTCATGGTACAGCCTTCGGTCGTGAAAATATAACTTTCTTGGAATTTTCGCCAACCATATGGCGATTTGTTGATCGGCGTGTGGATGACACAGCATCGTACTTTTGTTTTGTGATAAAAACTTGTTTATTATATCTGGCGTAAAGATCATGAACGCCTCATCAAGCCACGTTATTCTCGTTGCGCGTTCACAATGAAACCACCCCCACACAAGGTTTATCGTCGGTCGCGTTGGAAGCTCAGACAAAAGTCGTTTTAAACACAGAAAGTAATCGTCGTCGATCCTAAGAAGGTATTGAAAATCAAAATTAGCTTTTGCCCATTTGATGTGATTCAGGAAGCGCACTCCGAATTCTCTTCCTCCTATAAGTGGCTGTAATTCCATGTCATGATAACGATTTCTTTCTTGAATTGTAAGCTCACGTTGGGTTTCGTCCACAATAAAGCCATCTGTGACAAACACGCATTTTACCTATGTAGACAAAAAAAAGTAAATTATTTATTAATCGTACTGAGCTTCTGTACTTGACAAAGTTCATGATGTTGTTGCAATGTAGCTAGAAGACTTGCATCTAAGACAAAGGGCAGCTAAAGGCAATAACCGTAGTCGACCTGTCACGCAAAGAATTGTTGTTCGTGTCGTATAAATACTACAAATTAATGCTATCTGATATTGTTAACATGGTCGGCATTCTCATGAAGCCTGCAAATGGTAAAGTAGATTTTCTGGGTGCCTGTGACTCTCGCCTCCAAGTTACCAAGACAATGGTATTACTGTGTCAAACTCAAATTAAGTGCAAGAGAGGTTCTTACGTTTTCGCTGTTACAGTGTTTCCACCACGTGTCCCTTATTGCTTGCCGTCTGTCATATCGTTTCGGTGCAGTGCTGACAATAATCAATAACATGACTTTCCTCTTGTACTTTCCCAGATCTTTGAAATTCATCAGAGGAAGGTAGCTCATAGCGACTGATTCGGAACGATTCGGACAGTCATTTGAGATGTAATCAATACAAGGAAATGGATTATGCTTAATCAGTATTCGGGGAAGAGTGGAGATATGGATGTAAAACGATAGTAAGACTGAACAACAAATTGCAAAAATAAAAAAGGAACACAAAAAGTTCGATTTTCGCCTTAATATTCTCATAACAAACTCTTTTGGACAGTGGTTTGACTGTTCTCGGGGTAAGGCAACTTGTTCCATTTAAACTCATTCCAGTAGATGGCCACAAGAAAATTATCCGATTGTGACTCGTTTAGTCAAAACGTAGAGCCTTTTGTCCTGAAGAAAATATTTTTTATCTATTGAAAACCTGATTTATTAGTAAACAAATTAAACAATTATACGCGTTTGTAAAACCGTTCTTCGTTTCAATTTTTGTTACGTTTTGCCAACACATCGTTTTTAAGGAAGTAGAGCTCCACTTTGTCTTGATGCTCCTGTATGTAAAAAATTGCTAAAGTGAGAAAATCTATCAGTGAAGAAAAAGGTAAAAACAGAGATTTCACAATATTCAACAATGCTGGCTTATTTATGAGAAATGGTGCCAATTTGCATACTCCAGACTTTTTGTTACGTAGTATTATCCATTTAGATGGTAAATTTGGCAGGATGGAATTTTACTCTTCAAGACCTTAAACGATGCTTCCTGAACCTGCATACGAGGGTTGAGTTCCTTAGTTCTTGACTCTCTTCGAATTCCGAAGAATTTTTTATCCTGGCACTCTTAACTGAAAACCAATCATCTGATTTGATTTGATGTGTAGCCAAGCAATACAGCCGGCATCTCATATCAGTTGAGATTAATTGACAATTCAGCGTCAGTATTATTATTTTCAGTTATTAACTTAAAACTCCTTTGAATTTCATTTGCTTTACAGGACTTCGCTTTCTTATCTTCCTACAGAGTCACTCCAATCCATGAGTGAGGGAATAAACTTAAAACTATCGTAGATTTACAGGCAATATAATTCTTTGCATCTGCGTCTCTGATGATCAATATTATCAAATCATAGCTAAATGAAAGGAACTTATTGCCTTCGAGAATCGTTAACAATTCAGTGTAGGAATAGTCAGATATAATTTTAAGCTTACCATCTGTAAACAGTGTGTAAAAGCAATGTTGACTCGCTTCCTTTCTACGACGGTAAAACCGCCCTTCTATTAAAACCCATTTAGCAGAGAATGAAGAGAAGAGCACAAAGTGCCTTTTATAAAGCAGTCAATCAATACTGACCAAGGGTAAAACTCTCAATATTTATATTTATTCTTTATTCCAAAAATTTAAAATATTACATTATAGAGGCCTGTTTTTAATAGGCCATTTCCAAGTTCATGTCTGCCTCCTCTTCAAAGCGAGTCTAAGTGCGACGTTTTTGTTATGAAAATTAGTTTTCATTCATATGTAACCTAGAACTAACTACCATCACAAAAACTTTGCACTTAGACTCGCTTTGAGGAGGAGGCAGACATGAACTAGGAAATGGCCTATTGATTATGCTTGATCGTTATTTGTCATTCTTATCGAGCATGCAAGTCTTGACTCGTTCCCAGGCCTTATCGAGCTTTTCCCAAGCCTGCGGAATGCGTGACAAACGTCACAGTTCCCAATCTTCTTGAATCGCTACGAGGAGACTTAACTGTAAGAGTCTGTCATACTTGTTTTACTTTCTTCATCGTGTTTCAGTCGTTTGTGTCTTTTTCCAAGGTGTATGCTAGCTCCTTGGAACTTCGATGCGCCGTTTGAGCTCGTCTTAGCATCCTGAGCAGCTTTGCCCTTACATGTTCAACACTACTGAGGTTCACTGTGGTATTAGGTACGACAAAAAATTGTTGTGGTATATTTCAGTGCCTGTGATTTGTATTTGAGTTGACATCTTGGACGATATTTGGTTGCTGTAGAGGTGCTTTACCCAGCTCGTTACACAGAAGAGAAGAGTAAGCTTGTGTTTATAATAATTAACACTACGATTTCTTTTCAGCAGTGCGTTTTTGAGATGCAAGAATTATGCCAAGCGATCGAGTTTCTATTATATCAGTTTTTTGTCTTTCATCGTTAAAATTATGTTCATTTCTGAAACAAGAAAAGCTGAATATGTCCATGTTTG
>NC_090882.1:12003530-12033530 GCF_036669935.1 Montipora foliosa | reverse complement strand
AACAATCCCGATTGCCTTTGTTGTAGTTAACCACAGCGGTATTGTAAAATAGCGGGGAAAAGTAGAAGGTGGAGACGAAGCTGCGCAGAGGGAGGCCGTTAAAATTGTTTCAACAGGGAGCAGTTTATGGATGCAACGCCTTTATTGCGAGGATTAATGATAGACCACCTGTTCGAACTTTCCCGATTACCAAGTCCTATTAGCGCTAACGGAGAAGTACAAGTTTATGTCTTGTATGACGCTAAATGTGATGAGTGTTTTAATGTTCAGCTATTCATCATTCTGACGAAAGAGAGTGACTTGTAAAGTATCGAAAGCACTGAGTTAGATTAACCTTGCTACGGTCGGTTATTGACTTTAAAACCCAACGCCACATTCCCAACCACTGATTCACAGAGCCAAAAGCAAAACCAATGGCGACTTGTGCACATTTAGTTTCCCTCGGTTACTACTAATCCGTCGTGTGAGGCGAGAGTTGCCAAACATTGAAAATCTCTATTCCTAGTTTGATCAGAAATAGCACACACACAGCGGTGACAAACATCAGATATAAACGCATCCTTTTTGAAATTATCTTTTACTTGACGTTTCGCATGCTTCTGCGTACATCTTCAAAAGTGACGGTTAATACAAAATTGGAGTTTAGATCGCGATCATCATTGTACTTCGGTTTTTCTTCACGAAGTAAAGTCCAACACCTCCCCATTGAATTTATTATAATTCAAAAAATGTTCAGGAGATGAAAACGTTTTAGTAGTATGCCACAAAACCTTGAACGGACATCGAAATAGCTGTTTTCCCTTAAGTTGTGGTGTTAAGTAATTTGGCTCTTTTTTGTCAACTCCTTCTAAAATGTTTAATTTCTCCTTATGTTTTTATTGTTGAATTTCTGGTTGAGTTATTTGTCATCAATGATTATTTTCTATACTTAAATGCAGACCATAGTCCTTTCACGCATTGTAAGAGACCTTTTTCACACAGCTGCCATTTTGAGTCCGTGGGCGGGAAGTAAGGCGTTGTCTTTGCGTGTCTAGCCTAACACTGAATGAGAGGTTAGACATACAAATCTTCTGTTTGGACTATGCGTGAAAAGGTCTATTGCTTCACAGTTCCATGACTTAGCCCTTATTTTCAGATTTGGCGGAAAATGTATCTAGCCTGGTACATGTCGCTGCTCCCGTGGTTTTGTGGGTCCGCAATGTCAAGAGAGATGCTACGTGGTGACTGACTGTTTGGATGAGGGATGTTGTATAGGACTTTCCGTCTGTGGGCGTTTCTCCAACTTCCTTCAGAGAGGGTTTTTTTTTTAATTCTACGAAAAGCTGGATTTTGACGCGAAAAAATGTATTTTTATGTTTACTTTCGTGTCTTCTTTTTGAAAGTAAAGAGGGATTTATTTATCGCGATCGCACTTCCAAACTGCACAACAGATAAGATAACATTCGCCCTTTCCCCCACCCCCCCCCCCCTGCGCCGAGAGGAGAAGAACTAATGAAACAAATAACTGAAAAAAACGCATCGCTTATCTTCCTTTCAGATTATAAAAGTCTTTTAAGTCCCTATGATGCTTAATTTTTACCCGTATCTATAGTGTCTGGGGTGTAGTGCTTCAAAACATTCGCGTTTTTGCGAGCCTTTAATTTTTGGCCGAGCCCGTTTGGGTCCTGGTAACTAATGACGTCAAAGAGTCAAGAATATAATTCGATTCTGAATCGATAGAACATTCACAGCATCAGAAGAACAACTATCATCCGACATTTCCATAAAGCCTTAACAAGAAGCTCAAGATTTTCAACAAGACTATTCTAACACCGTTGCACATTTTTCCTGAAGAGATGCGAAAAAGTTACCTTTTTGACGTCGTTAGTTACCAGGGCCCAACTGGCTCGGCCAAACTTTTTTGCATACATACAAATCAAGAAACGTGTAGATACACTATTGTTAAAAAACTATGAGGGAAAGATTTTGGAAGTACTACACTCCAGACACTTTAGATATTTAAACGAAAAGTTAAAAAACGGGCAAAAAGTAAGCGCGCAATGGGACTTGAAAAGTTGAGCGCAGAACTTGATAAAGATTCACAATCTTAATGATTCTACTTTCCGGCCACAGGGGAAATCAAATTAATTTTCTGATTACAAAAGCGTGGAAAGCGTGCGCCCACGTTTGCCTTATGATGTTCATCCATATATTCAAAGAAAGGGCTGTGAATTATTCGTATGCGGTTTATGAAATTAGGGAGTTTAAGATCTATGACGCGACGGCAACGAAATCGTCACAAATTTTGCATATTTAATGAGCAAAAACAATAGCTTTGCACGCTGTGCTCGTGCATTTTTCATTTTTGTACATTTCTTTCACGTTTTCGGCAAATCTACGACGTGAAATGACGAATTCTCAAGTTTTACGGAGAACGTGAACAAAAGGCAGCGACTTTGATTTTTCTGTCGTAGATTCAATACCGCACCTCCTAATTCAGTTCCTGGGGAGTTACACTAGTTTTTAGAAGTTAGACAAGCCGACATAACGACGAAAAAGATTAATAAACCTGAACTTGCAATTTTAAATGACGTTTTCGTTAATACTCTGTGGACGAGAGTCGGAAAGAGAACAAAGCTGGACTTTTAATATTCGCTGGCATTACTATGAAGTTCAGAGGACTTCAAAGTTTTACTAATTTCCACCAACGATAATCAGAGGTAAGTTAGTGCGTATGTAGAGGATGTTACATGGCCGCTTGGAGATACGAAATTTGCCTTCGAGTGTTAAGAAATATTTCACGAGTGAGCGCACTGAACGAATGAAACATTTTTCCACAAGATAAGAGAAATTTCGTATCTCCAAGCGGCCGTGTAATATTCTGTTTATCAAAAAACACCAAAGAAATTCTAAATCATTTCACGAAAGGCATCGAAAGGTGCGATTTTTTTTGTAGCCGTAGCAACAGTGATCTTTTTACATGTAAAGATATCATGTTTTCGCGCGAAAACTTGGCATGGTATTTCATTGGTGTTTACATAATAAAATAATATGAGAAAAGCGTTTGATACAAGGGTACAGTTGACTCAAAATGTACATGCGCTCGAGGTATCGTTTCAAATGCGAGGACCTGGCGAGGACAACATTTTGTTGCCGTAACGTTTTTGAGGGAAAAGAAAAAGAAGGAATTTATAGAGATTTTGGGAAAACTGTGACATACCTCGAGTATGAATCTTCTTACTTATAAAAACCTCGAGCAATAATCATCTGAGACAAAGAGTTTGTGTTGCCCGGTGATTTTTAGGTTTTCACTAATTTAAATTAGCCACTATCAAAAATACTCTTAATTTTTGTCCATTAGCATTGTTTTTATTTTCTCTTGGGACTTACAATGATCCCAAGAGAAGTGGAAACAATGCTTATGCAAAAATTTGGGAGGGACAAACAAAGATTATCGAGTATCAAACACAGAGTACACCCTTCAGCATTGTGCAATGAGAGCAAAGTATCTGAAATAGCCTTAATTAAACAGTGCCGCCATTACTCAGGATTAATAAATTATGTCTTCTCTCATTGTAAGCGCGAGTTCAAGGCCACACGAAAGGATTAACCAAAGTTGGTTTAACTATCGAACTCTAAGCGGCCTGATCTCCGCTCTCGAAGAGCTGAGAATGCATGAAAAAATGAAAACCTGATCGGAAAATGTGATTTTTTCCTAGGAGAAGTTGGTTCCTTCTTCGCTTCAAGTGAGTGAAACGACTCAGATTTTCCATCGAGAATGTGCAAGGTATATCACGCTCCACGTGATGCGTTTGACATCACTTCGTCTTATTTCGCGGGAAAAAATGGAATCACGACACAACAGGCTCGCTTAAACCCGGCAGTAACATAACTAAACGCATGCACAAGCGCCAAAACAAATTTACTAACTCGTTTTACCTTTTTTTGCGTCACCAGTGCCTCGGATTGACCCAATGCTCTGGGAAACTCAGTGTAGGAGAAAATGCGCCGTAGGGTTCTCATAGCCAAAAATTGGCTCTTTGAACTCTTACGGCGCTTGCTCACTTCTCGTGCTAACATGAATGCACCAATCAGAGACACCTTTGATTGTTCTTCACGAAAACCAATGAGAAGACACTTTATTTCAGGGTTCCCCAGAGCTCTTCTTTCCCTCAGTCAAGAGAAGAGCTCTGGGGTCGAGATTGGTTTTACCGGTTTACATTTAATTTGTTCGCCCTCACTCAAAGAAACTAGCGCTTCCGCGCAGTGGTTTCTCCCCGGAAAGCGTAGGAGAAACCAACTACTCTCAGTGTACGTTTTCTGATAGTCGGTTATTTCTGAAGAAACCTAACGCTATCCGATTCACTATCTTCCTACTCACTAGTCAAGAATTCTGGAAATGGCTGCAACCTTCAGATTACTGAGTATCAGCAAGCAGATTATTTACTAATCTGTGAATTCGGCACGTCCGATGCATGATTTTCCAACGTTTGATGGCCTTACATGCAAGCAGCGACATGGCTTGCTGATTTTCCTTGTCGTTATTTTCTTAAAACAACTTAAAATAAATATCATTAATAGTATTAACAATTTCTACTTGAACTTGCAACATGACGCGATTATGAGCGAGGATTCTTTATTCAAGTAATAGTTCGTCAAGAGGTTTCCGTGACAAATCAGCCGCGCACTAAGCAGTGGTTAAGTGTCTTAATACTCTGAGATCGATACTTATGATTTAGTGATAATACGCAAATGTTTCCGCACGCAATACGCAATCGAAATAAAATGAAACAAACTTTGAAAGCGTTTGCTTACATGTCTTACGACGACTTCTTGCAATTCCGTGTAAAACTTAATAGATTATAATGTGATAAATACGAAATGAACTCAAAGTTGTTCAAAACACATCTCATGAAATATTTGAGAGAGAATCATGATGTAATAAGAATATGTTCTGAGAATATGAGTGAAAACTTTGAAACTCTTACCGCCCAGGCCCGGGTTGCTCAAAGAATGGCTAGTCCTAGTCAGCGTTAAATACCATGGAAACCTATAGGTTTTGATTCCTCTTAACCAACGGTTAGCGCTAACCACGCTTCGAGCAACCGGCCCCAGACTGACAACGTTTCTCAACCTCGGGTTCGTCCCCCACCTCGTGGGTAAGTGGTAAACTGCGCTCGCGTAAGCTGGCGTAGCTCACGAATCTGTAAGAGATGATAATATTTTTTCTTGGTTAAAAAAATGTCGGCTCAAATGATTATAGATACAACAAGACCCCCTGTGACAAATTAGATCAAATGTATCTTTCATATGCATATAGAAATCGATGAAAAATTTAAGCTTGCATGAAATCGGCTATTATAGGGGAGCAAGGGCCCTAGGCCTGTGTGATTGAAAAATGGAACTGGAGGAAATCTATTTGCTGGTTTTTACAAAGCGGGATTTAGACAAATCAATCTCATCTGGTGCTAGCAAAGGGATTTGATAGTCGGAGCATGCGCAATGATTTCCACTCCCCTACCACTGTGTACCATGCCGCCATACGCAACGAAAATTTTCACGACAAGATGGGAGTGACGCCCTGTAGATGATAATAAAGATGCCTCGGGAGTTCCAATACTTTTTTCATGCAAGACCCACTCAACGAGGTTGTAACAACACGTGCAACCTTAATGAGATTTTCTGTTGATTATTTTGTTGACAGAATCACCATATGCACAAACCTTTCCGGATAATATTGGTCTTCTGTGCACCAGCAATCTACTCGTTTCCGTTTAGCTAAGTCGATTTCCGTATACATTAGTTTCTCTTGCGTGCTCGCCTTAGCTACCTATTGCAGTTTTGCGATCCTCGTTACGTTTTGATGCATTTGCAGTCATGAAGGGCTATGCATTGTTTACTGATCTAGCAAGGTGTATGGACCCTGTGCGCGAGTATGTGTCCTTTTTTTCATCTGTGAAAAATGGCAGATCTTTTAACGGTTAGATCAAAGTTTATAAATGGATAAACAAAAATATTAAATGAATAAAACGATGAAAGGAAACAAATGAGAACATAGCCTTTTAGAATCAAGAGCACCTAACCTAACTCTGAGCACCTAATTGAAGTACCTTGCATCTTAGAAGAATCTTAACATATAAGCTAGAAATTGTTTGTCAGCTGGTCTTCCTTTAGTTTTTCCTTCAGCTCTGTCGTCTTCGACATATCAACAAGCCACAGAGGCGTATACTTTGTAATTAAGTGGTTGACAAATAGAGCAACGTTAAGTTCTATAATCTTTATGCTTGCTCTAACACGTAACATTTCATTTGATTCCTATAATCCTCTTACTATCACCTGGGATTGGTTATCAAGGCCGACAATTTGATTAATCACACCTTCATTTCGTTAAGAGAAAGACTGTGAGAGGACTTGAAAAATCCTTGGAGGAACAAGTAATTTTTTCTTCGAATAAGGCAACTAACTCTAGTATATAGGTGTCCTGATGTTCAATATCGATAGTTTGATACTTATTTCTTTGTGTCTGACGTATAGAATCTACCACCGATTACGTAACAAAGAGGCAATCGTATAAAGCAAACGAGGAAATTATAGGCCTGTGCCCATTGTGTGAATTGTCTCTGGCAGTTGGTTGGTAAGTAAATTGAATTGCGTCTTGCAGTCGATAAATCGACGTAGATTTTTAAGCTGCGTGGAGATTGGATAGGGTTTAAGAGGCGACTGACTGGAATTTAATTACTTTCGGAGGGAACCCTTGAGTTGACAGCAAAATAAATGAACAATAGATAAAGAAATTATTCAAACAAGTAATGATCGATTAACAGTGAACTTCGTTTGACTCGTGTTTTCATATCATTCAGAGATATAAACGCAATTATGCATGTCGAGGATTGTCCTCTTTATTACCAAATAAAATTGCAGTGTAACAAGAGAGGAAATGAAGAAAGCAAATAAATTGTAATATTGTATGCACCACAGTTTATCCGTAAGCAAGATTTAAACTGACAAGGATGTAGGACACCATGATCTTCTTTTTGTTTTTGTTTAATTGACAGCTCAGTGTCATCTCGGAAATACATAATTCATGTCCCTCTCCAGACGAGAGGGGAGGGGGGGGGGAAGTGGGGGGGTGTGGGGTTACTTTCTATTATTACGTTCCAATGGAGATGTGCCGCTGGATTGGGTCGCATCAGTTTCACGACGGTTAGGGTTAGACTATAATTGACTATAATGGGGTAGTATTTTCAACAGAGTTCCCGACAGAGTTACTAGAATGGAGTCGTAAATTATATGTAGTTTGGGGGTAAGAATTCGGTTTACTAGTCGGATTACATTCCATTTTAAAATTACAAGCAATCATTAAGAAATAGCCCTTACGAGTGATGACGTCTGACTAGCTAATTTCATCACCATAACCATAGCAAGGAAGGCGTATTTTTGTTTCGGCAAGAATTATCGGCCGACATCTTGGATAGCGTGAATAACAGAGTCCTGAGGCGAGTCAAAAAAATTGCATTGAGAGGAGGAGCTTCGAATTCCAAAATCAAACTTGTAAATTTTACGTACTTGTAGACAATTTTTCATGCAAGGGCCAGCTGAACTAAGTGGAAGCACCGGATCTTAGCTTGAGCTGAATTCCAAAGGAGCAAACTTGTATATTGTGAATAATTTTGTGCAATCGAGGCTTGGTGGTGAATCTTGAGTGTCTGCCGTAATCATGCATAAGGCCTATTGCATAAACAGAAGTGACTAAGTTGGGGTCGCTAAAATTACATTTACCGAAAAGTGGCAAAGATGAGGTCTGTAATTGACCATAAAACAAATCAAAACTATAAAGGGGTAGGGGTTCCGAGAGGGCAGAGGCGCATGCCCAGCGAAATTTGCGGCAAGTACAAAACACAGGTCATTGTTTTTTACCAATACAGAAAGTATCCGAAACATTCATAAAAGCTAACCTTACGCCTAATCAGGCCTAAACAAACGTTTTTAGGCCTAAGGTTAGCTTTTATGAATGTTTAGGATACTTCTGTATAGGTAAAACAATGAACTGTGACCTGTGTTTGTACCTGCCACGAAATGTGACCCAAGTAAAAATGTAAATGCTTTGTTTATAGAGGAAGTGCACTAAGCTATCAAGGTACAATCGTGGGCAGAATAAAATGGAACAGCAAACCCCCCCAAATCAAGGTTGAAGCCGCGCAAAAGCCAAAACGCGCCATTTTCCCATCCTTGATTTGGGGGGAAGGGGGGGGGGGGGTCCAAATTTCCCATCTATTTTGTCCAAGATTGTAGTTCACAGGCACTCCACTTTTAATAATCTGAAAGAAACAATTCTAACTTAACAGAAACATGATTAAGAACCCCAACTGGCAGGCGGCAACCAGTGAGCTATTTACAAAGCGTGGTAGAGTTGAATCCGGGACAACCGGAAACAAATCCAGACCAGAGGTTGGAACGGGATTTGAACCCAGGGCGACCGCTTGCAAACCCGACGCCCTAACCACTGGACCACGCCACCTCTCCCGGGTCCGTCGTCCCCCCCCCCCCCTCCGGTCAGTCCAAGTTCACCAAATCTTGTTTATTCAACAAACAGGTTACTCAAGAGTTTGCGTTTTGTCACTGTTGTGTTATCAACATTGAAGAGGTTCAATTGAAGACCGGAGGACCAAGAACTTTAAGTCGTAGCTTAACAAGTAAGTATGTCATACTAATTTATGAGTATTATGTTCTGGTTAAAAAAATACCCTGTCATGACAGAATTGGTCTCGATTTGCTTAGGAGGAGCGTAAATTTCTAATGGCTTAACAAACTTCATTGGTTGAGTTGTCTAAATGTCTAGTTAAAATGAACGCAGGGCAAACCGAAACCTAAACCCAGATTTATGGTGAAAGAGATGGTACAACGCCAAGCATATCCCATTTCACAGAAATAATGAGACCGTAAAATCGTCCTGTTTTGCTGGCGAAAATAACACCATTTCATCCCTTGGTTACTTTCAAGCCCCAGAATCGGGCCCCGCATAATTTAACAATTTGGTCTTGAGGATTTGATTTAAAAATCATGAAAATTCATGATTTGGGAAAACGTTCAACTGCAAATGAAAAGCAGATTTTAATTCAGTGTTTTGGTCCATGCCGGTCAAGCTGTGATGATAAGACAGGGCAGATAGGAGAGAAAACAACAACAACAACTTTATTAACGTGTCAAACTCTTCTAGCTGGCCACAAGTGGCCTACTAATCGGGGACACCTAGTTAATAAAATCTATATAATAAACTTAAGATTACATTTGACAAGTGAACGAGTTGTAAAAAATAATCCAGCATTTATTACTTGGTGGTTAAATGCTAATGGAAGATTATTCAGACAGTTTAACAGATTGCATTTTGATAGCTGGTCTTTAGTGACTTTTCACGTTATCCCACCTATGTCCAGAAATACACACCCGGTTTTTGATGTTTAACACCGTCGAAGTGTCCCGATAAGTAAATTTTCCAAGAATAAGGTAATTGTTGGGGTTAGGGTCTTCAAAAGCCTTGAAACACAAGAACACGATTTGAGAATGAGAACTGCACTGCAGTGTTCGATAAAAAAGGAGGAGGCCGTTTAGAAATAATTCTTCAATCATAAAGTAGTATTCATGCCAATGTAGTACGTCTATTTCAAATTGTTTTGACGCATATCATTCACAGTTGCTAAGTTTACAATTTTTTTTATCCCAAAGATCGACAATAGCTCATTCCGTATTTTTCGTTACTCGTGAGTAAATTGCATGAGCAATGCGGTCATTGATACGCCGCGCCCACAAATACGATAGCGAAATGGGAATACTTATAACCCAGACAATGAAAATATTCGCTGGCTAGCCAAGCAGATTAAATTAACACTTCGGGAAATATCATGGTAACTCTTTAACTTCCGGAGGAGTGGCTGCTCAGGTCGCTTTCAACTCCCCCTCAACTCTCCCACCCAGTCTCTGCTCAAACTTCACCCCGCACCATGGCCAGCCATTTCATTTCGACTAATAGAA
Source organism: Montipora foliosa (assembly GCF_036669935.1). Lineage (NCBI taxonomy): Eukaryota > Metazoa > Cnidaria > Anthozoa > Scleractinia > Acroporidae > Montipora > Montipora foliosa. Next base: position 12,023,522 of record NC_090882.1, on the reverse strand, counting down.
TTTAGTTTTCACAAAACTTCAAGACTGGCAATGTCGTGAGATAGCTTCCCGAGTCATCATAATAACTTCCTTCCAGTTACTAGCAACGTTTCAATTTCTTGAATTTCCTCCAGTACTTCTTCTTCTCTTGATATCTTATCAAGCTGTGGAAAAATAATAATAAAACAAAAAAATAAGTGACATGAGAAATCACGCCCATTCCACACAACGAAATGAGTTTACAAAACATATTGTACGACACTGTTTTTGAGGAAGAAAAACTTTCATACCTGTGTCTTTTCTAACACCTCTCCTCGGTCCCTTTTCTCTTTCAAACCTTTAATTTGTTGTAGCTTTTTCTTCAACTGTTTTAATCTTCTCTCTATTGAGGTAAGACCGCTGGCTTCCGTAGAAGGCGCATGCGCACTTGCCGCCGTTAACGAGTTCGGCATTTTGGTGGATGCAACGTCAGCACCCAATTCCTGTACTTCTGCCATGCTGCATATATTAAAGCAGAGAATTCTTGTTAGTATAACAGATGTGACATTGATTTTCTCTGAGGGAGAGGCACGACATCCCATGCAGGGAGGAAATGGTGGGCAAGGACAGCTTCTAACCAATCTCGACTCCAGAGCTCTTCTCTTGACTGAGGGAGAGAAGAGCTCTGGCGAACCCTGAAACAAAGTGTCTTGTCATTGGTTTTCGTGAAGAACAATCAAAAGCGTCTCTAATTGCTGCATTCATGTTAACACGAGGAGTGAGCAGGCGCAGTAAGGTTCAAATCGCCAATTGTGGGTATAAGAACCTTACGGCGCATGTTCTCATAAAAAGAGTTTCCCAGAGCCTTGGGTCGACCCGAGATTAAGTGAACCAATCAGAGCACGAGAAATGCATTATCCGAGGTTGAGACTTTAATAATTATAAATAACCAGTTTGCAAGTTTGGTTATTTAGCAAATAACCACTTTGCAATTTTGGGTATTTACAAATAAACAATTTTCAGTTTGGTTATTTAGCAAATGAGCACATTCATTTTTTGGTTCTTTGTTAAATAACCAATGTCTCGTTTTGATTATTTATGAAGAACCAAACTGCAATTTGGTCATTTACATATAACCATACTTGTTTTGGTTATAGAAAAATAACCACTCTAAATAATAAAAATACATTTGGCGCCCCAAAGCGCAGTGGCAAGATATTTTGACGACCAGCAAAATAAAGCACGTGAGGCGACGCTTATCGTCGGATTTGTCTGTCATACCCTACTAAAGAACAATCGTCGTCGGCTCCTCCTGTCTTTAATTAATGAAGACCTTTTAAAGACCTACACCTCTTCCTTTAAACTCTTCCATCTCGTCCAAACACGTGTTTTATAGCTGTTCGCAACTTCGTACCCTGCGAGCAGAGTCTCTTTCGATCTTCCTAGATAAGTCGGGAAGAGGAAAGTAGACTCTGCTCGCCGCTTCCACATTTTGTATTGAGCATGCGTTAAAAATTGAAAATTTATGTATCCGGTGTCAGTCACGCGTGACCAGTAGCCACAAAACGAAGAAGAGGAAGTCGGAATATTTTCGAACAACTCCGGCAAACACACGACAATCAAGGAATCATTTCATTGGAAACTCAAGATAGTCCATATATCTTAAAAATGCCATTTTATTTTTTACTGAAAAATTTATAGGTTTCTGTCAGGCTAGTTTCTGTAACCGACACATATAGGAAAAACTCATGGGAATTCTAACAGTTAAAATTGCCACGCTGTTGTAAATTTCAAAATATTGATGACGCGTGGCGACTGATCATGCGCAAAAATAAAAAAAAAACAGGTTTGACAAGTCGAAAATGGACTGACTCATCCAATTCTTTGGATGAGCGGCAAATCAAATAATGTGGGGGCGGCGAGCAGTCTACTTTCCTCTTCCCGAATTATCTAGGAAGATCGAAAGAGACTCTGCTCGCAGGGTAGCAACTTCGGCGCCCGAAAAAAAATTCATTTGAAACCTGACAGTTCCGGTTCAATTTTCCCCACCCCCCGGGCACAGAAGATAGTCAAATGCCCGGGGTTTTCCCGGGTGGGGGGGGGGGGGATGTTGAAGTTTCGATTTGATCTTAAGTATCATCTGATGTCTGGAAGTCCCGAGGCGATTCTCAACAACTATTGACACATTTTTCGTCGGCTGAAACAGAATATTTTAAAATACGTCTTCATCGATGAGAGTCATTGCATCAATAAATGTAAGTTTCACTAAGATGTATTTCTACTTCTTTTCCCGGTCTAGGATGTCTTTTTAATCCCGGCCTAGCACGTCTTCTACACCTGAAGCCTACCTGATCTTTTGCATCGATCAACGCGAAACTTGAACACCCACCCCCCCCCCCCCCTAGGGCAAACTTTTGAAGATTGGATCGTTCAAATTCCCGCCCCCTCTGTCGTTGGATTTGTCTGTCTGTCCCCAAATTTTGAGAACTTTTTTTGTAATCCAATCGCTCACAAATGCTATATCTCTTCCTTTAAACTCGTCCATCTCGTCCAAACACGTGTTTTATGGCTGTTAGCGACTTCGGCGCCCGAAAAAAGAAAATGAAACCTGATTCTTCTGTCGTGGAGTTTCAACGAAATTGAAGTGTAGGAACTGGTAACTAGCTAGGGGCTTGGCTACAAGCCCGAGGCCTGGTTACGGAGCTGATGATGGACTGAAAACGTGGTTTTTCACGAACAATTTGGACTTGAATGTTGGACAAATTTCTTTAACTTTTCGAAACGGAAAGCTCAATTTAAGGTTTAAAAGTATTGTGACCGCATCCTCGGCAACATGTGGTAGCAGAGCGAGGTTATTAACCTTTTAAATGAGGAAAATGAGCGGATGTATTCGGCAACGTTTAGGGCCAACGAAGAAACGACTGCAGGATCGAATTAAACAAACTCAAGTCTTCCTCCAGCAACAGGTTACTCTGGATGAAAGTGAGGGCAAGGCCAATGAACTACTTCTCAAACTGGAGAGAAATCTCAAATCTTATAAAGATTTACTGGAACAACTACAAGAAGCATCCAAAGATGACAAAGCTAAAACCCAACGACTGGAAGGTGAAATGGAAGAGTTCAGTATTCTCGTGCTTGATGGTGACGAAGCTATTTGTGATCTCAAAATACTTCTGGCAGATATTGCTAAACGAAAACAGGAGACAACTGAAAGGGAAGAAAAACAGAGGGAAAGAGCTCATCAAAGGGAACTTCAAACAGAATTACTCCAGAAGTACGACAGCATCATCAAAGATCAACTCAAAAAAGAAATCATAGAGGAAGTGAACGACGGAACTGAAGAGGGATGTAAAAAACATTACATTCCTCACCATGCTGTGATTACTCCTGATCGAAAAACAGCTAAAGTAAGAATTGTCTACGATGCATCAGCGAAAGCCAGAAAAGGATGCAAAAGCCTTAACGAGTGTTTGTACCGTGGTCCTGTCATCTTAGATCTCTGTGGCCTTTTACTACGATTCAGGACTCATAAAGTTGCCCTGACAGCAGATATTGAAAAGGCCTTCCTGCAAGTAGGTCTCCAACCTACAGATCGAGATGTCACTAGGTTCCTGTGGCTCAAAGATCCCACTAAGCCACCGACCAAGGACAATCTGCAAATTTATCGCTTTACGAGGGTACCATTTGGAGTCATCTCAAGTCCCTTTCTACTTGGAGCCACCATTCTCCACCACTTAGAACAAGCTGGAACTCCTACCTCTAAGAAGATTATGAAACACATGTATGTGGACAATCTTTTGACTGGAGTCAATTCAAGTAAAGAGGCAAGAGAGTTTTATTCAGAATCGAAAGAAGTGTTTCAAGAATCATCCATGAATCTGCGAGAATGGGGGTCGAATTCTAAGGAATTTCTGAAGTCAATTCCAGAGCAGGACAGAGTAGAGGAAACCATAACCAAAGTCCTTGGAATACTCTGGAACACTGTTGCAGATCAACTAGCAGTCAAAGGATCAAAACCAACAGAATGTTCCTCGAAAAGAGAAGTGCTAAAATCCATCGCTACAGTTTTTGACCCATTGGGATTCTTTACTCCTACAACTCTTCGAGGAAAACTCTTCCTTCAAGAATTATGGGCCTCGGAGAAAAAATGGGATGAGAAATTGGAAGAAGAGATGCTTCATAAATGGTTAAAAATTCAGAAAGAAAATGAATGTATCTCCATGGTAACCATTCCTATATCTCTTCCTTTAAACTCGTCCATCTCGTCCAAACAAGTGTTTTATGGCTGTTAGCGACTTCGGCGCCCGACAAAAAAAAATTTGAAACCTGACTCTTCCGGTTTAATTTTCCCCACCAAACATAGGCAAAGGTCAAATTCCCCACTACCCGGCACCCGGTTTCGATTTGATCGGCGCATTTCATGAGTGAAATCAATTGACTTTATTGACCATTCGAAATTTTCCCTTACTCGTAATCTTCCGAACTAGTGTTTCGTTTCTATCACTAGAGATCTCCTTTCCAAGCGGCGACTCGAGATTGAAATAAGCTTTCGCTTTTTTTTCAAAGTAAACGAATTTCCTCTTTCGATTTCGGAGAAACAAACATGTTCGATTGTTTTCGTCGGATTGCGCCATTCAAGAGCAGAACTTGCGAATATCGTCATCCCCTTTTTGGCGCGAAACGCAAATGAAAACCTTGCAAGCCAGACAAGTCGACATCTCGCGACTTCGTCGCTCGCTAGTCCGCTTCGCGTCCGAAATATAACGATTCGCTCGCCAAAACATTTTCTCCTGGGATTCTCGTAACGTCGACTTGTGGCAAGTCTATATATTGGCATTTCTCCAATTAAAACGCGCATATTTTCTTAATTTGCTTTTAGATTTGAAAAGCCAAGTTCAGGGTTAAAAAAAATAGCCTGAGATGACTCAATCCAAAGAATTAAGTATAGCTGTAGCATGAGGGCGTAAGGCCGTGAATAGGTATCACTTTCACATACACCGCTACCTGGGCTAATTGTGACGGTATATGAACGTAAAGATAACCTTTGAGCCTGTTGGGTAACGACCGAGTATTATGGCGGCGCGCGAGAAGAATGGACCGACGACAAGTCAAGAGATGTTATTAAACTTTGGACAACCCTCGATTTAATTCAGAAAATTTAGGGTTAGTTCTGCAGTGCGCAAAGTTATTTGGTTAAAGAACGAGGGAAAGTTAGAGCTTAATGGCTAAAGCGTCTTCGATTTAAGCTGAAAACCTGCCAGAAAAAAAATCACTGCAAGAAGCGCGTTCTGTGATGAACAAGTCGTTTTTATTTTTTATCATTGAGTAAAGTACGCTCAAAATATTCATGGCATTAAGGTTAAACAATAATTTACAGAGAGGTATTAATTTTCTTAAATGCATTTGCAAGACGCTTTGGTTCATCGATCAAGGATCACGGCTTTCGATTTTATGAAACAATAGCAATATTTGGTACCTACACAGCCGAAAATCAACTCCCTATTTGTTTATGTTCTTCCATACCCTTAGTTTTTTTGCTTTCATCCCCGATGGGCGCCTTTGCAACTTTTTTTACCGGATTCAAGGCATTTCGAAGCGCGATTAGCCGAGAACTTTCACCAATCCGGGTGTTCAGTGGGAACGAACCTTTTTGCCCCCTAAAAGATAATATTTAAAACAGCAGAAATGAATGAAGACAAAGATATTGTCCTCAAGCACTCGACAAGAGAAAAGACTCCTTGACAGCTGTATCCCACAATGAGATCAAAATCCGTTATTTGTAACCCTTGGGGAGACGACAAGCACATTTGCACCCCAGGAAAATTTGGGAATTATACGTGAAAATCCCATCAAGTAACCTCTATCAGAACTACAGTAGCTGCATTCATCGGTTAACAAAGGGCGCCTGGACATGACACGACGAACACTTGGTCAATATTCATTGTCATGCGAGGCCAGTACTGTATCACATTTCCGAGAAAAAATTAAGATCGAAAAATCCAAGTTACTGCCCTAAAACATAGCGATTATTCCACCTTGTCAGGGAGGGAGGCTACTGTGCGGAGTGTTAGTTTGGGTATCAACCGTCTTTCTCCCCGTGTACACTTGAGCACGATTTTAGTCCTACTTCTTTTGTTGTGCAAACATTAAATATACTTGTAGTTCACTTTTTATGAAAGGTCCAGCTGAAAAAATTACAAGTACCGGATCCGTGGGAGATCTAACCAATAAATAATTTGACTGAAAACAAAATAATAATGCAAGGCTGGCTGTACGGCTATGAGGATATATATCTTTTTGTTTAAACAACATTTCGTCAGGAACGGCCTGACTTCTTCAGGGAGTTAAATGATTTGAAATTTAATAGGCCTTCCGACAAGCGACATGGCCGAAAAAGTAGCGACAGCATTGAAAGTGAAATCGCGACAAACGGCATCCTTACTTTAAATTTCCGACAGCAATGGTCACAGCAACGTGAAACATTGACAAAGCACCGACACGAGATATTTTAAAATTCAGATAAGCGACACAGGACCCACCACCCCCTGCTAGGGCCTATCTTAACGATCTTTTGTTTGATTTTGATTCAGTCCATACACGTGTTGAAAAGACTAGAAAGTGTGGCACGTCTAGCGACTGAATTACCACCCACTATGAAAAAAAATATATACAAAATTGTCACCCGATCATCATAATCAACAGTATATGATAAATGACTGAGGGGAATTGTTTTTGTTGTTTTTTTTTTTTTTGGCTTTCACCGGAAATTTTACTGATTACGAAAATTCTAGTCATACCATTTGCCGCAAACACAAAGACGTTTCAGAAGGTGTGGCGTAAATTGCAGTTTCATATTTGCACGCGCCAAACAACACGTCACGTGCGCATCACGCGAGCTTTCGAGCTACCTTGGTGCTCTGGCCTCAGGACCGTTTCTCGAAAGTCCCGAAACTTTACGGGCCATTTTCGGGTGTCACAATTCCCTTTGTAGCGCAAGAACGGAGAGGATTTAAGTCGTCAAACTTCACAGTCATTTTTGTTACCTTGAAAAATTGTTAAAAGATCGGCTTTCCAAGTTTCACAAATGGCTTTTCGAGCCCGAAAGGTTTTTTTTCGGGACTTCCGAGAAACGGGCCCCTGGTTTTTTCTTTTGTATCCAACAAACTCAGTCTCCTTACGACTGCAAAATCCAAGCCTGTGTCCAAAAAACTCTTTGCAAAAAATTATTCTAGTGTACTTTTGCCGAACTACATATATATTCACAGCCATTACATCTCCTTGGAAAGATCAAAAACAACGGTTGCCTGCAGACATCATAAGACGATTCCGGAAAAAAACGGCAATAACAATGGGGTAGTGTTTTTATTTTTAGTAACACAGTTATTTTCTTAAGGGATGGCAACAGTAAAATAGATCAAAATAAAGGCACAATTCTGAAGAAGACCATTCCCTAGCACGCAAATTGTTAGACATTGGCGAAAAAGTAAGAGAGGCGATTTCAAGTTGTCCCTAGTGTTGTCAAGGACAGTAGTTTGTTTTGACTCATCCAGCTGTTTTGCTGTTACTTGATCTCATCGTATTTGTCATTATGACTGAGTTTTTCTTTAAGAGCGCTGTTAACAGTTTGTCAAAGGTCTCGCGTGGCATCAGCCTTCCAAATACTTTTGTCATTTACAAGTTTAATGACAACTCCTTATACCAATAATACCGTCGATCGAAACGGGAATGGAATGCTTGAAATTATAAAGCCCCGAAAATTGATATTTGGTAAATGACCTTAAAAAATACGTGAAATGAGAGAGTTCTATAGGAACCATCTCCCTCTCTTTAGAACCCATTTATCGGAAGCTCTTAATTTAAGAACTTAGGTGTTGGTCGATCTTGCACATCTTTCTCCATCAATCCTTCTACTCAATTCGGAAAGAGGTCCCCATCATGAACAGGGCAAACCGACGTCGCAGTTACAAGGGAGGAGAGGGATGATTTTGGTCTCACTATGGGTGTACAGTACAACGTTCCTGTCACCACTGGTGAACTTACGAGTAATAACTATGGATGAAAATATACTCCAAAAAGAAAGTACTTGGGGACAATATCTTTGTTATCATTTGAAAAAAAATTTAGTAGTTTTACTTTTCTCTTAGTATAAGTTTGTGTTTGGTAAGGGTAAAAATTCTCGGACAAGCCACATTTCCACAACTTACATGAATGACAAATGCAAGGAAGTTTTTGCTGCTGTGAAGCATTGCTTAAACCACAGGGTTGTCATTTGTAGCGCGTTACTACCTATAATTAAGTTAGACACATTTTGTCAGGCTTTCTGGACTTTTGTTCCCTATAACGCATTATAAAAACAAGCCAAGCTTTCATTGAAACGCTCGCCTCTCGCCTGAGGTTTCTTTCCTGTCGTTTGATTATAGTCCTTCTCAGAGGGACCGGGATCAGCCTTTTCCTTTTTCATGTTCCCCCCCCCCCCCCCCCCCCCCGCCCTCTCCCCCTTTCCTCGGAGCCTCCTAAACAACCGGGGTATCTGGAGAATCGCATGTTGATGATACAAAATTAACAAGCCATAAACAGCTGTGAAAATTATAGTTTTTTCATATGTCCAAATAGTCAGACGTTCGACTGCTACAGATTTTGTCAGTTTAACTTCCCCATTGGGCTTCAGTTGGAACAAAACATTTTGTTTGTGAAAAAAAGACTCTTGAAACCCCCAAAGATATCACACAAATCAAAAGGCATGGTGCAACGAAGTTGTTGTTTTTTTTTTTTTTTTCAGAAAAAAAAGATTGTTTACATTCTCTTCCGGCATAAGCTAGGTCAAGGGTACTAAATTCGCAGATAAACAAACGAATTTTCAGGCGAAAGTCACTGAATGAAGATTTCATTCCCGCATTTATTTTTTTTACGATATTCCAGATAAAAATTCGAAATAGTTTCATAATAACAGCCTGGGACATCATTGATTCGCCGTTTTAAGTCGGCTCTTAGCAAATGCCAAGGAAAGCCGAAAACGGAAGTTGCCCTTTCGACCATTACCCTTGACCACATCACTTGGAATGCTGACTATTTAGCACACACTGCCTGCCCAATAAAGGATTAGTTTCGATTACCTTTATCAAATATGTATGTCCAACAAAAATCCACACTGCATTCTCTCGAGGCTCAGCAATTTGAAGTTATTTTCAAGATTGATCATTACAAGATTTCACTACATTACCGCTTGCGCAGTGCCGCTCCGATATCTTGCTTCATTTGATTATTTCTACCATTTGCACGCGTCTGGTCACGTGCGCACTTTTCCCCTGCACATGTTGCCTGTTACTCTATTTTGCTAAAAATATGCTGACTTCTTTTACCTCTCATATACGAACTCAATTTATATTCATTTGCAATAAACTATCGAAGCCCCATTATCCTTGATTCTTGGCTTTAAATATGAAACCGAAGCTTGCGAACTTAGCTACTGCAAGAAAATAACAACAAACTATCCAAGGAAAGGAGGCACTCAGAGATAGAAAAGGCTCTCTCTACTAACCTCCGCTCGAATCATCCCAAATGATCTTAACAATAATACCTTTCAAATTTGAGTAGTTTTTCCTGCCTTAAGCTTTAGGATTCAATGACGTATCGAACTTACGAACTGACACAAACGCTCTCAAATTAAAATCTAGAAAAAACCTGTTGCTCTATTTTTACAATGGTTTATGTCTCCGAGTCATTTCCTAACACAGTGACCTATGCCCATGTGAATCTCAATACCAAACATTGTTCTCCTCTGTAAGACAATTTAGAAGAAATGTAATCATCGAAAATGAGAAAGGTTCAAAGGACAAACTTTGAAACAAATTTGACTGAGCCCTCCCCATCCGTGAAATACTTTGGATGCAAGATTACGGAGTTTGCTTCACGAAATGGTCGCCTTACGCCTCAAGTTTGCCGTGTTTTTTAAATATCTATTTTGCTGTCGAATGTCATAGGATAACTCTACGTTAGAAATCTTATCGCAGTGGAAACTTACACCGACAAAATCGAAGTTGCACGGGGTGCTGTCAGCCTAACTTAATCCCCCCCACACCCCTCCGCCCCTATCGAAAAATCTACCATTATCTTTTCCTTATGGTTAAATTACGTCTTGTGACTTCTTCTGACCAATCACATGTAAGAGAAATCAATGATAGACTGCAGCAGGAAACAAAATGTGATTGTAGTGAAGTTCATAGGTCACTCAACAGACGAGCTGCTCGAACTAGATAGTGAAGTCAATCAGCTCTGAAATCGAAAGTGTCCTTCCTCTAATCGACCGTTAAGAAGAAACAAGACCAGTCTTTAGCCCAAGAGCTCAACTAAATCAAAGGTAGGAGGCGCAACTCATGTTTAGGAAAAAAACAATCTAGGATCATCGTGTTTCATGAGACAAGCTGTCACAATTTCGCAATGAGTTTTTTTTGTGACACGTCTATAAGCAAGCAAAAGTTTTAACACGCGTTTGCATGAGTTACCATTTCACTTGCAACAGAGTTATCGACAATTCTACACTGGCACGAAGAATGCGGGTTTTATCGTTTGTTCTCGATGTTTCTGAAAAAAAAAAAAAAAAAAACACACTGGCGCACCATAAAAGGAAATGCTCACGACCCGCCCCCACTCCACCCTTCTCCACCCCCAGTACCTTCCCTGGCGGGCACCAATCAATGCCAAGGTGGATCGTGATTCAAGACACGTAAACACACAAGTAAACGCCACTTTCGATCATCTTTCCTGCTGTGAGTGTTGAACATGCTTAAAGATAGACATAATACCACAATAAAAAGCCCTTCCATCGCGGCAGGAAGGCACCCACTTTGCGTCAAGTCAAAACGTGGTCACCTATCCGCTGTTCGATTGTAACTTAATGCAAGCTTTTGTTCTAGGGTACTAGAAATATGCCAATCCTTAAGTAACTTTACAACTGAATGAAAGCACTGCTTTCCTCAACTGCTGTTTATTAAAATGTTTGTTGTGCAAGATAATTCTAACTTTGGAGTTAAACGACAAAAAACCGTAAGTATGACCAGTCAAATTAAAGCGACTGAGCGGTACGTTTCCGTCTGGTCCGATTCATTGTGTTTTTCAGAGGATTTACCTTGAGGCTGCAGACAAAAACCTGTCAGGGGTGTGACCAATGACAAAAACCATCAAGCAATTGGCGTGCAAAATTTTGTTTGAAAGTTGCTTGCCTACCACACAATTAATAAATAATTATACAAGAAAATGCTAAACGAAGAAAGTAAAAGCGAGAACGAAGGTGGCAAAAGGTAGGAACGAAAAAATGCGCATTCCTTTATGAAGCTTCTGGGGAAGAGTAAGATGGCGTTCCTTGTGTGTTATATGACTGTAAATCACTGCAATTTAATTTCTTTTATTTTAAACAGTATCTTAAGTTTTTACTTACACATTCACTGCATCACAAAAAAATAGGAGAACAAAGAAACAAGATTCAGTCATTAAAGAACCCCAAATTGCTTGTTGGATAAACCAAGGCCCGTTTGTTGTAAGAATTACCGGAATCTCTAAGAAATAAAAGTTCTTTAAGAAGGATCGATTTAGAAAACGTATTGAGAGTAAAAAGTAACAACACTATCCGACGTTTCGGAGTCAGACATGACCCCATCATCAAGGTTAAACTGTACTGGAAAATTCGCAATTTAAATATACAGTAACGGGCGTTAGGTCAAAACAAAGACTTATGCATAAATGGAAATTAAACGATAGTTGACACTAAGATATTTACAATTTTTGCTAGAATACAAAAGGCAAAGGTCAAACAAAAACTTTAGCACGAATGGAATCTGACTGCTTATTTAGTGATGGTTGACGCTCGCGTATCAAAAGCATCTCGTGAACGAGACAGTCAAATTTCGATTTGCATTTCTTTAGGATCGTAAAATGTGCTTTAAGTTCAGGTTTGTCCAGATCGTGTTTCGTCTTCATGTGTCGACCAACCGAAGATGATATGTCGACTATGTTCAATCGGATGCCCTGAAACCACCGCAAGCGCAATACCAAGGAAAAACCGTCCGTATTGCATTACCGTACAAAGATCAGAAGTCAGCTAACGTGCTACGGAGACGACTCAAAGATCTGAGCGTTAAAATTGGTAACACCATCGAGATTGTTTCTGTGTTTATTAATCGTAAGATTGAAAGTCATCTCAAACACCGCGAAAACAAGCCAAATGTTGTAAATAACCAATGTGTTGTTTATTATTTTAAATGTGGTCTATGCGATATGGACTACATTGGTTATACAACAAGGCATTTACATCAGCGTATAGAGGAACACAAATCCCTATCATCTTCGGTTGGTCGACACATGAAGACGAAACACGATCTGGACAAACCTGAACTTAAAGCACATTTTACGATCCTAAAGAAATGCAAATCGAAATTTGACTGTCTCGTTCACGAGATGCTTTTGATACGTGAGCGTCAACCATCACTAAATAAGCAGTCAGATTCCATTCGTGCTAAAGTTTTTGTTTGACCTTCGCCTTTTGTATTCTAGCAAAAATTGTAAATATCTTAGTGTCAACTATCGTTTAATTTCCATTTATGCATAAGTCTTTGTTTTGACCTAACGCCCGTTATATTTAAATTGCGAATTTTCCAGTACAGTTTAACCTTGATAATGGGGTCATGTCTGACTCCGAAACGTCGGATAGTGTTGTTACTTTTTATTCTCAAATAAAAGTTCCCCTCAAATTAAACGCTAAGACAGTAATTTCATAATCAGAAAATCATAGTTTACTTTATCTCCGGCTCGAATGCGTTTAAAAAGAATGCGCAATGAAAAAAGTTCCTTGCTTTCGTAAAGGCAAGAGGGCGAGGCAGAAAGCCAAACTCCAAATGCGCTCTTCCATTTTCCTTTTAATTTGCCTTGAAACCCTCGCATTCGAGCCCCCCTATTCCTTCCTCCAATCTTTCCATTCTCTCTCGCGGATTTCTCTTTCGCAAATTACTAACGTCCTGTATTGCTGGATAAATCTTACAGTGTCCTCTGGTAAAGAAGGTGAAAAGCATCACTTTAGGACTTTATGGCTAATCTGGATTTATCGATACAACCTTTCCTTCAATACTTTAAAACTTATATTAATGGTTGACCCGTCAGCAAAATAAAAAAAAACGGAAGCAAACAATGTAAACCGAGTTAAAATACTACATTACTCTAAATTTGTAAATGTTCTCAGGAAAAGTTAATCCATCCGCTCTCTTTGTCCTAAACTTAAAAACGAAGGCGTCAAACTTGAATATACTCCGCTATACGCCAAGAAGCGGTTTAATTGTAGATGAACCATTAGCAAGGCTTTTCGTGTTTTTGCTTACGGGCAAATAAAACATCCTTTGAAAGGTAAGCTTTTCATGCTATTTTCTCCTTAGTGAAACTTTAAACTTGGGGCACAGAAGTACATCGTGAGACAAAAATTACATGAGATAAACCCTCTAAATTTTAAAAAACTCTGTTCAAGTGGTGATGTACAAATTTAGTTGTCTCTATGTGCAGGACAGGAAAACAGTAAATTTGCCACCACTGTCTTCCTTGCACACCCTCAAGTCAAGTCAATTTTTATTTTAAGTCAGACAAATATTATTTACAGAAAATTAATATTAAGACAATTACAAGATCTAAAAACAACGTAATCACAGATAACCGTAAAACACAACAATCATGCGAAAGTTTGGGACACCTAAATGGTTTAGGGAAATAATCGAGTAGATGACCCAAAGGAAAATAAAATACATAAGGAATACGCCGGTGAAACGACAATTTAGTATAAAAATATTACTTCCTGGACTAACTACTACTAAGTACGTAACCACTAACTTCCAAAATAACCAGCGATCATCGAATTTTTTGTTTTTTTCTAAATTTGGGAAAAGGAGTAATTTGCTTAACCCTTTAGTGCCCAAGGGGTCTCCCTTTGACGAGTAAAATCTTCTGGCGTTAGACAGAGTAAAATCTATAAGTCACTATTGGGCATTAAAGGGTTAATATTATTCAGTAAATGAATTCCAAAGGAAAATAACAGTGTAACAAAGGGAACGAATACGATAATTATTGAGTAGTTTGAACTGAAGGAACAAAAAGATCTTGATTTAGCGACTGACGGGTAGCGTACGAACGAACAGAGGATATTTGCTTGGAATAATCAGAAAAACAATAAGGAGTCATTTTATGAAACCACTGATAAACAAAGGAAAGGATTTCTAAGTGAATTATATCACAAAATTTTAACAAATTAAGAGATTTTTGAATTGGTTCTGATTGTGATACAGGTTCTCAAAATGTCGTAATTCTAACTATTCGTTTTTGTAAGATGTTGACTGGCATTAAATAAGTTGGATATCTTAGATCCTATACATGAATACCATATGTAAGAAAGGGATAGATTGACTACTTAATATTTGAGAGTGAGGTCCAGTTACAACAAAATCTCAAACTGAGGCTTTGCCGTATTGCGAGGTCAATACAGTAAAGATAGGCCGAGGTTTAAGATTTTGATGTAACGACCGAACAGTCAAGGTTATTAAGTTGTTTATTATATAGTAACAGAACGGCTCTAAAAAAGAAAAAAACTAATCTGCAAATCCCTAATCGGCCAGTGGGCATTATGGGAGAATGATTTAATCAAGTGAAGCTATGATCCGCAGTTCAATATATGATTCATTTCATATATCATTTCGTTCATTGAACTTGTTTAATGTTGGCTCCGTCAATTTACCTTATAGGGTTTTAACTTTTTAGAGTGAAAGAAAATATAATTAGTCTTCAGGTCACTAAGTGCTAATCTGGTGGATTTCATCCATTCTGAAACTGCTTTCAGCTCATAATTCAACTTCGATTCGAGATCATTAAGATTCTTGGATGAACAATAGATATTAGTGTCATCAGCAAACAGGTGAGACATCAGCATTTGTGAAATGTTTGGTAAACCATAAACATGTAACAGAAATTGCAGAGTCCTTGAGGGCCATAACAACAACAGGTTACAGGTAGTGGATCAGACACATGACCAGACAGACACAAACCTTTCTCTGTTTGAAAGATAGGACTTAAATACCTCTCACTCCATAGTGATGTAATTTCAATAAGAGATTTTTTTTTAAGTCAGTGAAGATTCCACAGCCAAACTCATTATTATCAATAGAATGACGAATAGATTCAGTAATACTCATAAGTGCATGATTCATTGAATACTTCTGCCAAAGGCCAAACTGGAGTGAGTAAAGAATGTTATGATATTCAAGGTAACCACAAAGGCAATGGTTATAAATTAATTGCTTTTTCAAAGATTTTACTAAAAATCGATAGGACTGAAATTGGCCTACAGTTGTCTTTGTCTTGCCTGGAACCTTTCTTGAAAACTGGAGTCAATTTAGCTAATTTATGTTTACTAGGGAAGGTGTCATTGAGAAAAAAAATAGTTGATTAAAGATGATGGGAGTTAAACCTATTCACTCCTCATGGACCCCAGCTGACAAGTAAAATCGTCTGGTGTTAGATAGAGTAAAATCTGCCGAGTCTCACTCCCAGGTGTCCATGGGGAACCGGGACACTGTAGGGACCCATGAATTTGTTGTTATTCATTTGAGAATGTAAGATTCAACTTCACAAGAAGTAACAGGAGAAAGAAATATTGACTCAGGGAAAATGGCCTTTCATAAAAGAGGTAGCACTGACAGGAATTCTCTCGAGGAATATCTCAATCAGTATTTTTACCCACATTAACAACTATCTCTTTGTTCTCCCGCCTGTTCTTCCTTTCGCTTCCTCTTTGCACGCCTGTTGTCAACTTTATTTATGGGTAACACACAACAGCAATCACTGAAAAACTTAGTGGCCCTCTAAAGAGTTTTTTGGTTTGTTATCAGGTATTTTGTAGGTGTTTTAGAAGTCCCCAGGGATATTTCCATTGAGTTATCACGCTATTTAAGCAGATAGCAAGTTTTAGTTGTACTGTCGCAATTCGATACTGACGTTCTCAGCTAGTTTCCCATGGTTCTTGTTAAAATGCTCTCAGCCAAGGGCCTTCTTGTCCTTCGTCGGGCGAATCCACTGTTCTGGAGGAAAGCAGCAGCTCAGAGCCGGTCCAGCGCGTTTTTAGCCTCTTTGAAGATTATTTAAATTGCGTTGCTTTAACCAAAAGGAAATCAGGTGGAAGGAAGATCTAAAATCGCGAAAGACGGCTCGGGGTTCAAGTTCAAAGGGAACAGAATTCAATTTGAGCTTATCGCGCGCCCATCTAGACCAAGTTTCTCTCAGCTATCGGCGTCAACATAGGTCATCCAGACGAGATTCGTAAGCTAGCTTCAGATGGTGGAGAACGATTTAAGAAACGGCGAAAGTTAATATTTGAGTTTGCCGACCGAAACAAGAGTGTTTGGTGGTAGTTCAACTGTACGAGTAAGCTGTTTTGGCTTCAGATTCTGAAAACGTAGGACGTTTACGCAAGGCGAAGAATGCAGCTGAAAACAAGTGGAACGAGTCGAGACAAAGACAAGGAGTCTCGAAGAAGCTTAAATCTATTTCCCTTTATTGACAATCAGCTTTTTTTCTTGGTAAGATCTTAATTTTATTATATGTGCGCTTAATTATGCGCTTCCTGTACTTTGTGAATCTCATCGAATGGTTGGATTGAAGTTGTTTCTTGAAAATTTTAGAATTTTACGTTCGTTTGAGCCTAGCGAATTAGAAAGTAACTTTAATTAAATCCACGACGACTCAATTTTACACTAAAATCGTTTATTTCCACAACTGGGTTCCACTGAATAAAAAGCTACCTTCAAATAAACTTTGTGGGGTTTATGGAAGCATAAGTTTGTTTTCAGTATTCCTTGTATAAGACTTGACTTGGGACAGTCATGAAAAAACAATATATGATGTTGAAAACTCGAGTGTATAGAAGCAAAAGCATCACTTTTATAAGCATAACAGTCACCCATCTCACCAAGGACGATCCGAGTTCATCACGTTTTGACTCGGTTGTCAAGTCGCGCAAGATTTTATACAGCACAACACATTTCATTTCTAGTCCTTGATAGCAGACTTTACGCCACCCTTCATAAACTGAGGATGCGAGGTCCTCGATTCTAAGGCGGCGACATTTTAAGTCTTAAGGATAAAACCATAAAGCGTTAAACTCTACCATTTGAATACGTCGTGCAAATGCTAAAGAGGAGTACGTTCTGCTGCTTATGCATCGTTGTTATAACTATTCAGTTGGTTCTATATTATTGCCAATTCAGTTTTTGATGCCATGAGGCTCTCATTTTTAAATCAGTGTACAACACGTTTTCACCAATTCTGTCCAACTTAAAACAATGGGGCATTTTTTAACAAAGAGGAACTGAAAGGTCGAAGTACACTTAACGTAGTCTTCCTTCTGCGAATTGAATATTAGCGGATTAATCAAAGTGAAGGGACAACGTTTACTTTCCGATTTTAAAAAAAAGGCTAGCAATACGCATAGAATGGAAAACCGGAGATTGAGAAAGTTGCAAATCCGCAATTTCCATCGATTGGGTACAGTTGTTGATCACTGTTTTCTCAAGTTCAAAGAGTGTTTACTTGGTTGACAAGTAACGTGATTTGAACGTGACTTAATACAACTAAGTAGCCATAAGAAATCTTTTAAGACTCTAGAAATGAAGCTACAATGATGAGATTGTTTGAACGTTAATACTCCAGGAGAAGTACCAGGTCGTCGAAGTTTACTCTTATAATGCAAGATACTTTGGGACGAAAAGTCGAACATGACAAAAAGATGTCATGGTTTTATCAACATTCATTTATCTGTTGAAAACTGAGTGTCAGTGGTTCATAAGGACTTGATGCACCGATTTCCGCATTCCAAAGCGTGGAGGAATGTGGTAATGGTTTAGAGATGGATAAATATGAATTAAATGTCATGTTCCTTGCAGAATCAAACCTTTGCTAACCCAAAGAAAAAGCTGCACTCAAAGGCTTTTGGTACGCAGTAAGATTTGTGTTAATCAAGACGTGTTTCAATCGCAAAGCTCCAAAGTAATCGCATCCAGGTGCACGAATGCACGCAATGTCAGGCTCGTCTACGTGATGTTGTTAACAGTGCAGCGAATTCCATGAATTTGTGCAATGAAATCGTCTTAAAGTTGAGACCACAAACATAAAAATATAAAGCAAGTGATGGGTGTGTGCTTTTTTTTCTATTTCTGTGGTGGTGTTGAATATTTTTTTGTACAAAGCAAAGTTATTACCCTGGACGAGGGCCAAAAAACGTAGCCAGTAAATGAATGCTCCTGGGAAAAGGATTTACAGCAACGGAAATGCGAAGTCGTGCCAATGTGCACTTGGTTGATGAGAGATCGTTTGCTTTTTTTGTTGGCGATTTCTTTTTTGCGACTGGAATTTGCCCTCCAGGAAAATTTGGATCTCAAAGAGTCGTGAAGAAATAAACGCGTCATGGGTGCTTAATTTCGGAGAATGTTCGATTGATGCTCACATTCACAGTGACAACGGACTTAAGGTACATGTTGCATTTGCCAGTCAAACTGAATATCGCGTACGTTTCTACTGCATGTCACCGACACATTACCCAAGTGGGCGTCTGCCCACTGAGACCTCAAAAACTCTGGAGTTGGTCGTTTTAGAACTATTTCTTTTATCTTGCAACAGCATTAAATACCTTTCAATCAATATATGGAGAGAGCTTTAGGGCTTGAGCATAAGGAAAGTACTTAATTTACCCGTTTTTAAAAATTTCTTACCTGACACCAGCAGCGTTATCTTGAGCAATCCAGAGCTGCTGTCGTAGACGTGCCGCAAGGTCATGGTCCTGTGAGTTAAAAAAAAAAAAGAAAGGTTTCTTCATTCTTTCAAAACGTTAATTGTTCTCTGCTGTAGATGGCTAAAAGGCAACTATACCCTGCGAGAAATACTGAAATGCCAGCGTGGCAAACATTTCAATTGCAGTGGAAGTCATTTCTTGATAGAGATACGAAATCTTTAAAGCAAAGCCGTGAGTCAGTTTAGATGTGGATCATATATAACCAGTAGAGTTGATCGACATCCAATATTGTATCAGTTAGTCAGTATAGTCCCACTTTGCTTAACAGACTCGAGAAAATGACATCTCTATGCAAAGCACTAATAGCTATGTTGTAGAAGTCCGTTAAGGCTCTTTTGTCTTGTCAGTGGATCTCTTCGCTTGATGTTTTTCAATATTCAACACTGAGTTAACTTATTAATTAATAAATTTACAACAAATGAAGAAATATATAAAAGCTTCAAAGGTTTTCTAGGGCAGCAGAAAAAATAACAAGGTCAACTAACTGATGACAAGTTCTAACTTACTATAAAACGGAAAAGTGAATATTTACATATATGCTTATATATCTTTTAAGATATAATAATAACAATTGTCAATCAATGAAAAGAAGCCCATTTGTTATTTTCCTTGCTGTTACCATAAGTTTCAATGCGACATTGCGAGCTTCACAGGAGAAGTAATCCCTTAACATTTGCACGGACCTCTTTAAGCTTACAGCACCAAATAAAAAATTACCCATTAAAAAAGACATATCCAATTGCAGTGAGTGAGGCGGAAAATTATTAGCTGGTCTCAAACGAAGTAGGATGGCCATACTCGTTTAGTAATAATCTGGGATAATAACTTTCGCCCTTAGCTAAAATGTCATCGCAATGCCAGAATAGAAGTAAAAGATCTTCAGAATGGCTGCCACAAAGGTGCAGTCGGCAATGTCTTTAAAACCGCTTCGTGTCCAACAGTTGTTAGTCGGCAAAATTCCATGAAAAACCTAAAATGAAAGTTGACTAGTTTCGTACTATGGTGCAAGAAAATGCTAATTTATATACATTTCTCCACCCTGGTTTAGAACACTTATCCGTAAGCTTTTTGTAAACTAGTCCATTTGCTTTCTGCCTCACAAAAAAATGAAGAAGTCATCTAGTTTGAGAATGGTTTTGCCTTGGCTAGGTCTTTTGGGTTTGATGCAA
>NC_090882.1:11983530-12001030 GCF_036669935.1 Montipora foliosa | reverse complement strand
TGAACATGAAAGATATTTGTGAGACCGGGCCTTCGGTTTATAGTCCTTATCCGACAGATCCGAGAAGACTTGAAAGTCTAACCAATTGCGGATGTAATTACAAAGGCAGCACTTTCTCCTCACCACCTCCCGCATGGCAGCCCGGTGCTCAACCAACTGAGTCACCGTTGTGCGGTACTGAACTACAAAATACAAACTAAGTAAAAGGCGTTCACATTGTGACATTTAACTGTCTGCTCGGATGCGTGCAAAGAAACAGTGAGCTTTTAACACTGCAAAACAGAGTATTGACACAAGAAGAGGGGTTAGTTAAATAAAATGCGACAGTATCAAAGCATTACCATTATTACGGGATAACACTCATCTCGGCCTCTCTCATCCAAAATAGTACAAAAAATAACATAACAAAGAAATAATTGAAAGAAGTTTTGACCGGAAACTATCACCTGTCCTCTACTCTAGATTAAAGTCCATTATGTTGGAAACTTGACACTTGAATTCGAAAAGCGACCTTCTTTACATCCGCCTTGGTGTCAATTGGATTTCATGAGAATCATAAACAAACACCATTTCTCTGGGCATTTTTCCTCAATGCAATTGTCTGCCGATGATGAGCAAAAAGGCTTTCTGTACATTTTCAATTTAAACTTGCTGTGCATTGACTAGATTAATGAGCCACAAACAGCATATATTTCATTACTCCCTCCTTGGTGGGTTGCTCCAAGTGGTGCTCACAATGACTGTGATTGATTGGATAAATAACTTGCCAAAAAAACCTCATCAATGAAAGTCTTCTGCTCCACCTCCCAGTTGCTACAAGTGTTTGCACAAGTCAGGGGCACCCAACGAGAATATAGTTCAAAACCACTTAAGCATAGCATTGTTTAACCTATTTTAGTATTTAAACTGTAGATATAGGCATATTTTTATCCCCTAAATATTTTTCATCTGTTCGGATTTCCTAGCTGAAAGTCTAGTGGTCCGAAAATTTTAGGGATCAAAACTTACTTTTTCGAAAATTTTAGCCAGAAAAAAGGCTCCCGAAAATTCTAGGTGACCTTTTAGAGGTAAAAATCCGTTAAAAATGGGCAATTATACCACTTTTGAGATGTTCGAAAATCCTAGGACAGGCAGGCAAGCAAGAAATTTTACAACAAATGTTCCGAAAATTCTAGACCTCAAATCGTCTTCCGAACAGATATTTTCCGAAAATTGACGTTGGGTGCCCCTGACAAGTTAATACCAACACAGTTTTCCTTAGCTACAAGACGTGAGTTTTCTTCTGTAAGTAAAATAATACATGTACATCTAAATGTACTTCATGTTGATTAACAATAACATTGCTCTCTTTCAAAATTTGTATTTGACATTTTCTGTGCAATTATGTAACTTAAACATGGCACAAATTTCAAAGGTTGCACCTTCCTAAGGAGAGAAAAAAAAAAACACAAAATGCTTTCTGATTCCAAGGGTTCGTGTACACTGTAGTTGACACTTTCAAGTGACATTTTTACATGTTTCCTAATTTCCTTTGCATTGACTATAACGTTCTTACAGAAAGCCTACTAAAGGCAATAATACATTGTAAATTATATTAAATATTATTATAATAATGTGAATCTACCATTCCATGAATTCTTTGCAAGAAACAAAAAACATGCTTTGTGAATGATGTACGCATGCAGGAAAAATAAACAACGTCACTTAATTTCGTGAATGAGAGGACAGCTTTCTTTAAAAAAAATGGTAAGGGCTCTTTAAGACTGACTCATTCACAGAATAAAGATTTGTCTTCTGCAACCAGAAGATACTGGCATAAATAGTTTGAAAATCAAAAAACTTGAAATAGTGAAGAGTACAATCATCAAAAAAATCATACATTATTATGACAACTACATTGTACAGCTGCTGTGGTAGTTGAGAAATGGAACTATGGTAACATTGGCTGGAGACAAATGCTTCTTCATTATGACAGTGTAATAAACTATGACAGGAACACAGGATAAGAGTTGTCAGTTGCTTTTATTCACTTAGATGCTGCTGGTTTCCTGCCCATCAAGGGAAGTTCTAATGTGTTTCATAATGGTTGCCAGTTGATTACTAACAAGAACTTTCAGCAATCTTAAAAAGCATGGTACCAAGCCTTGCAGAAAGGACTGAGCACTCTGTATATATAGGAATTTTCATCTGAACAGTAACACAATGATAAGGATTTCATAGCACATAATAATCATAGAATCAACTTGTAGAGAATGATACCCAGTGCTTAAGGAAAATACTGCTTAATCCTGATAAATAATTTATTAACAAACACTACAGCAAAAAGCAAGCAGCACCTGTGGAAGGAAGGTTAAATATGTTATGGGCAAAAATTGCTGCAGGCGCAGGGATAGTGCTGTTTTGAGAGCACTCGAGGAGTTGCAGGTGCAGGGATGGTGCAGTTGCACTCACCTCACCAATGTGACCTGGGTTCGATTCCCAGACTCAGCATCACATGTGGTTGCATTTGTTGGTTCTCTACTCTGATTCAAGGGGGGTTTTCTAGGGGTAGAGGTACTCTGGTTTTTCCCTCTCCTCCAAACCAACCTACGGTTTATTTGATTTACCTTTGTCACTCCTGTAAAATGTCCCCAATTATTGCTCCAGTGCTAAATACAGTTGACACTTGAATAAAATTTGTTAATTTGCCTTGGATATTTTCATAACCTTTTGAGGCTGTTTTCTACCTTTTTTAGTAGGCCAATCCTCACCTTTTTACTTTTGGCTTCCTGTAGTTGTTCTCTAAGGAGAGCAGATGGATCTTTCATCTCAATAGCTTCCAGGTTGATGCCATTTTCCTTGATTTGGTGTATCCTGGCTTTGGCTCGTTTTTCTGCTTTTCTCTTGTGTTTTGAGGCTGACTTTGACATGCTGAGTTTAAAGTAAAAAAAGTGAGTCTTCACAATTCACACAGATAATCCCCTCAAACTTCCAATTATGTTCGCATATGACCCCATCAATTTGAGTTCCAGTGTGAGCAGTATCATCTTGAACTGTCACTGTGTGTAAAATGCTTCTGCATTTCAGATTTTTTTGTCATAGGACCTATGTATAGAACATAGGATGCCTGCTCATTTTTCCTACTATTTCACAGCACCCGTGGATTTGTCCAGAAAATACTTGAATAACCTGGTTTTGCACTTTTTTAATACTTGCATATGTAAAGTGGGTAGCTTGCATTCCAAGAAATGAACTGGTACAGGATTATCAAAACAGGTCTTCAACCTGGGATGTTGTTGGCTCCTTTAAAAGTTTTTGAAATTTTAACAGCCTACAGCAAAAACAAACAAGTCCAGTGTCATCTGTTTTGTTACCTTCTCCTTTGATCACAAAGTCATTTCAAAAACCCTGAAGATACAGTGCAAGGTCCAATACAAACCTTCAAATAAAAGACTTCCGGCTTCCTTTAATTACGAGTCATAGCAAATAACTCTATAGAATGTCATTTGTTACAAAAAAGAATAAGGTTTGAGATAAAAATGATGCCTGTAGTAAAGATTTGCAGTGCTTATAAAATTTTGGTTTCCATACAAAATAATTTATAATGTAGAGCACTAACAAGGCAGCTATTTATTTATAACTTTGCTATTGGCTTCACAATGCAAAACCTTTTGAAAACACTGATGTAAAGGAACTGATTTTTTTGGGGAGAAATGTCAAGGTTATCAAATGCAATTTCACAAAGTTCAAGCTTCTACAATAATTATCAAAGAAATGTAAAGCTCAATGACTTCCTTCCTGTACTAATTATTATAAAACAACATCCTATAACAAACATGATTCAATATTCTTGGAAGAGGTCTTCCTTTAGAGATACTGATCTTCACCCATATTTCAACAGAATGTTACGATTTTTGCAGTGATACTTTGAAAATACGAGCAATATTTTACCAATACGTCAGACGGAAAACAGTGGTTTACATTGTAAACCACTCTGGATTAAGGGTCAACTTTTCCTGTCTTCCTGAATAAGGACTGGAGGAACTATTCACCAGGTACTGACCCACCAAACATTTGTGGGATTCTGTTCAATGCACCCGTTCTTTTGTTGAGTTTGGATTGCCAGCCTGCAGGGGTTTGTGTTCTCTGTTTAGGAATTAAGTTGAAAACAACAGAAAAACAGTTAAACCTTTGCCTATAGTTCTACTTGTTAGGTTCATCAATTTTTCTGGCTTGCTGCCTTTATCTTTAAGAAGCAATAACTAGCATTGTTATCCAACTGTATTAGTTATTGTACAGAAAACACAAGAAATTAGTATAAATATTCCACGATATTTGTACAGTTAGTTTTTTACACAGTAAAAAACCGGTTTGACCAGTTGAGGTGCTAAGGTTTGCCTGCACTTCTCACATATGAATCTTGGTTGTTTACAATTCACTTGCTAAAAATATAGTGTGAAAGCATTGGATAATACATAGCTTATTGGATGATTTAGTGTTTAGTATTGTGCAATTATATTTTTACTTGTCTCTGGTATTTTGACTCACCCTAAGGGCTCACCAAAATACAGTGAAACTTGTAAAGATACTCCACGATACTACAATCGTCCAATAAGGTAATGTTTCCCACAAGGCAGTTGTTCAAAAGCCAATTAACAATAATCTGCAATTAAATACCAACCCAGGTCATAATTTTTGCCCATCAAAATGCCTTCACCTTGTAATAATATGCCAAAGAAAAGCAAAAAGTCAAGTCAAAATTAAAGACTAAAAATCTTGGAGACACATTTTTCTCATCAGAAAATAAACTGGACAAAAGATTAAAGTGATCCTCACACTTAGCTGGTTATAGACACCTGAATATTTTTCAAGTGGCTCCTACAGGATTCGAACCCATCAATGCAATGCTGGTGCAATGCTCTACCAAGACAGTTGGGAGCAGGTCAATTTGTTGGGCTCATGTGTTCCCGTGAAAAGACTAATAAATGAAAGAAATGTGTATTTGAAGTGCCACTCATAGACAAGAGATTGAAGTGATCCTCTGCATTTAGCTAGACAATTTATGCAATCGTCTCTGATTATAGACACCTGAATATTTTCAAGTGGCTCCTACAGGATTCGAACCCATGAGCTCTGCAATGCTGGTGCAATGCTCTACCAACACAGTTGGGAGCAGGTCAATTTGTTGGGCTCATGTGTTCCCCTGAAAAGACTAATAAATGAAAGAAATGTGTACTTGAAGTGCCAATTATAGACAAGACATTGAAGTGATCCTCGGCATTTAGCTAGACAATTTATGCAATCATCTCTGATTATAGACACCTGAATATTTTCAAGTGGCTCCTACAGGATTCGAACCCATCAGCTCTGCAATGCTGGTGCAATGCTCTACCAACACAGTTGGGAACAGGTCAATTTGTTGGGCTCATGTGTTCCCATGAAAAGACTAATAAATGAAAGAAATGTGTACTTGAAGTGCCAATTATAGACAAGAGATTGAAGTGATCCTCGGCATTTAGCTAGACAATTTATGCAATCGTCTCCGATTATAGACACCTGAATATTTCAAGTGGCTTCTACAGGATTCGAACCCATCAGCTCTGCAATGCTGGTGCAATGCTCTACCAAGACAGTTGGGAGCAGGTCAATTTGTTGGGCTCATGTGTTTCCGTGAAAAGACTAATCAATGCAAGAAATGTGTATTTGAAGTGCCACTTATAGACAAGAGATTGAAGTGATCCTCTGCATTTAGCTAGACAATTTATGCAATCGTCTCTGATTATAGACACCTGAATATTTTCAAGTGGCTCCTACAGGATTCGAACCCATCAGCTCTGCAATGCTGGTGCAATGCTCTACCAACACAGTTGGGAGCAGGTCAATTTGTTGGGCTCATGTGTTCTGGTGAAAGGACTAATAAATGAAAGAAATGTGTGTTTGAAGTGCCACTTCTAGACAAGAGATTGAATTGATCCTCGCATTTAGCTAGACAATTTATGCAATCGTCTCTGATTATAGACACCTGAATATTTTTCAAGTGGCTCCTACAGGATTCAAACCCATCAGCTCTGCAATGCTGGTGCAATGCTCTACCAACACAGTTGGGAGCAGGTCAATTTGTTGGGCTCATGTGTTCCCGTGAAAAGACTAATAAATGAAAGAAATGTGTGTTTGAAGTGCCACTTCTGGACAAGAGATTGAAGTGATCCTCGCATTTAGCTAGAAAATTTACGCAATCGTCTCTGATTATAGACACCTGAATATTTTCAAGTGGCTCCTACAGGATTCGAACCCATCAGCTCTGCAATGCTGGTGCAATGCTCTACCAACACAGTTGGGAGCAGGTCAGTTTGTTGGGCTCGTGTGTTCCCGTGAAAAGACTAATAAATGAAAGAAATGTGTATTTGAAGTGCCACTTCTAGACAAGAGATTGAAGTGATCCTCGCATTTAGCTAGACAATTTATGCAATCGTCTCTGATTATAGACACCTGAATATTTTTCAAGTGGCTCCTACAGGATTCAAACCCATCAGCTCTGCAATGCTGGTGCAATGCTCTACCAACACAGTTGGGAGCAGGTCAATTTGTTGGGCTCATGTGTTCCCGTGAAAAGACTAATAAATGAAAGAAATGTGTATTTGAAGTGCCACTTATAGACAAGAGATTGAAGTGATCCTCGCATTTAGCTAGACAATTGACACAATCGTCTCTGATTATAGACACCTGAATATTTTTCTTTGTGATTGACCTGCTTCCAACTACACGTATGTGGAGGTAACCACAGGAGTGATATAATTACGTGCATTTGAAAATAACATATATACATGTATATAATACATTTACAGAGGTAAATTCTCCATGTGAGTGATGTTTTGTTATACACATACATTCATCAACAAGACCAGTCCGCTACTACAAATCCCCTTTTATTTTAGAAATGTATCCATCACGATAACTATTTTAAAAAGTAATCATCAGAAAGTAGAATGAGCTTCAGACAAAGCTATTAACACTAATATTGACCCTAAACTTACATGTCAGAAGAACAACTTTTAAAGTGCTACTATGAACAAAAAACCAGTTCTTCTTTTTCTTTGGATTTCAAAACTGTATTAACTAAACACAAAGTTACCCAACTTTTAAGCTTTGATCTAAAAACGACACCTGTTTATCTTAACAGGAATTTTCCTATTTGATGGTCTGTGATTACTAACTTTAAAATCTTGAGAGAGCTGGATCGAGGTGAAAATGATGTCAAAGATTCGCTAGTTTAAGAATGCAATGTAGAACTTTAACTTATATTTCATCCTGGGGCAAGACTCACTTTCTCGTTTCTTTCATCTTCAAACTTTTTTTTCATTCTGTTCATTCCCAAGAACATTCTCAGGATGGTAAGCCAGACACCCAGGTCATACCAGACTACAAACTGGTGATGCGAAATAAAGCACACCCAAGAAAAGTACACATAGCTTTGTGAAAGTTCAACAACTGTCTGAATAGACCAATGGAAAGGGAGAGTACCCGGTACTTTGTAGTCCACCAAGAAAACAGTAAAGGGACTTTCTAGTAAATTCAAAACATTTCATTTTGTTATGAAGGTGCCCATCTGAAAACGTGAAATAATTTTCTTCAAAAGAGTAAACCACAAAAAATTGTCAAAGTGGTGGCCAGATCACTGTAGAGAAATTCTTGTAACAAAGCATCACAAGAAATTCATCTGATCTGATTTTATGAGTTTACCTCTATGTAAAAACCTGCGAAACATCTCTTTGTTTTGTTAGCTCTAAGTAGAGTTAGGTTATTGTTTGAAGTTTTTTCCTTCTGGTACGTTATCTGTGAGTTACACAGGTTTTTACCCCTAGGATGAGCAGACTTTATAATCAGCTAAGCTTCATGGAAATCCGGTACTATGTTGATGTAGTTTGCCTGATCTTCTTTACATTTATGCCGGAACTTTGTTTGACAACAGAATTTAACGCAGATCTAGAGTCAAGTTGTTGAACTAAATTTTTGGCTGAAACTAGCTTGTTAAGCTTTACAAGTCCCCTCGTTAGTAATCGATAATAACCAACATAACCAACTCGAAAAGAAAAAAGTGCATTTTTTGCTAATTTTTACACCAACAATTATTAACACTTGAAGTATTCAGTTTAACTTTGGACTAAGCTTAAATGTCTTGTAACCTATTATTAAAAGTGCGACCTTAGCGCAACTTCGCCATCAACTCTCAAGTAAAAACGAATTTGGAATTCAACAAAATGTCTACTTTCACACGTTAAGAGTTCAAGTCGCATCTTACCTGATCGAATGGACCAGAAAACAGGCAAAAATTAGAATGATATCAAGTCATCGCCTATCAGCCATATTGTTTTTGACAAATGTGATCAAGCGAATCGCGGGCTCAGATCTTGTTGTTTAATCTGACAGCTTCAACAGTTTTGGTTTCATTTTTTCGGGATTTTTCAGAAGTGATTTCGACGGCCTGATAGAACTTTTTTTAAAGAAATCCTTGGTTTCTCTTGCCAGGTGGTGTGTACAATGCTGACAAAACTTAAAGGTTGCTATTTATTGAAGATCGTGCAAAATCTGTGAGTAAAAAACTTCACATGACAAATCTTGAGGAGGTCACGTACGTCGATATGGCGGACTCTGCTGGTAGTGGTAGTGGAAGTAGCTCGCACTCTGAAAATCGTTCAAGCCTTCATCGCAGATCGCGTCCTGCTCCGAGACCTGGTTGGACAAATTTCGAACAGCTTACGGGCCAAGTTAGAGTTCCAAATGAGGAAACTTTGGGTAAATTTTGATCAGCTGTTTTAGTTTGTTGGTCTTCCTCTGCCGCGCTTGCAGCTTTGATAATGTTCTCTGATTTCCGCCCGTGAAATGCTTCGTTAACTAACATATTCGTGACCATTTCATATTCTTCTCAGGGAAAGTCGTTGAACGTCTCCAGAGCAATGAGCAAGACAGAGGGACTGCAAGAAGAGCCGTAGCAATTGTTCTTAGGGCAACTCGCAAACGTGGACTAAAAGGAGCTATAGCGCTTTGTACAGAAGTAGCCAGCCTCTTAGAGCAAATTCGGAGGTAAGATCAGATATAAGCTCCTCTTGTCATGGTTGCAGAAGTGGATTTTTAAGAAAAACTCATTTTTTTAGAATGGGCATGAAATCCCGTGAGAAATTAAAAGATGTAACGATTTTAAGGCACTATTTCTGAAAAATATATGAAGAGGGAGAGTTTTTGGATGGGAACACGCTCAATCGACTTTATTTTATGACCTAAACGAAGAATCCTATAAATTTCATAAGAACGTGAACAATGCATTTTTTAGAAAAAGGGGGTGACTCCAGGAAAAGGTCCTAATTATTATTTTTATATGATAAGCAAAACAAGTTTGCCATTTTATTTGCTGGAAGAGTTCGTTGGAAACCTGCCTGACCTATTCTTCGTATCACCTTTGAACCATCTTTTTTTAATTTAAGCTTTTTTCATTAGGATTCGTTTTTTTTTGTGAGCGGATGACTCGTTCTGTTTGGATTCGTCTCGGAAACTGGGTAATAAACAAGCTTTTGGTTGAAAACAATAAGTACTTTGGGGGGTGGATCGATTTGTTAAATATTGTAAAACGCTCAATCTACCTTATTCAGGTTGTGTCTTGCTGCATGCAATCAATGATTGACATGTAAAGGAAGTTCTCGACCTTTTGAAGCTCCCTTTTTGCTTTGTATGCAGGAATCCTTTTGTGTTTGTGTTTCGTGAAGCTTCGCGCTTCGGTAACACATGTACAAGGACATACGATATTAGATGACCTCAATCCTATTGTGTGCTATTAATGAAAAACACCTCTGGCAAACATGGACCTCGTAAATTGAATTTCACTTCAAAAGGGCGAGATTATAAACAGTAAACTGTGAAATTAGTACACAATTAAAGTATCTGCTGGTCTCTCAAAATTTAATTTCACTCTCAATAAAGATTAAAAACCAACTCCTCTTGACTCGGCGTTTTCGTGAAGCGAGTATTTGGTACGTGACATCCTCTTCCTTGATATTTCACTGTGATACCAGTGGCATTTTTCGCTTCAATTCGAGAACTCAATGACAAATTTCTTTAGAGTTTTTTAGACGTAGCAGTGGTTATGACCGTGGCAGAAACCGGTATATCTTCTTTTTTTTTTTTTTCGAGCAAGCTCAGTTTTGCAAATTTTCAGAGATACTATTGTTTACAACAAGTTCGTGTTAAATTACCATCCTGAAAAAAAAAACCTTTTAAAGTAATTCCCATATGGGATCCCCTTTTTGTAACATTAGGTAATCTTAACCAATTCTTTTTTTGCCCGTGGACTGTCTTTGTCGATTCCAAGACGTAAATTTCGTTGCAAGGAAACTTGATATGCACGATCTGTTTTTGTGAACCAGGAAAACAAGAGCTCGACAATGGCATTTTTTTCCATCTGTCTGTTGCATTATTCTTATAAGTAACTGTGCAATATATAGAGGTCCACTGTCGTGTGGTATGTTTACTAGTTTTGTCATGGTAAACAATGATTATTCCTCAAGAGGACATTTTGTTGTTTCCAATCACTTGGGTTGCTTAGATGAATAAAATAATGGTCACGCCTTCTTAAATGGCCATTGTGCAAGAGAGGCGAGACAAAAATTTATCAACAACTTGGAAAATTGATTATTGGAGTGGTATTAACAGGTTTCATTTAAAGTATGCCCCATCCAAAAATGAGAACCAACTTAGGCTGTTTTAGCACAGAATAATTAGAATGGGGAAGAGGACCTTTAATTAATGGTTTGTTTTTTGTGTTTAAGCTAATATGTGGGATTATCCTTTGCTGATATACACAGCAAAATTCTTTTTCCTATTTTTTAGTTTTGGAGAAATTTGAGGCCAAATGTTTATACTGAAAGTTATTGTGCGTCCTTTGTATCAGCTGATGCTCTGTAAGGGTAAACCCGATCACTGACTGATACCATAAGAACATCAGTTCTAAACTCTACTTCCTTTTTGTGGTTTCTTACAGGGTAAACCACTTACATTTGCAATGACTGTGTTTCTAGGTATCTCTAACCAAATAATTATTGGAATACATGAACACCCTATGATCTATTTTTAAACTGATGGTGTGCATGTGGTGTTATGGAGGCATGATGGCTTCAGCCTTTTCGATGTGAGAGTGAAGGCACATATTTTGGCCTCAGTAACTGTCATCTTGTTTTTCTTGACAAGAGTATTTTAAACCAGGCTATAACTCGTTGCTAAGGTGTACCAGTGGCCATGTCTGCCATACATCCAGATTCCTAGGATGAGTCAAATTGCATGGAAAACTTTCTAGAAGTAATCCCAGGTCAGGTAGATCACCAGGTTTCGTGCAACATGATCTTTTTTAGAGGAACAGTGTATCACCCAAAGGAAGTCAATTTAACAATTTGCAAGTCAGTAGTTTATTCCACTTCTTTGTATTAGTCCACTAATGTTGCTCTGGTTATAAATAATTATTAAACTGTAATAATGTTTTTCTAAAGTTTAATAACTAATGATGACTCGTTTCCTGAAAAGGAGGTCAAGATAAACATGCAGAACTGAATTTATAAGTTAATATCACTTGCGAAATGACAAAAGTGGAATAAATTCAGGTCTTTAAGCTCCTCTCAAGGAATTATCCATATTCTAAAACTATTTAGTTTAAGAAGATGGGAGTTTTAAGGATATTGTCTAGTCTCAAGCTCTTGAGCAACAGGCAGACAACCAGGTCAATGGAAAAATGGCCAATACCCCAGATTACTGATTAGATTTTAAGTTAAATTAATATACTCAACCTGACTGATTGATTGATTTCTAGTTTGATTTCTCAATGAATCTTGATCTTACACCAATTAAGAATTAACTGGAGTGAGTGTTTAAATGGGTTTAAATGGGTGTAAAATAGCATGAAGTGTGAATAAAATGAACTCAACTAAAATGATGCAAAGAAAAAGCAAAAGAAACATTCTAGAAAGTGCAACACGTTCCTGATATAATTTAGGAGATAATTTTTTTTTAGGGTCATGGGAATGAAAGGTCAGTCACTTGCATCTGCAAATTTCACAATTAAAATAAACCCATAAAACACTCTTGCCTTTTGGGCTCACTTTGTGGGATATAATTGATTCTTTGTTTTTGAAATATCCCATGCTGTGTATTCGTAAACTAAATTTACTGATTTTTACATCATGTTTTTGTGAGGATCCAGTATGTTTGAACGTAGTAACCACGGGCTTAATACAGTGTATCTTATTTCTTTTCTTTTGATTTTGGTTTACTTTGTACCTTTTGTTTGCCCTTTCCTGGAGGAAATGGAAGCCACAAACTTAAGTTTGTACATATAATCAGCTTTATGAATTTCACCCTTTGCCAGTAAATTTGGACCTTAGGCTGGAGATGAAGTCTTTATCGTAGAAATTAACATGCACTGTTCTCCTCTGCCAACATTGTATTGTAATATTATTGCGGAATGATGCAATCACCTAAGCAAATGCAGATGTTCTTTACATAGCGAGCAGGATCCTGTTTTTTTGCCAAACAATCAGGTTTAGGTTTAGCTTTAGCTTTATACAGATGTATAGAACTGTCAGAGTAGCTGACATAGCTAGGGCTCGTATTTTAAACTTTTTTTCATCTTGTTTGAGTACATACACCATGTAGTTGCAAACCAGCTTGCTCTGATCTGCAAGACTTTGCCATTAGTCACCTGAAGAGGGTTTCAGTGACTGGTTATGTATTAATGAAGCTTCTAAGCTGCAAGACAAAGCCCTTTTAACAGAAAGTGAAAAACTGAGCAGTACCTTCAGGAATAAGATCATCAGATATAATCATCTACTCCTAAGAAAACCCTAGTTGTTTTTTTTCTTTTTCTTTAAAGACAATTTTTAATGTGTCTTTTTGGGGTGCACGTTTTCACTATAACCAACCTGGGCATACTACTTAGAAGAATTCCAGGCGTGCGAGGCCTTATCTTTCATGCACTTTGGACCTGAAGATATTTTTGGCCCGTGGCCTACAAAGGTTTTAAGTATCCATTACATAGGTTGTCACGTCCTATTCCAAAGGGTTTTTTCCCTTTAAGTAACTACAGGAAAAGTTGTCTCTGTTCTGTTGTAAAGTTTATAAAGTTGAAAAAAGTTGGTTTAGATTGACAAAGTGTTGCAAGTTTCATAATGATGACATTAATTAAAGATTACATTAATTTTATAAAAGTATCATTTTTCATAGAGTATCATCTAATTTACACGATTAAGTTTTGTGATCAATGCAAAAAATATAGTTTGCATTCCTTTGTGCAGTTGGAATTGCAGTTGTTTACGGAACAAGGGAAACCACAATCTCTGACTAAACTCAGCTTGGGAATGTTCCAGCATACTGGCCCCCTTCTTCCCCATATCAATGTTGATAATATGGTGTAAATTGCTGTGCGAGCCTTTGGCCATTTCTAAACCAACATTGGATTTGGGGGGGGGGGGGGGGTATGGAGAAGTTAATCTTTTATCACACAGAGGAATGACCATTTTTCAGTGGTGTGTCACACTTTCCCAAAGAGTTTTGTCTAAGATTTCAGTTGTTTAAAATTAAAAGCACTCGTTCCCTGTAATTTTCATGTTCATTTTGATACATATAACACTGTATCATGAGCAGCCTTGGTAATTCTGGTAACAAGAAAAACACTAACTTGATCGCAGTAGGACAGTTCGTCTCAGGTTTGCATAAACTGATAATGTGCATGGTCCTTTTTTGTGTTGTGGAGGCGTGATTGCTTCAGCCTTTTCTATGTGAAGGTGACGGCACTTATTGGAACCTTAGTAAGTGTCATCTTGTCTTTCTTGACAAGATGCATTAAATGTCGTCTTGTCTTTTTTGACATTAGGGTTACGTTAAACCAGGCTATAACTCGTTGCTTAGGTGTGGCAGTGTGGGGCCATGTCTGCCATACATCCAGATTCCCAGGATAAGTCAAATTGCATGCAGACGTTGCTAGAAGTAATCCCAGGTCAGGTAGAGGTAGATCACTAGGTTTCATGCAACATGATCTTTTAAGAGGTACAGTGTATCACCCAAAGAAAGTCAAATTAAGAATTTGCAAGTCAGTAGTTTATTCCACTTTGTATTAGTCCACCAATATCACTCTGGTTATAAATTATTATTATTATTATTATTATTATTATTATTGTTGTTGTTATTATTATACTGTAATAAAGTTTTTCTAAAGTTTAATTATAAATGATGACTCGTTCCCTGAAAGGAGGTCAAAATAAACAAGCAGAACTGAATTTATTATTTAATACAGTATCACTTGGGAAATGACTTTACTGGAATTTTATAACTTCAGATCTAAGCTCCTCTCAAGGAATTATCCAAAACTATTTAGTTTAAGAAGATAGGTTTTTTTTAAGGATATTGACTTTGTGTAGTGTCAAGCTCTTAAGCAGCACGTACGCAACATTAGGTCACTAGAAAGAAAAGCCAATACCTCAGATACCTGATTAGATTTTAAGTCAAATTAATATACTCAACTTGACCGATTGACTGATTGATTTCTCAATAAATCTTGATCTTGTACCAATTAAGAATTAATGGGAGTGGATGTTCAAATTGGCTTAAATCTATAAAATAGCTTGAAGTGTGAATAAAGTGAACTGAACTGATTCATTGAAAAAACAAAAGAAACATTCTAGAAAGTGTGACACGTTCCTGATATATTTTAGTAGATAAAATTATTGTATTTTTGTAGGGTCACTGGAATGAAAGGCCACTGACTTACATCTGTTAATTTGCTATCAAAACTAACCTATAAAGGTTCACTCTTGGCTTTTTTGGCTCACTTCACGGGAAACAAGGTCATTCTTTGGTTTGAAATATCCCATGCTGTGTATTCGTAAACCAAATACTGATTTGTACATGACATTTTTGTGAGGATCCAGTGTGTTTGAACGTACTAACCATGGGCTTAATACAGTGTATCTTATTTCTTTGCTATGGATTTTTTTTTTACTTTGTACCTTTGTTTGCCCTTTCTTGAGGGAAACTTAATTAAGTCGCAAGGTTAAGTTTGTCATCTGCTTTATGAATTTCACCCTTGAATACTTTTTGACTTTGCCAGTAAATTTGGTCCTTTAGGCTGGAGATCAAGTCTTTATCCTAGAAATTAACATGCACTACTCCCCTCTGCCAACAATTACTTTACTGTAACTTCAGTATGATGCAATCACCTTATAAGCAAATGCAGATGTTCTTTATATTACACAGTGAGCAGGTTCCTTTTTTTTGCCAAACAACCAGCCTGTCAGAGTAGCTGACATAGCTAGTATAAAGCCTAGTATTTTAAACATTTTTTCATTTTGTCTGGCTACATACACCATGTACAGTTGTGGCTAGCTAGCTTGCTCTGATCTGTAAGACTTTGCTAGTGGTCACGTCCAAAGAGGGTTTTAATGTCGGGTTATGTATCAGTGAAGTTTCTAAGTTGCTAGACAAAGTTCTTTCAACAGAAAGCGAAAAATACTGAGCAGTGTGATCATGAATAAAATCATCAGATAATTATGTCAACTACTCCTAATAAAACCCTAGTTGTTTTTTGCCTTTTATGAAAGAGCACTTTTTAAAATGCCTTTTTGTAAACTTGCATGTTTTCAATGTAACCAACTCTGTGCGTAGATTATTTTTCTTGGAAGCTAAAAGAAGACTCTGCTTCCAGGGTGCAGTAATTTGTAAAATAATTATATACTGTACATATTTTAAGGAATTTAAGAAAGACACTTGTTGATTTTTATCACATTACATTTTGCCAAGTCAAGCAATAATATTATTTTCTCATTACAAAATTAATGATGACTCATCGTTCCCTTAATTCTTGAAAGAATTCCAAAGCATGTAATGCCTTATCTCTCATGCACTTTGGACTTGAAGATATTTTTGGCCCATGGCCTGCAAAGCTTTTAAGTATCCATTACATGGGTTGTCATGTCCCACATGTATTCCAAAGATTTTTTATTTTTCCTGAAATAACTTCTTTATTTTTCCTTAAATAACTACAGGAGAAGCTGTCTCTTTTCTGTTATAAAGTTTATAAAGTTGACCAAAGTTGGTTCAGATTGACAAAGTGTTACTGCTCTTGACCGGCATCATGTGATGTACACGATTAAGTTTTGTGAGCAATGCATTTCCGTTATGCGGTTGGAATTGGAACTCTGTTATTTATGGAACCAGGAAAACCACAATCTTGCAAAAAATTTCAGCATCATGTTTGGACATACACTCACAAAGTCTATTGGTCCCCCCCCTCTAGCTCCCTTATGCAAAAATTTAATATTTTGCATTCCTTTATGTGGTTGGAATTGGAACTCTGTTACTTATGGAACCAGGAAAATGAGTTGGTTAAAATTGAAAGCACTCGTTCCATGTGAACTTCATGTTTATTTTGACTTACCTTCTTGCCATTAATTGTTTTAAACTTTCGATGTACATTAAGCAGAGCAAAGGTGCTAAGAAATTCCAGTAGTAATATAAGTTACGTAATAACTGCAGCTACATTTGTAGAAGCTTTGATGCTTTGAATCAGATAAAGTTATGAACATTGTCTCATTTGGTTACCCAAATTAAGGTTATAATACATGTGCACTAAATTTACAATTTTTATAAATCATTGTCTTGAGGGTTTACCAGGGTTTTTGGGACAATGTTGATATGCTTCCATAGTATTCATATGGTCCTGATTTTTGTAAACAGGTTAGAGCATGTAATATTTTTCCAAAAAAGAGAGCTTCGAAGCCTTACAGGTTCGCATAAAAGTTCGTCCCCTTCCACGAGGTCTAGTGGAGCAGAGAAGAGGCGAAGTGAATCAAAGGTGAGATGTTTTTTTAAAAAGGTACAAATACTATGCTGGTTGATGGGTAGTGTGCTTTTAATAATCTTAAGTTAGCAATATTTACTTCAAATTCAAGTGGAAGGAGGCATTCTCTATTTTTCGAAAATCAGGCGATATACCGCAAGATTGAGCAGGATAATTGTTAAATGTATAAATTATAATGATGTGGTAAAGTGTTTGTTTACAAAGGCACTGTCACAACAACATCTGGGCTCACGAACACTTACATGTACATCAGCATGACAGAAGGCAATTTCAAAACGACATACAACGACCACAAACTCTCAGTCAATGACAGGAAGCACTCACATGCCACAGCTCTTTCAAAACACATCTGGGAATTAAAGGACAGTAACATCAGTTACAATCTCAAATGGGGCATTATCAAGAGGGCAAAGGCTTATAATTTGGGGAAACCCTTCCCGCTGCAACTTATGCTTATCCGAGAAACTCTGCATTTTGTCCATCCGTGGCACTTCTCTGCTAAACAAGAGATCTGAACTGATCACAAAATGTCGCCATGAAGCTAAGTTCTTCACTACCAATCACAGAAAGTGCACAGGTTCCAACTGTTGTTAATTTAAATTTTGAATTTTAGTCTGATGATTGCTTAGTGAG
>NC_090882.1:11961030-11978530 GCF_036669935.1 Montipora foliosa | reverse complement strand
GATTGAGTTTGTTGGTTCTCTACTCTGCACTAAGAGGTTTTTTGCCTCTCCTCAAAAACCGGCAACATTTGACTTGATTTGCATGAATTTGTTGATTTCAGTTTACAGTGTCTCCAATTAGTGCTCCAGCACTTGAACGACTAGACAAATAAAGTTCCTTTCCTTTCCTTTTCCTCAGGCTAATCATTTTGTTTCTGTTCTCTTTAAATAAAACTAGATTCTGAGTTGTGAGCCCAAGCCAGAAGAAAAAGTCTTGCTGAAATGTAAGATTTTAGTCTGCATATATACCGTATTTCCTCGAATAATAGCCGTCCCTCGATTAATCGCCTCTCTCAAATAATCACCCCCCCTCCCCCCCTTTGACCGAAATATTAAAATAATTGCCTCCCTCGAATAATCGTCCCCCTCCCCTCTGATCCAGTTAAAGTCATCAGCGATGATTCAGGCTCTGACACCGAAGGTATTGACATTGAACATTAATTACTGTAATCAATGAAGCAAATTTGAAACACTAAAAAGCCCATGTTCGGTTTATATTTGATGTGATTATTTTTTTGATTTAATGGTATAATAAAACAAAATATTTAAGGCACGACCTTCTGTGAGAAATATTTGAAATAATCGCCTTCCTCGA
Organism: Montipora foliosa; assembly: GCF_036669935.1. Lineage (NCBI taxonomy): Eukaryota > Metazoa > Cnidaria > Anthozoa > Scleractinia > Acroporidae > Montipora > Montipora foliosa. The sequence continues at coordinate 11,977,896 of NC_090882.1, read as the reverse complement.
ATAATCGTCCCCTTTTGGTGCGAAAAAAGAAATGATCGCCCCCGGCTATTATTCGAGGAAATACGGTATGTGAAGTTTGCTTATTATCCTCATTAAGAGTTCATCACTTTAATGACAGCGAAAGGGCTATTGATAGCTATTAATTTTTTTAATTGATCATGAGATGTCTAGTCAGATAATAGGAGAACCTGTTTTAGAAAAGTCTAAAGAAGTCACCCATATACGGTAGTTTTTTTAAAAGTTATCTCTAAGCTTGCAGGTTTCTCCAGATTTCAAAATGTTGTCATAGGGATGCCTCCAGGACCTCATAATGGGCCTTATCTCTGGTGCTCGCTTTCAAGCCCCACCCTCTCCAATTTAAAGGAGAGTACATGTATGTTCTGCCATGTGCTCTTTCTATTTTTTGTAACACTAGTCTTAGGTGTCCAGGGTTCAAAATGGACAATAAGTACATTTATTATATGACTAGCTCCATGAGCGGGCAAGATTGAACCAAATCCTGCGATGTGATTGGCCACCGGAGCGGGCAAGATATATGGGTTATTGACCAAGCGTGAGGTCAAGATGGCTGGATATTGGCCAAGTTTTTTTTTTTTGCATGTTTATGGACCGAGACGAAGTCAGACTCAAATTGTGCAGACTTGAAATCCAGAGACATTTAATTGAGCTCAAGCAGGCGATGTTTTAGAGACACAGACAGCAACCAGAAGTTAGCTGCTTTCCTTTTTAACTTTCGAAGTATCTTTTCACTTTTAGAGACAATAATTAGTTTAAAAATCTGGGCGAAACCACTGTCCTGGCATGCAAAATGTTCACTTTCTCCAGTCCATCTTTCTCGTGCTTAAGCTCCCAACTGTAGACATCCCCAGAGCTGGGTTTGAAACTCCAATTAAATGTGCAGCCCAATGCCAATAATAAATTAGTAATAATTCAAATTAACAAGTTACTGACAATAAGAGTGTGTTATTAATATTATATTATTTTATAGTACAAGAAGAGAATATTGGATTTCAAAGCGAGTTGACCAATTTAAGGAATGAACTTGAGGTATGGCATTTTTGATGATGTTGTTACATGTAGTTATAAACTTTTTTTTTTAAAGTTAGATACTTAATAATATTAAGGTAATGAAAAAATAAGGGTCCACTTAACTCTAGACCTACCCCTTATCACTAAAGCCATCACTTGTACATCATGATGTACATGGAGTGAGAGGCCTAGGCCTTTTAACACGACTAGACATGTCTACTATACATAAGGGCAGGGATTTCGCTAAGCGCCGGCTGCTGGTGAAAATCGTCGCTTAAGAAAGGGGTAATAGTCGGCTGAATTTTGACCCTCAATGGAAGCAACTGAGAAGATCACAAATTATTGGCTATGAAGTTTAAAAGTCATTCGATGTCTTAACCAAAAAAATTGAATATCTGTTAGTATAAAGAATTATCACTAGAATTTATCCATACTGGAAATGAAATAAAGGCGTTGTTTTAAGTACTGTTGTGCGTGTCTTGTCTTTCCCTGTATTCTCCATCTTGAAGAATGCCGAGTTTTGCGGGACACTGGAAACAATCTTGTTACTACGTCCCTTTGATGCTCAGAGCACGAACTCAACGCCTCCATAGAACCTTCAACCAGCTGAATTTATTCTTAGCTACATCCCTGTAAGGGCCAAGACGGTTACATTCTAGTTTGTGTAAGTTACCATAACTGAAAATTATTTTTTTACTCTGTTGCAGACTCTACAGCATAAAGTAGTGTTACAGTCTTTACAGCAGAAAGAAGTTTTACCTCAAGTAAGTATTGTCTAGGAATTAGTGGTGTCCTGATCATTGATTATAATGATTGAAGATTTTAACCCATGGACTCCCAGGGGTTCCCCATTGACGAGTAAAATCGTCTGGGGTTAGACAGAGTAAAATATTAAGTCTGGCTGGTTTAGGCCGGTTTGGACGTTAAAGGGTTAAAATTAAGCAATGCCACAATCATTTGTGGATCACACACAATCAATTATTGTAGAAAATTTTAGAAAAATATTGGTGACACGTAAGAGAGATATAAAACTTGTGTGTTGTCTTTTTGGAATTTATAACAGCAGCTAAAATCCACTGAAGCCCCTTTTTCTCATTAGTTTCATTCCTTTTTGTTTTGTTTTGTTTCAAAACACAGCTCACGACCTGGGCTCCATTTTGTGTTTTGTTCAAATAATGAGCAAAAACAATTACCTTATTTGTGCTTTTGCACAGTATTCCAGAACCTAAATTAGTATTTGTCCATGCTACTGTTTATCATTATGTAAACCAATGTTAATGTTCAACATATTAATATTAAAATCACTCTAAGTCCTAAGCACAGGGTTTTTGTTGTGATTATTTTTCCAATTATTATAATCAGTGATCAATCAGATGCGTCCATCCAATTATTTCCAATGATAGGTTATGATATCTCTGCTGATTCCCAACACTACTGGGAAGTGCATGTACGTGACTTGTAAATAAATTTGAGAAAAATAAGGAGATACACCCTGTTGACCTCTCCTAACCCCTTAATAGGCTTTTTAGAACATTTGAGGGCCAAGAATGAAAATAAACATAGTGGGTTTAAGCATTCCAACTGGCAGGAGGCCAACCAGTTTCCTGTTTAACATTTCCCCATGCAGTGAGACTCGTTAGTTGGGGGTGCTTTAGGTGTTTACCGGCGGCAAAATTACTGATAATGCTGATTGGCTGAGATGGAATGCATTTTTCCTTAATCACAAAGGCACTTTTGGTAATCAAGAGGGCATGATTACTTGATCCTGATTGGTTAACAGTTGCTTATCCAGTTACAAGAGACTCTTTTTGGTCCTCATAATTATAAACTACATTAGTGCTATTTCTGTTGACAGTAACAATTTATTGAATTGAACTTTAACTAAATGGGAACTTGTTGATTGTCATTTAATTGTCAAGGCACTGAACAGGCGCCCTCAATAATTTTGCCCTTTATGTGATAAACATGTAATTGCAATGTGTTCTCGTGCAATAGAGGATTAATTTCACTTGTATTTTCAAACTTTTCCAAATTTTGTGAAAACTTTGAAAATATGCGTGAAATTAATCCTTAGTTGCCCTCTGACCCATGTGATTATTACATATACGAATCAGTTAACAACCTCTAGGTCCTCTCAAAAGTTACAACATGTATGTCCCCTTTAAGAGCAGTGTCAAGCAAGTAAACTAGTCTTTACCCAGAAAAAAAATACAGCTGAGAGTCAGAGCATGACTTGAACCAGGAAACTCCAGACTTTTACTCCGGCACTCTACAGTGTACCATGTAGCTTCATTGTCTCCTATGCTTTGCAATGTAAATAAGTGATAATGTGAACTACAATATTGTTACTTAGGTGCAGGGCATTCAAAAGAAAACTGGAGACTATGGATAGCTTACACTTTATTCGAAACATTTTCAGCCAATTTCCTTTAAAGTTCACAGTATTTCAGTGTTTTTTATGTTACAGTATCTTGATCAATATCCAGTTCAATTCCATTGCCTAAAGTCCAAATATTTTTATGTGATTGAGTTTTATGAAGGGGTGGTATAGGGGACCGTCATCATAGAATGGTTGTTCACAACCATGGGAGGGGAGCAGGGTGGGGCAGTGGTGAGAGCACTCGCCTCCTACCAATGTGGCCCGGGTTCGATTCCCAGTACTGGCATCATGTGGGTTGAGTTTGTTGTTGGTTCTCTCCTTGCTCCGAGAGGTTTTTCTCTGGGTACTCCGGTTTTCCCCTCTCCTCAAAAACCAACACTGCCAAATTCCAATTCGATCCGGAATGCACAGACACATATTGAACAAGCTCCTGAGAACTCTTAAGGTGTTCCATGGGTAAATAAATTCCAAATAAAATAAAATAAAAAATGGCATTGATTCCAATCAAAACCAGTAAGCAGTTGCTTTACTTGTTTCTATTATGATATTTAAAGATATTTATTACCGGTACGTTTTCTTAACAATACCAGAAGAATAAGTATTATAAAATTATGTATTATTAGCCCAGTAGGATGTGTTACCAAATCATAAGATAGCTGATTAACTTGTGACTAGGAGTATTTCTACTCCCCCCTGGATGGGATGCTAGTCCATCTCACAGGGACAAGTTTCTCTACCAGACATAATTGACCCCCCCCCCCCCCCCCCTGAAAAAAGTTTACAAAGAGAAGAGTCAGAGCCAAATCCTCTACTTTGTTCCTTCAAACAAAGTAATGACTAAATGACTACTGCATTGATACACCTAAAGAGGAAACCATCAACTAAGGGAAATGAAATTTCAATCACTATAATATTATTTTATTGTAGGCATTGGCTCAGGACAAGGCTTCATTTTTTGCCCGCTGTGTATTCAACACTGAATGATGTTTCCAAATGTTGCAATTACAGTAGTATTAAAATGACAAAAAGGAATTACTGAATTTCTTTTCAGATCACTTCTGATGCTCAAACGGTTGTTTCAAAAGCCCCAATGCCTTTAAGTAAAAATATTGACGTCCAAAGTAAAGAAAATGAAGTGTAAGTTACCATTACTAAGTTACTGTGTTGTAGAATTTTGATGTTACAGGTTAAATTTGATTTCAGTTCAAAATGTCTCAACTCTAACTAAAAAATAAAGTAGTGTAGAAAAAAACTCTTAAGTATAATAATATTTTATTTATATGTACAAGCTTGTATATGTAGCTGATTAAACGTTTTTCTCCGAGAAAAAAGCAACAGCTTCAGGCAATGCAGAGGACTGAAGTGATTGAAATTACAAGCTAATCAAAACTCATCGTTGTCCAATTTAGACTACAGTCGACCACACTAGCATGCTGAGGCACATCTGAGCATACACTGTTGTATACCGCGTGTAAAACTATAAATCACACACTTATGAAAAAGAAATGGGAGAAAGAAGGGTTGAACCTGGGGAGTCGGCTTTCCGTGCGGGAACTTTACCACTAAACTACCAACAACTGACTGCCAAAAGTAGCATTTTTTTGCCACACCTCCTAACCCCATATTAAGCAAAATAAGGTTACCTGGATTGTTATTTTGGTAGTTACCAGTCCGTCACAGTGCATATACATCATCTTGAAGAGGGCATTCATTTAAAAAGAATTTATACACTCTCTGGGCTGTGGGGCTGCGAATCAAGTGGGCTGTGGGCCACCTTTTAGCAAAACCTGTTTCACATTTACTTTGCCCTGTCTTAATAATTATTTCATGTCATATTTTTGTGCCTCCTTAGCTGAGGTGAAAGGGAACAATAAAATTAAAATACCAAGAATTTTATTGTTTCATATAGTAGCAATGTTGCTTTTTTGTGAAACAAACTCAGACAAAGAAATCTACAAACTGACATGTACCAAGCCACTGAAAAACTACATAAAACGACAAAACTTGCATTGGATTGGACATTGTATCTGTATGGAAAGCGATGCTCCTCAAAAAATGTTATTTGCAACATCCCATGGACCATGCCACTGGGACTTGTAGAAGAAACTTGGAAACGAATATGACAATGACCCTGTTGCACTGCAAGCTCTTATGCATGAAAAAAGAGCATTCGAAAGCTGGCCCAACCTCCGATTCGAGTGACCAACTCCACAGCATTCATGCTAATTGGAGCAACGATATGTTATGTTATGTTTTGTTAAAGTAATAACTTACAGTATTTCTGTTTGTAGTTTGCCAGAATCAACAGCAGAGAAACAAAAAGTGAGTTTTTGTTTTACAAAATTCCAGGTGTCGTTTTTTTTTTACCTTTTGTTCTTTTTCTTTCCTCAATGTTTAAGCTGGTGGACTGCAATTTAAGGTTGCTGAACACAGTTTTTGGTACCTATGTACCTACCTTTTTCTTGAAAACCCTTGATCCTTTGGTTGCCAAAAATGGTAGCAAGCAAGTTTAGAACACAAACTTCGGTTTTTTGATAGTTAAGCTGACGTATCCACCGTTGCCATGGCAACATGAATAAATATAAACAGGCCTTTAAAATCGGTTTTGTTTATTTGCAGAAAATCTGGATATTAGATTTTCTTTATAATTGGCATGCAACAATCAAGCTTGTAACAATGCTCACAAGTTAACACTATTTTAATAATAATTTGGCTGAGAGATCTTTAATTATCCTAGAATTTCCTCTGTAAAAGTTCAAGTTTTTTTCAATATTCTAGTTACTTATTTTCTTGCCAAATTTCATTCAATTCTAATGAGTGGTTCTTGAGAAATAGGCGTATTTCAGAGAAACAACATACATTTCTTATTAAAGACTAAAACCATCAAAACACTTTGTTCAAATAATTATGAGGAAAAACAGGAGAGATAGCGGAAGTATTGAGCAAATAAAATGATTGCTGTATTGAAGCCATGTTTATTTTTTTTGCAATCCTTGCATGTGCTACATTACGTTAGCAAGAGCGCATGTGAAAACTGTGTTGGGCCACCTTAACCTGTTAATTTTCATCTTGTATCAAGGAGGCCACTTTCAAAAATACCATAATACTCTTTGTTTGCCCTACTGAATTTTGCATAAGCATTGTTTCCTGTTTCTCTTCAGACTTAAAATGGTATAATGGTATTTTTGAAGTGGCTTATTTTATACAATAGACCATTTTACAGTTGTGTGCTTACTTACCTGGTCTATGAATGAAAGCGAGGCTAGAGTTGACCTTGCTCTGATAAAAACCTTTTCTTATGTAAATTCCAACTAATTAGCACGAGAACAATGTCATTAACATAACACAAGCAGGGAGGTCTGTTACTTATCAGAACAAAGTCAGCTGCAACCTCGCTTTCATTTTAAATGGCCAGATAACTAATATAATGTAGATGTATTGCAAAAGCAGATTTTCACTTTGTAGAAGTATTCCACATTCAGAAACATATAAAGTGACAATGTCATGGCTATATCAGCTTTAAAAATGAATACATTCCTGCAATGATAAGTTTTATTTCTTTCTTTATTTTGCATTTTCTTTCTCCAGGCATCTGTACATGTAAGCAGAGAAGTTGAACTTCCTCAGTTGCCTCAAGCAAAACATTCTGGTCAAATGTTAAATAGCAAATCAAAAACGTAAGTTTTTAGAATCACAATGTAGTATTGGAGGTATTAATTATTACTACTGTATTATCTTCAATTAATTGAGATTTTACTGCCCTATCAGGCTAGCCAGCCACAAGGCAGTGTTCCCCTCAAAAAACACCAATGCGTCTGTTGTCTCATCCTATTGCGCCTTGCGTTACATGTTTAAAAGCTTATTATGTTGATACCAAGGAACAGTGACATTAACCAGAATTATAATGTTGCCCCTGCATAGAGCGGATTTCAATTGTGTCAAAAGTAATTAGCGAATTGCTTTGGTTTTGCATTACTTCACTCAGTGATTGGTTCAATGTTTTCACGCCACTTTTTCAACCAAGCTTCTGGTCTTAAGACTTCGGTTAGGGTAAAAGCAATGTTTTTAACTGTTTAGTGTCTTGCTCAATCCCAATTTTTTTACCTGTGAGTCCTTTAAATATTATTATTGTTTCTAATTTGAATGTTTCTTTTTAACAGATGCCAGCACTTAAAACGAAGAAAAGCATACAGACCTTTATCATCTCCAGTGAAAGTAGTTCCAGTAAGCTCTTGTTGCATTCAACAACAATAATAATTTATTGCACATTATAAATGGTTCGGTGTCCTCTGGACTGGACTACATGTATAATGGGTCTAAGGCCTTATTGTCACCTTCAAAAATGTTCTTTGTTTGACAGCGACAGCCCATTAGACCAGTTGATATGTACTCATCTTGCAAGTGCCCAGGCTGTACAAGAGAAAGTGGGAGGGTATTGTGTGATCTAAGACACTCAACGGACAAAAAATCTCCAAAACAGTAAGTCCATCCAAGGGCTAATGACCTGCACACATGGTGTCATCTATACACAAAGAGTTTTGCTTTAAAGTGCCTATAACCTCAAAAAAGAATTTTTGTCTGGAAAAAATCTTTGTTTCAGTGGGTAATATTCTGCAAAACTTTTTCCATTTGGTTGAAACCTCATTTTTTTATGACTTTTCAATTTTTTCCTTCCCTGCATGACTGAGTGAAGTGAAGACTGAGGCTAGACACATCATTCCAGGATACACCAATCTGATCTTGGTTACTTGGCACTTTCACATTCACAGAGTTTCCTCAGCGGTTCATTCCAAGTTTCCTGCGTCATCTTGGACACCATCTTTGACTCCTTGACATTAACTTGTGGTGTTTCTTCCGTTGTTGTAGGACGTTCTACTGCAGTACTCTTATTCCTCTGGCATTTTCTCTTGGGTTACATGTTGACAAGAACATCGGGACTTTTGAAAGCATCTTTATTCCTCTAAGAACTTAAGACAAAAACGGGGATTGTACTTTGAGAAATATGCTCATCTAGAAGGAGATATTATCTGGTAAGCTGAATGTTTCATATGAAGGACGTGTACAAAAGAAACATTCATCAAATAAGAGGGAGTTCTCTCAACAATAATTTTCTCACCTTCCTCTTGCTTTGCTCACTTTTACCTGGTTTTACACTCTCTCCTACAGACTTTACTGCTGGAGTATGGACAGTTGGAAAGACACAAACTCCAACTTCATCTTTTCGCAATCTTCCTTGAGGATTGTCTGAGTTACATCAGAAGTGCTTCAAACACACAGCAGAGTATTTGGTGGGCGTCCAATGTGCCCGCTTCAGTTTAAAAAAGCCAACCCACTTTTTTTGTTCTCTTTCTTTTCTGTGGCCTGCGGGTGTTCTTCTCCATGAAAAGGTATCGGATGAAGTCCAATACCTGATTTGGAGTGTTGTTGTAAACACCCGAAAACAACACAGGCGTCGGGCATTTTCGTAGAGCAATTTGTTGATCACTGCGCTCACAAGAGAAATCCTGGTATGACATCACGAATCATGCTCGACCCAGACCCAATTTGATAGTTTTTTCACTTTATAATATTTTAAATGGGGGCGTTTTTTTGCCTACTTTGAAAATTCTCAAAAAACGTGGTTTCAACCAAATGAAAAATAAATTTGCAGAGTCTTGCTCAGTGCGTACAAAGATTTTTTACAGCCCCCCACAAATTTTGGGGTTATAGGCACTTTTGTGTGTGGAGTAGTTTCTAATAGGGATTTTAGAAAATAAGAATTTTAGAAAATAATTTTGCATTGATGTTAATGATGATTTTCTGTTTATTCTGAGATTTGAGGGACCCAAATTTGCCATTTTTTTAAACATTCCTGATTGCAAAATGCTGCGATATCCAGGCTAAAAGGAGTTCTCCTTAACTAAGTTTAAAACTTATAGATACATGTTTAATGTGTTAGTTTGTGGAACTTGTTTGTGTGCTTTTAATCCCAAAGGAGTTGGCTATAGCCAGTCTTATATCCAACAAGACTAGTGTGAATGGAATTGTTTTATTAAATTCCATAGACTCTAAAAGTTTGGAAGTACGAAATATGTGCAAAAAAATCTGAGCATAATCCAAAAAACGTGATGAAGATGCGATGTTGTTCCTCAAAAACATTTCTTACCTTTTCATGCATTTTTGTTGTGAGTCAATCAGTCATGATTTTTGTTTTGTTCAATAAAAGGTCAGAGATTTTGCCATGTGTTGGTGATCATGTTGTTGTTAAAGGCCATCTCTCAGGTGAGGCTCAGCTTTTGTGCTCTGAGTTTAGGACACTAGTCTGTTTAACCCATTGACTCCTGGGGGTTGCCCATTGACTAGTAACATCATCTGGTGTTAGACAGAGTAAAATTCTAAGTCTAGCCGGTTTAGGCATCAAAGGGTTAAGGACTGCCCAGATTGCTTTGTGAGGCCTTAACAATGTAGTTGTTTTTAATATTGTGCTTCAGATATCATCGTAGGCCTGGTGATGTGGTGTGGTCTAAGTTGACCTTCACTGCTGTTGCATTTTACCTTGTAACCCTTTTTTATACCAGTCAAAAGAATTATATAACTTCCTCCATCATGATCCCATACACATAATTAGGAGCATGCATCCTGTCATAATTATGTGTTTGCTTAGTCAAGTCAAGTCACTTTGTTTCAACTTCGTATACCTATTTACACAGTGATAATAAATTTAAATATAACAACCAACAACAAAAAAGTGAGTTTCAATAATAATTATTATAACACAAACTCAGAGTTAACAGTAGGAACGGCAATAAGTTTGAATCATCTATTGTAAGTAGCTGTGGCTGATAGAGTAGTTGGCATCTCCATACGTCACTCTTGTATTGCTGGACTGATTAAAAACCTGTGCATGCGTCAGGTCTTGGGTACCTGTCCCTATCTACGTTTCACTTCATCTGATAGCTATGTGCTTGTGTGGTTGACTGTATTTCAGGTGTTGTAAAGTACATTGGTTCAATTGTTGGGAAAAAGCAGCAGTATGTTGGTCTTCATCTGGACTCACCAGGTAAAATTCTATTTCATTTTTTATCTTGTGATGCATCAGATGTGGAAGCCTAACAATAATAATTCTTTAGTTTTTAAAATGAAGGTATAAACTCCATGCTGGGAAAAACTAATGACAAATATCTTTCTGGGCGTAGTTGTTCAGTGATGTAGCTAATTCGGAGTTAATAGAAAATTTTCTTTCAGCTTTTTACCAATCAAAAAATGTTCAGACAAAAATCTTAGCCTTCCATTTAGGGGTACATACATGTAGTAGACTAGCTCTGCTTTAATTCCTTCAGCGTAAATTAGATTCTAAAAGGTTTTTTTGACAGGCAAAACTTAAACCTTGGTCGTTATTTAATTGCGGATTAGTGAATGAATAAAGGATTCTTATTTCAAGAAGGAAATTGAGAAAAAAAATGGGTGTACAATGGCCAAACGATCTGAAGCTTTCGAGTTGGCTACTGCATGTTGGAGATGGTTTCATGGTCTGAGTTTACAAGTTTCTTTTGTTAATTCGCTTTTGAACAACTGGGCCCTGTTGAATTAATTTGTCACAAAGTTTAATGTGATAACCTATCTGAAACTCCAAAATCGAAAAGAGTACTACTGTAAATATACAAATAACAAGCACTTACATTATTGTTATGTAGTGAAATGGCAAAAGATTACAATTTAGAAAAGATAACTGTGGTGCTGCGTCGGTGGGGAAGTACCGGTAGTATACAAAATTTGGTTTTATCAACGGAGTTGATAATGTAAATTGGCCACCGTACAGAGATTCTAAAAGCTGACGTTTCGAGCGTTAGCCCTTCGTCAGGGCGAATCCATGAAGTCAGGAATTTGCAGGAAAAAATCTGAGTACTCCTGGCGGGAAAAAATACATCTCTTCATTTTTTTAATGGCAGGTTATCATTTACCGTCTCCTTTTTCAACATCCAAATTAATCAAGGCTGTCATGATGGTTGGAAGAAGCTAAAACACAAGAACAGTAGCAAACTTCGCACACTTTTCTAGACAATACTCAAGCAGTTGTGTCTTATAGACATGGAGGGTGTTAAATGCAGATGCAGGTCATTGTTTTACCACAACTGAAACAACCCAAACCTTTACAAAAATGCTAAACCCTTTGGCTTAAACATGCATTATCCAAGCCTTAGTGTTAAGGCCTTATTATTATATTAACGTCTGAAAGTGCTGACTACATCAGTTTAAAAGCGTTTGCCAATGATATTTCTGTTGACTGCATAACTCCCTGCATTTTCATTTTAGTTGGTAATCACAATGGAATTGTGAATGGGATTCATTATTTCTCCTGTCCACACAACTATGGCAAATTATTTCCTGTTGAGGATGTTTTGTGCATTACATCTTCACAAGTAAGTTGACGTTTTTAGGCATGAAATGAGACCATTTTGTTTTTCTGGAGGGCATATTTTCTTTTATTGGCTTTTGTTTTTATTATTATTATTATTATTATTATAATTATTATTATTATTATCATTATTATTGCCCCTCCTTCCAGTCAGTGGGCTACACACAACACACTGTTCACAAAGAAATGGGAATGACCTGGGCAGCCATGTCTAGTTGTTGTACAAGTTTATTTCAGACTGTATCTTGCCTTTATTAGACATCTCAAGGGTCTATATAATTAACTTGCAAGTTTTCAAGTTATTTTTTACGCTGTCCAGGGAATTCTAATTATATTGTTGTGTGTCTTATATTTCACGTTAAGGAGCAGGGGAACAGGTGTCGCACAGTTAGTGAGAGCACTCACCTGCCACTAATGTGGCCTGGGTTTGATTCTGGTCTTGGCGTCATAATTATTTGGGTTGAGTTTGTTGTTGGTTCTCTCCTTGCTCCAAGAATTTTTCCTCTGGGCACTCTGGTTTTCCCCTCTCCAGAAAAACCAACACTGCTAAATTCCAAATTGATCCAGAAAGCATTCTTTTCCCTTGATACATGTTGGTTCCGATTGTGTGCTTTAAAATAATAAGAAGGTAAATGACATCATAACATGCTGAAAATTCACAACTGATTGCAAACAACTATTTGTCTTGAATTCAAGATGACCAAAGACAAATCAGACGAGTGGGCAGGAATCTGCATACAAATTTTGTGCCCTAACCACTGAGCCTATAGCTTGCAGTCTTCTATTTTTGCCAGTTTCAGATGTTCATTACTGCCTTAATTGCTTATTTGCATTTAGACGTCAAAGGTAAAACAGAGTCATAGATCGACATCAGAGCACCAGAATTTACCTGGAAGCCAGGCATCCCGAAAGGCCCAAACATTCTAAAATGGTAGAAATCAGCATTGGTCCAACATGATGCAGACTTCATTGTTGAGATTTTACTACCATATGTGAATATGGTTTGCCATTTTAGTGACTTCCAACTGTGGATGAGTTACATGGCACAGTCTTGGTATGCAAAGTTGTGCGTAGCAGACTATAATGTAGTTTATTCTAGTGATAATAATATTGATTTCTCACAGAGAAAGTGTGTACTTGGAAATAATTTTGACACTTGTGGTCGTTCATCCCACTATAGCTACAACTGACATTGAAATTTAAGTTTGAAAATTTCATGACATTGCAATACATTTAAAAGATGATAAAAATAATGTGGAAAGTTGGCAAGGGATTTTTAGATATTTTACAAAATTATTAAGCTTCAGCAAGAGATTTTAATCAAAAAAAGAAATTAATCAGAAGCATAGCAATGAATTAGATAACAAAATTGAAAAGTCTGACCATTACTCATTATTGTATTAAAAGGTTTTTCCATTTAAGCATGATCCGTAGCTTTTAATGGTTGCAGTCTGAACCCAGCATACATGTAAAGAAATGCTAAATTAACATGTTTATGAAATGAATGGATATTGCTATCACTTACTCAGACAATAATTTATGAATTAGTTTTGTGAAATAAGTAAATTGCCTGGGTAAGAACAAGGATTGTTTATTTAATTCATTTCATCTGATTGAAATGTATGCCTATTTCATGCATGTGCCTTAAAATTATCTTAAAAGTTCTTTCTGAAAGTAAGTGATATAATCCTGTGGTTGCAATAAGTGTTGTCAACCAACCAAAACTGTGTCAATTCCAAACAGCGCACTTAGAGAAGGCAGCATCTTTTCCCCCTTAATAATATACATGCAAAAATTTCAATTCCAAACAGCGCACAGAAAGTTCAAATTAGTGTATTAAAGGTGAAATGTTTGCATCAATAACCAATCAAATGTGAGCCATGGATGGGGCAATTGTTCTGTGATTGTGTGATACAAAAACCTTGCTTCTGCTTAATTTAACCATCTGGAAAAATTTTCATGTATATTATTAAGAAGTAATCACATGATTTTCTTGTGCAACTTGGAATAAATTAAGCACTTACAAGTATTTTTTTCAAAGATTACAAATTGCACTCGCCTGTGCATCTTTGAAAACATTTACTCATGCTTATTTATTCCAAATTGCACTCGAAATCATTTGATTACTTACACAAATTTAATTGAATTAAATTGATTGAATTTCATTTTGAGAATGACAACAGTTGGTTACTGCATGTAATCAAACTTGCTGCCAAGTAAGTTCAAATTTTGTTGAAACCTCTAATCATCACAAAGGCATGAATGCTGTTAGAATCATATTACATTTTGTTGGTGCATAGTCCATGGAGAATGTGTCCTTTGAAGTGCCGCTTTGATCCAAAAAGTAATTTGTTTCAAATTCCAAAACATTTTCCACAAATTTAAGATTCAAGGGGTGCTGGATTGAAGAGAAAAATGATGTCGTAGAATCCAGTCTGTGCGTGTAGCTGATTTACTACACACAACTACACGACTGAAGTGTCCGGCTTTGAGGTACTCTTATGTTTGGCAATGCACACTTAATGATTATTAAGGTCATTTATAATACTTGATGTTAAGCCACCAAGTTTGACATCATTCACTCCTGGATCCAGCCCTGATTCTAGCGGCCTTACTAGTCAGTTAAACTGACTACTAAATAAACCTTATCCTGCTTAACATCAAAGGTTGGCCTGTTCAAACTTTGGAAAAAAGGAGAATCAGTTATTGTTTTAAAAAATCAGATGATGTAGCAGCTCTCATGACGTATAATATTGTGATTGGCTCGCCATCCTAGCCAAAAGCAAAAGACTAAACAATTGAAATTAAAAACTGTAGAAGCTGCTTACAATACCAAACAATAGCAGGTTATTGTTACGATCTACGTAGGACACCGAGCAGAGTGCAAAGTCAAGTTTCTAAACAGGACAAAACAACTTTAATGGCGTTTGGTCCTTCAAAAACTACACGAGACTTTGCACGTGGTCTGGGTCATGTGACGATTATCATACAGTTACTCTTGAGACTTAACACGACATTTGACAGCAAAGTATCCATCTTTACTACACTTCCTACATATTTGACCTGAAGTGGGGCACAATGTCATTGCATGTATACCACCACAAAACAAACACTTTTTTAGACTTTGTGGGACTCTTGTTAGGACAGAGAGACTTGCAAGACGGGATTTCCGGCGCTTGCCCTTTAAAGGACATTTCAACTTGTGCTTCACTGCATTTATTTCTTCGGATGCTGCAAATTTTTCTGAGATCTCACTCGCTCTAGAGTGAGTTACTTGACTTGCCTTGATTGTTTCAATGGCTTTATCTAAGTTGATGTCCCACTTTCCACAAAGCTCTTCACGAACTCGGTCATCCTTCACACCAAGAATCCGTCGGTTGCGAACACAAGATTCACACAGCGTGCCGAAACCAGGTCTCCGAGAGCTTCATCAATGAAGTTATGTAACTATCAAGTGGTTCATCCAACAACTGTTCACGTTGAAAGAAAACATACCTTTCATGAGTCTCGTTTCACGCCGATACACAACTTTTGGAGTACCTGGTCAATCCTCAAACTCTTCCATCCTTTCTTTGCCGATAACAATTAACAGCGAAACCACCCGAACTTCTTGTGATCTTGTGAATACCAGCTGCTAACTCATAAAACTTCGTTTCACAACGAACGAAACAATTTCCAATTTTCCCCTTGATGCAAACAATCAGAAAGATTGACTGGAGAAGGAATCTTTGCTGTAGTGCTGACAGCTGGCATGTTGATGCAATGTACAGAAATCAGTCTGTGAAATGCCCACTCAAACGCAAACTATAGACTTCACAGACAAACAAAATACTGACTTTGAAGCTACGAAGTGATCCTCAAACTTCTGACACCATGTTACGATCGACGTAGGACGCCGAGCAGAGTGCAAAGACTTCTAAACACAACAAAACAACTTTAATAGCATTCGGGCCTTCAAAAACTACACAAGACTTGTGTACACATGGTCCGGATCGTGTGACGATTATCATAACAGTTGTGAGAGCTGCTACACTACTGAAAAATCACTGGGGCATTTTAAACATGATTAGTGTAATATTTTGCAAAAGAGGAGAGTGATCCTCTCTCTGGTATCTTTATTTTTCGTACTAATTTTTCATACTAAACTAGACAAGAACCATGAGTTTAAAGTAACACAAACCTATAAACCTTGATGTAAGCTGTTTAACCCTTACCTCTGGAGTGGCCCCCATTTAGGAGTAAAATCGTCCTGTGTTAAACAGAAGTAAAATCTGTAAGTATGACCCTTTAAGGGAAAAAGGGTTAAATCAAAGCCAGCTACATGTACATGTATGCTATCTTGGGGATATAATTTCTTAGGCAACAGTACAACCCTGCAGTGTATGTCTTCATTCATTAATTTAGGCCTTGATTACTTTCTTAACCTTTTAAGGCCCAAGGGGCCCCCCATTGGGCCCCCTAGGGGGCCCCCCATCTTGCATTAGACAGAGTATAATCTGTGAGGGGCTACTGGGAGTTAAAGGGGTTAAACATGAGCAAAGCTTCAAAGGTGACACTTTGCAAATATTTTAACTCTTACTGAAGGCCAAACTTTGTATGGCTCAAGCCTGAGATTGAATATCTCAGTCTGTTTTAGATTTTCTTGTTTACCTCAGATTAGAGTCAAGAAAGAGTTTCAACAAGCAAAAAGCCGGGCGTAAGATGAAAATTAATATTGTTTTCAAGCATTCCATGTTATACAGTATATTCAAATTTGTATAACTTAAATTACTTTATTTGGCAGCATGTACTATATACAGTATCTGTGGTAAAGCATTAATTTGGTTTGCATTGTTTTGCAGTTCTGACCAAAGACTATGTTTTATCTTTATACCAATCATCAGAACCTTGAGATGCCCTTATTTAAAAAAAAATACTTAGCTTTCATTCCTTCTTGCAAGGTGCTTGGGCATGCCATTAGCCAGTAAGCCAGTAAGCAACCTTTCAATATTTCTGTGGATCACAAAATGCTGTGCTAAATAGCAGCCAAACCAGAGACTTCAGGAAGGTTATCTCCCTTGAT
>NC_090882.1:11931030-11956030 GCF_036669935.1 Montipora foliosa | reverse complement strand
TCACTATTTCAGTATGTCACAGCAAATCTTTGTTGAAGATATCCCATGGATGTGATTGCAGGATATTTGTTTGATCCATCAAGACATTCAATTATAACCATATCATCCGGATGGACAAAAAATGCTAATGATCGCCGCACAATTCTCTGCTTCAAGTCCTCCTTTGGAATAAGAACTCTGTGCTTCTAAAATGCAATAATTTTAAGATTAATTGGAATGGAGTGAGTGATCAAGTGCCTCCTAAACCTCATGGCATGACCAGGTCATCCATGAGAAAAAAAGGAAACTTACTACATTCGAACCCCCGATTGCAACCACTTTTCAAAAATATCAAACATTTCCAAGTAAAATCACTGTTTAGAACCTCTGGTAAGCGACCATCTCTCATAAGCAACCACAACCACTATTAGAGCTAACAGTTTGTTATATTTTTGTTTTTAATCTCCCGTTAGCGACCACTTGACAGGCAATAGAGTGGGAATGGATAATAAGGCTTCGTAACATTATCACATTCCTGGGCAGTACAAGAGGGGGAAATTTGTCAATGGGAAGCACCAGATTTTTTCTGGAAATTGACTTTTTACATGAATAAAACAAATAATTAAAAATTTAAAGGAAAAATGCACCTACACTGTATTCTATCAGTCTTAAAAGAGAAGGCCTTAAATGTTCTAAAACTACAGAAAATTATAGCTGATTTCCTGACTGACCGTTCTCCCAAGAACAGTCATCAGTTTAGCGGAACCACAGTTTGAAAATCGAACTACAGTACTGATTCAGGGCAGTCAACAATCATTCCCTAATTTTGATTTTTTATTTCAGCCAAGGTATTGATATCTTGTTATCTCCATAAATTGTGTATTCACATGGGAATAAAGATTTTTGTGACTTCTAAAAGTTGTTACATGGGTTTAGATGGGCATTGGCGGATGGGGTAACTCTCTGCAGTTACCACATGCTAATAAGGCAAAATTTTGACTTAATATGGTCTAAGCTCTCGTAAATGGGAGGCGCGGTGGCCTCATGGTTAGTGCGCTCGACTCCGGATCGAGTGGTCCGGGTTCAGGTCCTGGCCGGGGACATTGTGTTGTGTTCTTGGGCAAGACACTTTACTCTCACGGTGCCTCTCTCCACCCAGGTTTATAAATGGGTACCGGGGAATTTAATGCCGGGGGTAACCCTGCGATGGACTAGCATCCCATCCAGGGGGGAGTGTAAATACTCCTAGTCGCTTCATGCTACAGAAACCGGAGATAAGCGCCGGCCTGATGGGCCTTCCAGGCTCGTAGCAGACTTAACCTCTCGTAAGCAACCACCTGGGCTTGAAATTTTGGGAGGTCGCTTACAGAAGGTTCAACTGTATACCCCATGAATGTATGGGAAATAAGTAATATTGATAGAGCCAGAGAACCTTCTCTAGCACTGCTTGATTTGTACAATTTTTTGCCAATGGAGGCCCTTGCTCGGTATATAGTTTTTTTACCATGGATAGGTACTGACAGTACTTCCCAATTTTGATTGTTGTTTACAACAGGATGAACTGTGACTACAGGTAATAGCCTCTTACCGTAGATATCAGTTTATCAGCTGTCCATCTTTGCATGAGATCTCCAATATTGACCAACACCGTTCCAGCAATAGGTTTAGCTGGTGTGTACTCTCCATTTACAGGAAGAACCTGCAGTGACATCATAACCTCATATCATCATTATAAACCAATTGCAATTTTGAGATGCCAGTACTGCACTATGATATATCGGCAGTTGGAAAAAATGTAATCTCATATTGGGCGGAGCTGCAAAGCAATGCCCCCAATAGAATACCGTAGTGGCGTCTCATTATTGTATTGTGATCCATCCATAATGAAGGGACCAACTGAAAAGGGGCGGGGTGGGACCTACAAACAAATGGAATGGAAAAAAGGGAGCAAGGGTGGGGACAGAAAGAAGGCTTTTGTGTGGAGGGGCAAGAGAGTGAACTAAGAAGAAGGTATCAGGAATCTGGGGGGGAGTGCTCAGGTAGGCAGTATAAACCAGCAAAAGCTTAGGGGAAAAGAGATTATGGTGCTCACCTCTAAGCCACCCACATCATCTTGAAACAGCAGTGTAATAGAGCCATAGTCACTATGCTCCCCACACCGCACTTGATTGGGTTTGACATCCCAGTTCTCAGGAAGAGGTGGGTAATACAACAGTCGTAACGCAGTGGCATTTTCTGGACCTCCAATACCACTGTGCACTTGACTGAGCCACTTTGGGTCCTGTGAGAAAATTAACAGATTAATAATAATAATAATAATAATAATAATAATAATAATAATAATAGTAATAATATTCACTTTATTTGAGTCTCAAGGTTATTTAGCCGAGCACAAGTGCTCCACTAATATTGAGAAAACTACAAATCAAGAACCCCAAGAATTAACATCATTTCCTAGAATAGTGACCAAAAAGATCATCATGATATTCATAAGTTTCATAATTATACATGCAGCTTGTGTTTGATTTCATTTTATAAAAATAATAATTATTAGGATAGCACGCACACTCTCATACTCATTCGTCAATAGCTGTGTTTTAGATGAGAGTGTGGAAACATGGCTGTGACATATGCATTGTCAGATGCGTGTTTTGATTGGCTGGTAGGAAATATGAGCATGTATCAAGAAAATCTGTTTCAATCAAGAAGTAAAAAACCCGCAGTTTCCTTCATTTGTTGAATCTTTGAGGAATATTTTATAAAAGCAATAGAGGACTTTTTTCCCGTGTTTCCATAGCTTCATCTAAACATGAGGGGGAGTTGGGAGAATTCTCGACAGTTATGCAAACCCTTGACTGCATCTCAGGTTTGCATAACTGTCTATTCTCCCAACTCCCCTTCGTGTTTAGATGAGGCTATGGAAACATGGAAAACGTCCTCTATTGCTTAATTAGTAAATAAATAAATTATTATTGATTTGATTCCTATGTTCAATGTCCCCAATTATTAGTGGCCCAGCGTTAGAAGACTTGCCACTTGATAAATAAAGTTCATTACAATGTATTAATATCATTATATTGCTCTGTCCATGAGGTCTCGATTTAAGGATTTCGTTCTGATATTTCTTTTTGTGGGATCAAAACCAGAGATTTTACACTTGTCCACTACAAGGCAACGGGACATCACCTTCCACTTGGGACAAGGCAACAGTCTTCAATGTACTCAGGTGACTGGAAATGAGTTTATATGTAACTCTGCAGCAATCCCAGTAAATAATACAGATTTTCAACTTTATTTCTATTTTTGTTATTTTTAAATAGTGGCATTATTCTCTTAAACTGTAAAATACACACATAAAGTACCGGTAGTCTCTGCGCCAAAAAAAGTCCATTTCGAAGTTCAAAATTTTGAGTAGGTAGTTTCCATGTTTTTAAGTTCACTTTTGGCTGCCTGTTTTCATATCATAACTTTTATTGCCTTCAAAATGCAGTCTCAAACAACCTAATTTTCAAAATTTGCTGGGGGAGTACTCAGAGCTCAACTCTGGCACTTGATTGGTCTGTCTCCCCATTGCATCGCACACTTCTGCAAAAAAAAACCTGCCTACAGGCCTCAATGTTGATATACAGTGTCTCATTCATGGCAAAGCAGTTGAAATTGAATACCTTAAGCTTGAGTCCTATTCCAATAACACAGAGAATTCTATTTGCCAGATATGTACACCTCTTGAAAAATGACGCGACCACATGCTTAAACTCTGGAGCTTCTTGTTCGGGCCATTTCTGTAAAGAAATTATTATTATTATTATTATTATTGTTGTTGTTATTATTATTATTAAATCCATTTGGTAATTGATCAGGTTTTTAAAGGTCGTTGGAATTAAATATCCATATAACTAACAAATAAGCAAGAAATAGCTTTTAAGTGTAGCTAAGACACTCACAGTTCATATTATGATCCATTTCGTATATCATTTCATCATTAAAATAGCTTTTATCACATGTTTTTACAGAAAGCCAAGATTTTTCTTAAACATTAAGCTACTGTTATTACTTGTAATCATTTGAAACTACAAGCACCAGTACAAAAGAAAACAGTACGAACCTTTGTTTCATCATAAAGCTCGCACACATTAAATGCTTCCTTCAAATCTCCAGGCCGAGATGGATTTAAACTGAGGAAAAGATCAACTTCTGAAAAAGTTGAAAAAAGTCCTTCCCCTTGATGCCCCATTTAGTAGGCTTTAATAATCAATTTCCAGGTCATATAGCATGTCTTGTGGGGTACAATGTCATTGGTTTAATTAATACCCAACCTAAAAACATAGAACTACCTGTAAACATTAGAAGTAACAGTTGCTACTGTCAGTACCAAAACAATAGCCAGTTATCAAGAGATGCCACAATCATTTTTTTTTGAGAAGTAGAAAAATCAAGAAAACTTATCTTTAAAAAACATTACATTACATTGTCTTGGCAGACAAGGCATTTCTTCCAAATAATGTCTAGAATTCAAGTCCAAAACTGAGTGTTGTGGGCCCACTGTATAACATATTATGCCAGAGCCCTGGCCATATTGAATTTGTGGAATGCTTTGAGAATACCACTCTGCTCTTGTCTTCTTGTAGAGGCACTGTTTAAAGAATCCAAATAATTGCATATGAGCTCTGTTATATGCCTCGTTCTTCAAGGATGCCACTTCAAGGATGCCACTACAAGACTTAAATAGTAGCCTGGTATTCTAGAATCTCACTAGCAAGGCATTTAACAGTACATACCAATCATAAAAAAAGAACTGGTCAGGTATTCCCGGACTTAGCCAAATTTTCTACTGCGCAACACAGGGGTGACAATGAAAAAGGTAGCAGGGTTGGTGCACTGCTGAGAGCACCTGCCTCCCACCGATGCGACCCAAGTTCGATTCCCAGACCCGACACCATCTCCGGTTTTCCTCCCTCAGCAAAAAACCAGCATACAGCTGATTCTAGCTGGCTGTAAGCTGTGCTCCGAAGTCATGCATAGACCATATAAGGCAGCCAGAGGCACCATAGTATGCTTTTGGTTCAATCTTGTTGAGCTGTGTCAGTGATGTATTTGGTGACAACGATTAGCAAGACACTATTATTATTATTATCATCATCATCATCATCATCATCATCATCATCATCATCATCATCATCATCATCATCATTATTATTACAAAATAATGACTTCATCGGCTGCCAGGGGGTGGCGCTGCAAAGAACAGCTGAGTAGATCGACTTGTCCACAATAGCACTTTTATGCACGTTTCTGGATTGTTTTATGTTCACCTCGCTACTGACCAACTCCTCGCCACGAGAACGCATGTTTTATGAGTCAATGAGCCTAAGCCCTCGTTTCAGTGATTAGGCCTAGGCACTCTCTGGAATTTTAGCTTTCATTTTATGGTTTAATTAACTGCACTAACTCATTGACTCATTAACTCATAATTGACTCATAAACACTCCCTCGCCACAGATTCCCTCACGACGTTGGTGAAATGATTCGAACCACTCTCACCTTTCTCTCCCGAGTGATACCCATCCGAAATTGCTCCCATCAGTGGGTCTGGTATATTCCTTTTTTACATCTACAGGGAGGGTGAAAAACCCGTCACCAGCTTTACGAACTTCTGAAATCTGAAATTCAACAGTTGTAAACATGTATCGACCTGTGCAGTGCTACAATTGTAGTGTTGCAAAACGACTTTACAGCGATGCGATCAGCCTGAGTAATCAGAGCGTACCTCCTGATTCGATATTCCGTGATTCTTTAAATACACAAACCCGATCGTACTGAATGCTGTGTAGATATTCTCTGCTAGTGTTTTCACCGATTCTTCATCGTGAGAAGGAGGTGTTTCAGAATTTAAACCCATAATTTCAAAATCTACTACTGGGATAGTACCTTCCGCCATCTTGGATCGTACCATGTAACACCAGTTTCGGTGGCCTGGGGCAAGGAACCCACAGGTATCCCAGATTCAACATTGCCGTTATCAGATGAATAAGCCATTCGTAACCGGAGCGATTTTTCAATGTTGCGAGAAATCTTTAATCTCCCTTTTAATCCGTATAAAGTAAAAAATAAGATGCAGCCTCAATTGTTTTTGAGCGAAAGAAGGGAAGACTTTACAATGGGCACGGTTGACGTTCAAAGTCACAAAACGATCAATTGAATGATTGAAGTCATTACAATTGCATACGCCAAAATTCTTTGGGGCTATTAGTTTAAAAACGAAAGATTTGGAATAAAGCAATGCTTACTCCTTTTCACTAATTTTCAATTATTCCAAGTGATACAGTTGACTGTCAATAATAACTATTCTCCTGGATTGAAAAATAATTACTTTTAAATAAAGATTTTGATGTCGTTTCCGGTCGAACGAAAGACCTTTGAGCAAAAGTTTAGAGAAAAAGAAAAAAGGGAAGCTCAGTATAGGTAGGAATGTTTCACACCGGCTATGTGGAAAATGCATCAGAAAATCTGAAGTATTTTTCACACCCAACTTTGTTAAAGCTTTTTAAGTTAGCCGCTTTAATTTGAGTACCCGTGTTTACACAAGAAAACCCGACTGGACTTAAAATCTTTCACCGATCGCGTTAAATTCATTTTTATTGATGATGTTGACACAGCTTGATGTCCTGATGAACTTGACTTGTAAGAGAGAACAATCGTTAGTTTTGGACCAGGAAATGTCTGTCAGTAACTGGACGCTTTTTATAAAGACACGCCAGCTTATGAAGAACAATATTTGAACGAGTTATTTATTACAAAATCTTTTTTAAATGACTTTCTCTTCCACAAGGTATTTTGTTGAACAGGTCACGTTTGTTTCAGTTCAGACAAAATTCGAGACAGTTATTAGAATAATTGCTCTATTCATTGAATAGTGTCATTAACAGTTCAAGGCAAAACTTATGTCGAAATAGGTCGAGCAACTGACTGCATATCACCTAACTGACAATTACTTAACGCAAATCACTTTTGCAGGCGATCAAATCAAACTTACATGCACAAGAGCTTCGTACAAGATTTCTAAAAAAGAGGGAATTTTATGGTCCTAGGCTTGTACCGATATACCAAAGCAAATTTTCTCCTAAGCTGGTTCCCGAAAATACGTTCCTTAAACCTTCAAAGAGAAGGCCTACTTTGATGATTCTAACAGAGCTATAATTAATTGATTGTGAAAGGCATGTAATATGTTGTGTGGAAAATAGCTAATTGATTCAACAGTTTGTTTTTCGTTGGTCGAATTCCGCCTACAACAATAAGTGAACACGCATTTCCGATAAATTTTGACATAGCGGCATCTAAACATCGAACAAAATTCATTTGGCGGGAAACGTTTCCGAGGAAAAAAATTGAAATCATGTCTCTAAAACATTAAACAAGGCTCCTTTTTGGTGATATACTGCTTGCAAGGTCCTCATTAGATCTGATAATGATTCGTTCTCGCTTTAAAGTGTTTCTTGTGATCGCAATTAAAGCAAGATAATTTCCCCAACAGTGTGAACTTTCTAAATGCGTAAATTTTTAATCAACGCAATCAAGCGATGAGTTATTTGGCACCCAAAACAAATTTTATTTAATATCGTAATATAGTTTTATTTGAACGGAACAATAAGCCTTGACTCATAAAGGTTGAACGCACACCCAAAGAGACAGGCTGAATCGATTCTCTTTCAAATTTAGCACATTTCTTTGTATCATATGACCTTCTTTGGAGGGTAGGACGTTTTACTCTCGTTTTTTCGAAAGTAGGTTTTATTAGCTGGTTTAAATGACGCTTTTATAAAATTGTTGACACCTGGTTAATTTAATTCCAGGCTTTTATTCGGTATTTAAGAAATCACATCAACGCAAGCGATTTTAGTACAAAAGCGTGCGGTACTCGAAACTGAGAAAATCCACTTGGAGGCAATTTGCGCGTTCTAGCCGGAGGCGATTTAATCAACCGAAGAAGATGAGAATACCTTGGGTCATCCTTATTTGTTTATGCTTCTCTAGGGAAAGCGAGTCTGTTTGGTGGTGAGTAGAGAACAACCTTGTCGGTCAAGTTATTACTGAGTCTTTCAAATTAACGAACTGCTATGAGATTAAGAAAACTACATAAAACTCTTCTTACGTTTCTAACAGGACGTTAGGAACGCACACAGCTCTGTCCTCCGACCCTGCCAAGGAAGCTGCTCTTTTATGCTTCACAACTCCGCAACTCAACACAAAACAGCGGGAAATTTGTCGCAAACATCCCACCTTGATGGCTAGCGTCGCAAAGGGAGCGAAAGACGCAGTCGAAGAATGTCAGGTACAATTTGAACGGAGGCGTTGGAATTGTTCAGCTGTACCTGAGTCGGGGACATTGTTCGACCCCATTCTTAAGAGAGGTAAGGGTTGCATGGGGTGCGGGAAGTTACGAGTCAGTCGAGTCGAATTACGCTAGCTTCTAAGTTGACAAGTTTAAGATCTGTTTACTTAAGTCGATAGCTTTCGTTTTTTCAGCACACAAGTTTATTTGTCAGCTTAAGAAAGTTATCTTGACCAAAGTTCATTTGGAGATCGCACACAGAGTCGCTAACAGCACTGCAATGCCAACGTGCGAGGTCGTTGATCCGGCAGGTCACTACAAAATGCTCCTTCAGAATGAATCCACAGCTCCATCATAGCGCTATGCCTCTGATCTTTTGTTGCTTTCTGTGCGTTTGAAAAAAAAACATAATTGAGGAATTTATTGATTATTTAAAGAAGGAAAAGTGCTATACTTTGACTAGCATGAATGAGAGCACGAATTTCCTGAATTATTCTCGTTTTTATTGTTTCGTAAACCGAGCAGACGCGGGAACGATTATTAGCGGAAGTTAACAAATTAACTTTTTCTGACCTTTTTCTTACCTCCCTTGAGCAAGTTGTAGACGAAGAAAAAAAGTCTTGTCACAAACGTAAACAAATTTGTGGACTGATGACTTAACTGTCTTTTGGCAACTGATTTCGTTCAGACATCGTTGGAGATTTTTTGTTTTCATTGCCATTAAATTTTCCAATAAAATACCTCAACATTTTTAGTCCCAGATAACCATCACACAGTTTACACAACCCAGTGATAAAAATGAATAATAAAAAAGTGTTTTAAATAGATAAAAGCGTTTCCTTGGAAGGTACAGGCGTCTGGAATTAGAATTTTAAGACGTGTTTCGGTTGCCTCTTGCGCGCAGTTTTACTTTTCGTAAATAACGTGATCTGATGTTCTCTAGGAAGCGGTCCAATTATCGTCTATGTCACGGCGCTCTTTTTCGTGATATAAGGAAGTTATTACTCAGTTATTACCTATTTAAAATAATTTTTTAAACTAGGCAGTAAGGGATTTTTTAAAGAAGCTACACAATGAGCTTGTTCTGAAGAACTGTTGCATCGCAATATTTCATTACCCAACTGTTAAATACAGCCGGAGACACTTCTTGTCAAGAAATTGAAACCGCGGTTCTCTTTGAAGGAGTATGTTTCAGTTGCATCTTTCTCGTTTTCCATTACTACACTCGTTCCTCGGTCCTCCAATAGAGGAATAAAATTGGAGTAAGCGCATCTGGCTGTTGAATAAGGGATTCAGCTTATCTCAACGAGTACGTACTGCCTCCCTCTCAGGATATGGAGTATGGAAGGATTCCGCTTAACTTGACTTAACAAGGGCCGTCCTAAAATAATCCTTTCAAATTCATAACATGAAAAGAATTCGCAGCATTCCTGAAAGCTTACCGGATTTTCTCAAATTAATCAAGTCAACAATAATTATTCATCGGAACAAATTGCATACGTCTTTAAGCCAAAATATTTGAGAAGCATTTCCATTTTCGGTTTTGTCAACTGTCACGATCAAGGCACAATTAGGAAAAGAGGGGGATTCTGCTTTCCATGGCTAATTATAAACTTTCCATCTGACCATTCAGGATCTTCGCACGGGCCGAAAAGTTAGAATGGGTTTTTTACTTTGCTAATTATAGAGCGAGTTTCAATCGAGTGTCGTAAAACCAAAACCAAAGTAATTACTTTGGCCAATCACAGAGGATGGAGACAATCCAGTAAACCAATCAAAACTCGAAGTAATTACTCGTAGCCGACACAAAGCGCGGGAAAATGTGCACGCGCGAGCCACGATTGGTTTTGGTTTCACTTCTGATTGGTTTCGTAATTTTGCAATAAATGTATTGACTGTATTGGATTCACCGTTTTCTTCTTCTGTAGCGATATATCGATAAATATGTGCAAAATAAACTTTGTATTACCTTACCGGTGTAATGTCGTTCTTTCGCCTTCCGAGTGGTCGACATGCGTAACACTTTTCACGTGTGCCAGCCAAGTGCCAGCCTCAAACGGCGTCCAATCAGAAAGAGGCAATCAGCAGGCTGGCACACATGAAAAGTGTTACGTCTTTCGACCACTCGGAAGGTATGGGATTTTGATTTTCTTCGAGGGCTAGCTCCGGGCCCTTTGGATGAACTTTCGATCGAGAAGAAGAGTGAATCTTTCAGCCATTCTCCTGGGATGTTTGAAAGCGGGGCGATGCGACTTTTTTGTCCTTCTATTGAGAGGCACAGTAAACAGCGAACTCGAAATCTTCAAAATCGCTCAAAAAGTACCACTTCTGATGCCAAAGAACGACATTACACCGCAGGTAAGGTAAGACAACGATTATTTAGCGTTAGTCCATGCACATATTCATGGATGTATCGCTGCTATACAGAAAAAGCAAACGGTGAATCCAATAAATTAATAATTTTATTACAAAATTACAAACAGTTATAGAGACAGATTTTTGCGGGCTTCCCTGTGTTTTAACCAATATTATGTAATTCTCAACCTCGGATAATGCATTTTGCGTGGTCTGATTGGTTCACTCAATCTCGGTTGTCAGCTCATATACCTTAGTTTGACCTTATATGGTAAATGATTGCGTTAAGCGTTGCTAAACTAAAAAAAATTTCGCCGGAAAATATATTTTCTATTTGCATTTGCTAACTTTATTTTTGCCTTTTCTGTCCGACTAGTTGGGTGATACTAAAACAATTAGACCCTTCGCCCTCAAGGCCCATGGGTTTTAAGTGATGGAACTATGCCGTTGTTTTGTTTTCTTTGATCTTGAAAGTATGTCTTAAGATCAGTTTTTCAAATTAAGCGGCAAATCTCAGTTTCAAGAATTGTTTTTCGGGTTTGAAGCTTTCGAGAAACAAGCTCCAGGCTTTTAAGCGCCACTCAAAAAAGTTCTGACACACTTTTGTTGCTCGGAAATGTGATTGTTGCCAAGTTACTACAGTAACATGAATTGATCTTAAGTTGAGATGACACTCTCGTTATCGTGGTCTAAGGTCCCTAATTTTGTAAGAATGTTGAGTTCACCTTTAATTGCGTGTGTTAATTTTGCGTGAGTTGAAATTTTCTGTTCGTATCCAAGGGGTCGTTCTTTCCTCTTCAGAAGGGACGTAGTTCTCAACCGTGAACTTCCATACCTTTCTTCCTCGCTTTTTTTGGTTTTTTTGATCAATGCTTTGATTTAGTTTTTTAAATAAACGTTACAATTAGAATGGCATTGAGAAACTGAAATCTTATATTTCCTTTACAGCAAGCCGTGAGGCAGCATATCTACACGCCATTACAGCAGCTGGCGTTTCTCACGCGATAACCGCTTCGTGTAGCCAGGGCAACACTAAAAGTTGTGATTGTGATCGGTCCGTGACTGGTGATACACCGAAAGGCTGGACATGGTCCGGTTGTAGTAGCAATGTTAAGTTTGGAACTTGGTTTTCAGAACAGTTTACTGATGCAAGGGCGAGAGGCAACAGCCCCCGAGCTGTTATGAACAGACATAACGGCCGAGCAGGACGAAAGGTATTCTCACCTGTTGCAAACAGACGATCTGTACCTCCATAGCACAGAAAACGGTCAATGCACTTCTTCTTCTTTTTTTGTTTCAACAGGCGCTTTCGAGACTATTATGGCGCAAATGTAAATGTCACGGATTATCAGGATCATGTACCATGAAAACCTGTTGGATGCAACAGCCATCTTTTCGTCAGGTAGGCGACCATCTCAGAAGAAAGTACGAAAGCGCTTCGGAAATGGTTGTCAGACTTAACAGAAGGGGGAAAGAACGTCTCAAGCCGAGACATAATCACTTGAAGCGCCCATCAGAGTCGGATCTGCTGTATTATGAATCGTCACCGAATTATTGCGACGCAGACCCGAGCGAGGGATCCCTCGGGACTTCGGGACGTGTATGTAACATATCATCTTCTGGAATCGATGGCTGCGAGTTGCTGTGCTGCGGACGCGGACATAATATTCAACAGGTCAAGGTTACAAGAAATTGCAACTGTATATTTCTCTGGTGCTGCCACGTTAAGTGCCAAAAGTGCAAAGAGATTGTAAACAGGTACACTTGTAAGTGAATGAACTTTGCTTTTTGCTCGTCACAGAACTGCATGAACAAAAAGACTCTAAGAACACAGACAAGACACAGGGTATTGACCGAATGCATAAATGGCGGCCAAAAATGTATTCTTTTGTTTATGTGCTAATGAGACTCACTAGCCTCGCTCTCAAGCAACATTTCTTTTGTAGTTTGTCCATGCAAACGAGGCTAGTTAGACTAATTAGCACATAAACAAAAGAAAATTTTTTTGGCTGCCATTTATGCATTCGGTCTATAGAACACAATCGCGTGTTTTGCAAAATACAAGTCTTTTTGTATTTCAGAGGGCAAAGGTCTCAATGATAAGCTCGTTATTTCCGTCCACAAAATTGCGACTCTATGTATGTTTGTAAAATACAGAAACATCCCTCAGAACAAGGTTTCTCGTATGCGCGAAAGTATTTGGTTCTTTGAAACGCTGCGATGGTTCAAACTGAGTTACTAACGGAATGACTTACAGTTCGTGAGATGCGTGATCTCTTTGACAGCAAGTCGTGGATTGTACAGCAGGGTCTCCTTTTACCCCACTATTTCTTTTTTCTACCCATATCCCCCATGGGAATACTAATGTTCAGAATTTCTAACAATCTCGTTCCCAGGGCTTTTCCCCGCCCTACCCTAGTCTATTTTAAGGAAACGACATTCAAGTTTAATACTGACTTTCTGTAATCTCTGCCTCAAGTTATCTCCAATGATCATTTTAACAAATCGAATGGTTCAGCGTTGTCGGTACTTTGACAACGATATTCATGGTCTATTCCAGGTTCTCGGTGGGTCGAGACGAGCGAAATTGTGGCGAGGGTGAGAAAAAGTCGAGTGAGGACTTCCCAAGCTCTCGGCCAAATATTCATTTTTCGGACAATCTCTCATTCGCGTACATTGTCAGCCGGCATACCAGCGCCTAAAGGGCACAACGACTGCTGTGTGTCCTGGCAATGACGGCGAGGCTGTCAGTGTTTGACACAGGTTTACCCGCTTTTATCATATTTTGACGAGGACAGGTTCTAGCCAATGGCGGACAATCTCACCACAGGCGCCCCAAGCTCAACGTGAGGGAAAGCCAACAAAAATAATTATAAGGATTTGTATGGGAATCCCGATAAACGACCTGAGGAGATAATTTTACAAAAAATTCTCAATTAAAAAGCCTAACCTTATTGCTATTGTGGGTCACTTCTTTCCTGTGTGGTTTTTTCCCAGATTCGATGCGAATTGAGCAATTATTAGTTGCTCGGTTGTCAACGGGTTAAACTGATGATAAAATACCAAGGCTGATTCTGAGGAGCGAGCCCCACCAAATTGAGTCAAATATTCCTGGATAAAATGTTCCCACGGTTACAATTCAATTCCACCGTAGAATTCAAGGGCAAAAAGGGTTTTCATTCATTTCACTCCGCTAGCCGCGCAATCGAAGCCCTGCCATCCTCGTACACTTTGAACACGAGGAGGCGAGCGTTGGCAACGAGTCTTTGTCATCTCTAATGAAAATACCAAGCCGAACTCAACGTGTCGTGTTCAAAGTGTAAGAGGGTCTTTTCCATCGTTTTATCGTTTCGTTTGGGACACTAACAGCCCCCAGAGGGCACTGGCAGGTCTTCGATTGTGCAGCAAGCGGATTGAAATGAAAGAAAAACCTGTGCCCTTGAATTCTACGGTGGAACTGTAACCGTGGGAACATTTTCTTTAGGAATATTCGACTCAATTTGCACTGACGATAACCATGTCTTTGAAAAATTCCATTTATCAAATTTAAAATCAAAGCTCCATTTTAACTGTTTCTTTAGCTTGCTTCAGTGTTGCTTGGCCACAAAATTTATTGAAAATGTCTTTTTTGGTTCAAGCTGTCATTCTGCTTTGCTTTTATCTTTCCTTGAATTCTTTTCTTTAAGTTTTTCTTTCTCCTGAGCCACTTTTCTGAGATCTCGCAAGTTGAAATCTCTCTCTATGTTTACCTGTTAAAAAACCGAAAGCATCAGATCAGTTTAAGGAAAAAAATGAAGCAATATTCTTAGTCTTGATGTCATTCTGACATGGCTGACTGACCCATCATCTTCTCTTCTAACCAACCAAAGATTTTTTCACAGTACAGAGAATCTAAAAGCTGACGTTTCGAGCGTTCGCCCTTCGTCATTCGCTCTCACGAAGGCTTAACGCTCGAAACGTCAGCTTTTAAAATCTCTGTACGGGGGCCAATTTACATTATCAACTCCGTTGATAAAACCAATATTTTTGTATACTACTTCCCCACCAACGCAGCACCACAGCTTCTTTAGAAACTACCCCCTTCACAGTGTCTGATATCTTTTTCACTCCCTGGGAGTTTGAAAGTAGATTCCAGAAAAGAAGACGATACCAACCAAATTAATAAATGCCGTTATCTCACGGAATGAGATAAATTTCACGCCTTGGCCTACCATATCGTGTTTGAAAGCTTGTTTGGCTCTGCATACCTGTATATCAAGTAATTTGATCCATAGTTTCGTGGTGATTATATAAGTCAGTATAAATTACCGCGATACGCTGGTTGGGTGAATTCGAGGGATCGATGAATTAAAAAGTTCGAAATATTTTAAGGGTTTAATGAATTCGTAGGTTGGGTGGATTCAAGGGTTCAATGAATTCTGACTTTTGACCAATCTAATTGGGCGAAATCAAGGATTAAGAGAAACTAGACACCTTTGAATTTTGAACCCGATTAAAGCGCATTATTTTAGAACCTAGTGCCTTTCCTCCACCCAAGACAATCCACTGACTTCCCAAAAACACACCTCAGTGAATGTATATGGAGCAACGACACCTCTTCTATCCACCAGTGGTCTACGCTTCGTTTCTCGTCCTCCTTCGTAGAGAATTAAACTGGGAAGCTGCTTAGAAACTACGGAGCCATCAACCTTATGTCTGATGATTAAAAAGACAGGGAGAGAAAGGTATGGAAACACCTATTAAACACATGTTTTCAAGCAGGCTTCCTGTTTATAAAAAGGGTCACATCATTCTTTGATACAGTGCCAAATAATTATTATTAGCCTCTATCAAAAATACCATGATGTTTTTTGTTTTTCCTTCCAAAATTTTGCATAAGCATTGTTTCCAGTTTCTCTTGGGACCATTATAAGTCAAGAGAAAATAAAAACAATGCTTATGCAAAATTTTGGAGGGACAAACAAAGAGTATTATGATATTTTTGATATTGAATAATTGTTGCTGCATTCAGTCGAAATAGAAACTGAGAGAAGCACTGTTAAGATTAACATCTGGTCTTTCATATGTTAGGCAAGATCTCTTGTTGGGTATGATAGCCTTAATGGTATAAGCCCGTCCCCATGGATAACACAAAGAAAGGGCTGGCAGACCATACTTGCCACTTGCGATTGGACAGAACTGACAGTTGAATAAGACGGTTATGATGGAACCAAAAATGCAACAGAAACACCGGATCGAAAAATAAAAGAACCTTTGAAGGATAAAGTATCTTCTTGTTAAATTATTGTTGACGCATAACCCTGTCGACTTCATCTCCTAAAAAGGGGGTAGCAGTATAGACTCCAATGTTAATAACCACCTCACAATAAATCATGTTGTGAAACAAAGGAGATTACTTGATTATTTATGGGTTTCTTACATTTGCATCTGGAAAATCTCTCTATTTGCCCAGAAAATCTTATTTTCCCATCTTCCTATTTACAAGAGCTATTTCTTTCCTTACTTTTCTGCAATTATAGGATACTTTCCAACATCAAGTTTTCCAAATCTGAGGTGACTGTGATTATATCTGCAAAATGAATGAATTAAACACTACTTAAGTCAATTGTTAAATGGTTAAACTATAATAGCAACAATGATATGAACACCTCAACATATACCAGTAATAATAATAATAATCATTATATTGGGTTATGCCAGTTGTGACTCTACATGTCTTCATCATCAACATGTGGTCCCTTGGGGAATAAATGGTTAGTGTCTTATTCCTCCCTTGCATAAAATATCCTTGTTAACTCCTCCATCAAAAAGTACCACTCTATTGCTGGAAAATAATACCTCTCAAAAAGGGAAACCTCAGGTAGATAAGGTTAACTGAATAGAGTGTAATGTGAAGTGCTCGATTTCTATCCCATATGAACCATGTGAGTGTTAGCCCTACTGATGGAAATGGGCCCACACAAGGACAGAGAAAAACTCTGACCAGGGTGGGAATTGAACCCACGACCTTCGGGTTAGATCTCCGCCGCTCTACCGACTGACCTACAACTAACAAGGTCAGACGGGAGCAGGCCGTGGGAACTGAAGATGTTAAAGTCACGGCAATGAACATGTACAAGTACAAGGAAAGGTTACGTTTATACAAATGTTGGCCGTGTAGCACTTATATTTTAAACAGAGTTAACTGAATAGAGTGTAATGTGAAGTGCTCGATTTCTATCCCATATGAATTCCCACCCTGGTCAGAGTTTTTCTCTGTCCTTGTGTGGGCCCATTTTCATCAGTAGGGCTAACGCTCACATGGTTCATATGGGATAGAAATCGAGCACTTCACATTACACTCTATTCAGTTAACTCTGTTTAAAATATAAGGGTTACCAGGAATACAAGACTCAGACTGCATTACTCAGAACAAAAAGAACAAAAGAACAAAAAGTTTGACTTGTTTGCCTACCTCAGAGACAACTCTGCAAATGTTGGAGCAAATCTAACACATGGAGGACACCAAGGAGCATAAAATTCGACCAACCAAGTGACAGAAGGGTCATCACGCAAAGCATCCTTTGAACAAGAATCACATCAGATTTTATTTCCTCTTTGAAAATGCGATTAAAAATGTTAATGCTTTGTTTATAGTGGGAAAGCACTTTGTTGTCAAGCTACCTTGCAAGAAATCCACTAATAAAGGAATACAACTAGGTTATGGTAAGAACCTCCACTGGAAGGAGGCAACTAATAATTATTAGCTATTTACAACGGTCACAAATGGATTCTTCCCACATGCAACAACATGCAAAATTCCCCAACTGGTTGGCTAAGCTGCCTCACTTTAAAGGAATGTACTTGCCAAAATGAAATAGAACAGTCAGATTTAAGTATCTACAGTGGGCCACAATACAATCCAGAAGGCAGATAGCCATGCTAAACGTGCTCTTTAAGGAAATCCATGCCCAAGCAGACTGTACACAAAGCACCAGCCTTTCCTCTTAACCAGGTGTTCATCTCACTTCCCAGCGAAGATCAACAGGATGATCCTAAATCATTTGGGACCTGCCATTGACCCACTCCTGAGGAAAAATCAGAATGGTTTCTGGGAAGATTGATATACAACATCTCAAATACTGGCACCTGGGCACACAATTGAAGAAGCAAAGTGCAGTCATCACATTCATTGATTTTAAAGAAGGCTTTTGACTCAATACATTGAGCAAAGATGATTTGCACAATGGAGGCCTATGGAGTTCCTCCACTTTTGTTAAGAGCTATTACCTCAATGTACAGCAAGACGAGAGCCAAGGTCACCACACTGGATGGAGGGACAGACCGGGTTTAACATCACAACTAATGTTCTACAAGGAAAAACCTTTGCACCCTTTCTGTTTATTATAGACTTTTTTTTAGTCCTTGACTATGCTCTAAGGCAGGCCATCAGTGGTAAGGGGGAGGAACTTGGACCCAGAGAAAATCTTGACATCATCCTGCAGTCACTGAAACTGACCTTGACTTTGTCAATGACATTGTGCCCTTTTGTCAAACAGGGTTGACAGGCACAGAAACTACTCACACTAACAGAGTCCCAGTGCAAGAAAGTAGGCCTACTGCTAAATCCAAAGAAGACATAGGTTATCAAGTATAACTCGAGTGACAATTCTCCACTCAAAACTATGGAAGGAAAAGGCCTTAGAGAAGTTAGGAATTTTAAGTACTTAGGGTTGCTCATTGCCTCAACTGAAAATGATATAAAAGCAAGAAAGGGCAAGGCCTGGAAGATGCTGAACGACATGAAGAAGATCTGGAGTTCTAATATGTCCACGGAAATAAAAATGTGATTCTTCAATACCACTGTTGAATCCATTCTTCTTCATGGTAGTGAAACCTGGACCATGACCCCTACCATCACTAAGTCATTAAACGGTTGCTATACTCTCATGTTTCCTGGCAAAGCCACACTTCCAATGAGGAACTTTATGGAGACCTGTATGGAACGCCAAGGGTTGAGTTATGTTCTCACATGGAAATTTACGACACCACATTTGCGGAAATAGTTCCACACGGCGCATCTAGTGAGATCCAAAAAGCGGCCGATAAAGTAGTGGATTGGTCTAAGGAGCAAAAGAACAAACACAGCTTTGATCCAGTTTCAATTAATGGCAAAGATCTGTCCATGGTTGAGAACGCAAAAATTCTTGGCATCACCATCTCCAACAATCTTAAGTGGAATTACCATGTAGAGCAAGCTATTAAAAAGGCCAACAGGAGACTGTATTTCCTGGTCCAACTGAGAAGGGCTGGTGTTGGGGCCAAAAGTCTAATTAAATTTTACTGCACGGTTATATAACCTGTTCTTGAGTATGGCGCCCAAGTGTTCCATCACAAACGGAACTGGGCTTTGTCCATAATTGCACCTGATCTCTCATAACCAGCTCTGGCTAGATAGTTTTAAATTGGAGAGCTTAAGTGTCCGACGTGAAAAGCTGTGTTGCAAACTATTCAATGAAATATCTGATGAACAACACAATTATTTCCACAGCCTTCTGCCTCCAAAACATCATTCATTATACAATCTTAAGCGGCAAAGAACTTCTAGCCTGCCAGGTTTTAAAACTGAACATTTAAAAAGACATTTATTCCGGCAATGTGCAGCCGTCACAATCCAGCGCTGCCAATTTAACATTACGTATTTACATCATCATCACCATCATCAGTCCTTTTTGAGCCGTGGGAGGCATAAAGCCTCTACAGTCTCTCTCCAGCAGAAGCGGTCTTGTGCCACCTTTCGGATTTCACTCCAGGTCAGGTCAGGTGCATGGACTTGAGTTCTTTCTCCGCTGACCTTTGACAAGTTATTCTTGGCCTTCCCCGTTGTCTTTTCCCCTCTGGTGTCCAGAACAAACTTTCTTTAGCAACATCGCCAGGGCCCTTTCTTAATAAATGCCCAATCCATGTTCACTTCCTGCGGGATAGGTCCACCATGATGTCCTTATGTATTTACACTAGCATTAGCATAATTTTAAATTGTATATAAGCCTTTTTAAATATTTTTTGTACATAGTTATGCACAGCCTTTGGCTGTGATTTAATTTTTATTTCAATAAAGCTATCCATCTCAAGTGTTCAAAAGTAAAATATGGGTTGTACCACTGAATATATGCTGTCACGAGTGTAATGTGTTATAAATGGGTTGAAAATACAAATATGATCCACAGTGAACAAAACATGGGATTCTTAAAACTTGATACATATGTTTTTGCAAGTGTCAAATATAAAGGTTGAGATTATTGATTTTTTTTTTGTACACAAATATACACCATGATAACCAGGCAAAACATTGCTTACATCAAGAGCTGGTCCCCTGAAAAACTGGATTTCATCTGGACCACTGTATGATGGTTCCGGAAATAACAAAAATAAGACTGAAAAATAAAAACAACTTTTATTTGGTAATAATAATAATACTAATTTGAGAAAGTGGTTTACCGGGAGTTACTACATCTGATTGAACTGGAATTCAGAGATGTTGGTAGTCATTTTTTGTTTGATAAAATTCTATCCAGAAGTTAGTACAGCAAGTTCTTTCTATTAATGTTCAATATTTTCAAGATGGTACATGCAGAGTTCTTTTTATCCTTCTAGACAAGTTAGGAGGAAGGAGTAATCTAACATGTAGCATAAATGAATGGATCGTAGGCTCCTAGGATATATCACGAGGTTCCTTCACCAAATCATTGAACAATAAACTAAACAAACACTAAGAAACTCATGACAAACAAGTAATGAAAATAATGCTTACTCTCATCTGAGAAAATTCTATTTATTGAGTAGCAGGTTAGGGTAACCCATCCATATGACTGTACGTACGTCCACCCCTCCATGTAAGCCAATGTGACCAGTATCACATGCTCAAGTTGTTTTTTTTGCATTGACCACTAACTAGGTACTGGGTTTTGATTGCATAGCCGGCTCAAGTCAGGTTAACTTATTGTAAGAATAAAATAACCTGTGAGCTCCACTCTTAGGCTTGGCTAAATCTATACATTATATAAGAGAAAGTTAACTGATAATATTACTTACCTAAGCAAAAGATAAGATAAATTAGACCAAGTCTGAGATCAGATCTTGCAAAGAGAACAAAATTTGCAATTTTGCTGAACATAAATATCATGGAGACCACCTCTTGCCATGTCGCTGAAACACAAGGAAGTGCTGAGAATTTAGCTTTCCGAGGAACAAAACACAGAGTAGGAAGATCGTAAAACACCTTTGCTCTAACAATCTCTCTTGAAATGTCTGCATAAAATATCCAATTAGAGTCACCATGAAATCCTCATAAAAGAGGCCAGGTAAGCCATCTTCAGCTTACAATAATTGCAGGAGTTTCATTCACCTGGCCACGGTTGTTCAAAAGGTGGATAACGCTATCCACCGGATAAATCACTATCCAGTGGATAAACACTAGCAAAATCAATTGAGTTATCGAATGGATAGTGATTTATCCAGTGAATAGCACTATCCACCCTTCGAACAACTGGGGCCTGTTGTTTAGTTGTCATTTACTGTCCCATACTGTTTTGGATGGATGTCATTTTGCACATTTTAATTAAATAATATAAGCAGTTGCAGATGTCTCTCACTATGTGATGTTATCATAGGAATCTTGAAGGAGGGGATGAATCTAGTTAATTATGTAATTATTTAAGGGAAAAATTATTTATAGAATTTTACGCACAAAAAGACTACACCATCTTGTAGCCACTCATCCAGGTAGTCACAATAAAAATATACAGCAGTCAATCACTCATGATGTACTCAAAAGAACAGCGCATTTCTGATTGGTCAATGGCGAATGCATCAATAAGTTATAAAGTGCATAAGAGGTGATAGAGTGCAATATGATTGCAGATAGTTTAATCAAGTGAACCTATGATCCTCATGGTTATGAACGCAATTTTAGCATTGCGTAGAGAAGCCTGAAAAATTCAAGACTTCAAATGGTCACAGGTTCAAACCCTGTTCAACTCCTGAATTACATATCTGCAGTTTGATATGTGATTCATTTCTTATATCATTTTGTTCGTAGATAGTTAAATGTAAAAAACATGGTGACGCTGTTAGGATCTTACATACATACCTGGCTTCCATTTTCTGTTTTTGACTGCCAAAACAATGCCGAGAAATGACAAGAGTTCAAAATCCCGCTACAGGAATAGAGAATGCACTAGAATACATCATATATGATACCAAAAACCTCAAAATTAGCCTTTTTTATACTAGAGACGCATAATTCGTCTGGACGAATTATGCGTCCCTCGTGTCATCCGTCTAGTGTAAAGATGGGATGATCTGTAAAAGATGCATAGTCAGCATCTGGGACGAACTTGAGAAAATCTTTTTTTGTGCATCTTTTAACTTAGTCTAGTATAAAAATGAGCACAAGACGCATTATCCAGCTGGATGAACTTTCCACTAAAGTATGTCTTCGAAGACGCACTAAACTGGATTGTTCGTCCAGATGCATAATACTAGACAAAGTTAACAGACACAGAAAATAGTTTGGGTTAACCCATGTTCGTCCCAGACGAATTACGCTTCTCTAGTATAAAAACGGCCATTAACAATAACTTTTCATTACACTTTAAAACTCACTGTCTGTGTTCCTGTGATTTTCGGCATGATGTGGTTATCAAGATTGGGCTAGTAGCCCTTTGGGGTTAATAACCTTAACATGGTATTTTTTGAGAAAGTATCCTTTACCTATTTGGTAATTCTGGGAAATAGGAAGTGAAAAATTAAAGGTACAAATCTGGAGGTTACTTCGCACCCGTGGTTTGACAACTGGAGCGAAAGTCACCTTTGTAAGCAAATCATCATTACTTGAACCTACAGGTGACTTAGGTAAAGGTAAAGGTAAAGGTAAAGGTACAATGTTATTTAACGTCGGAAGTTCCTTTACTCTCTAGAGAGTACTCTCCCAGGAAGCCGACAGTCCGCTCATTTTACCCCCCTCTTTCCATCAGTGCTCCGTTTTAAGGGTATTTAAAGCTACTTAGGCTATGCTGAAAGGAAAGAAGTCGAAACAAGGATATGAGATCTGGGGATCAAACTCAGGACCTTATGCACCAAGGCCGCGCACTAACCGACTGTGCCACCCTTGCTCCGGATCCTCTACACAACTCGAATTGGCAACTCGACTACAACTCGAATTGGCAAAATAACAGACTTAACTAATAGAAGGTAATGTGAAGTGCTAGTTTTCTACCCACATGGTTCATATAGGGTAGAAAATTAGCACTTCACATTACCCTCTAATAGTTCAATCTGTTGAAATATAAGTGCTACACGTACCCCTTCTCTGTCAAAATAACACTTATCAGCAAGTTACTGCAATAAATACGTCTCACGTGTTAAGACTTAACGTATCGCAATTAAATTGCTAATTAAATTGCTAGTATTCTGCTATACATGTTTCGATCGACCATCGATCATCTTCGTTTGGAGGTGGACGTTACTTACAATCTTATATAAACTTACGTGAAATAGATTTGCAGAATCGATCAAAGTTGTTGTCAGGTTTGTAAGATTACTAGTTTGTTTGCTGTTGATTGCTCCATGACAGTACATGGATGGCTTGAAGCAAGGCGGACTTAGTCAGGACGAAACGTCATCAGTCGATAGGAAACCTTTCACGGCAAAAATAATATTGTACACTCGCTAATCACGGCTACGCTTACCCAAGAAATTTGGCATTCATCATCGGGGAAAAGCCATTCGCAAAACGGTTTAACACTCTTCAAAAACACATATAAGGAGCATGCCACGGAGTTAAGAATGTAGTGAGCACTTAGAAGTGACTTAAACGAAGCCAGTTTCATCGTTTTACGCCCAATTTTTCTTTTGCCAAAGGGATCGTTGCTTCGAAGATCGTTGAGAGATCGATATTACATTGGTGTCGTGACCATTGGTGTCAGTGGTAACTTTCCAAAATTACCGCTGACCTTATCTTTGTGTAACATCAGTGCATATTGCGTGACAATCTCGTTCCGAGGGCTCTCTCTTATTAGAAACAGGATTGTTTTCAGTTTTTTTGGACCATCCAACATTGTTGAACGTAATGGTCTTAACAAAATTATATTTTTGCATATTTCAATATTGATTGTGACTGGGGAGCTTAAGTACATGCGTTTTTGGACGAGGAACGGCAACCGGAAACGAGGCTCATTCCCTTTTCTCTTGTTTTGGTGTTGGCGCAATAATTATTATTTTACCTACTTTAGTATTTTTAAAGACAATTTTCTTTAAAATTGGGGCAGAACAATGCCAAAGAATGTGAATCGTCCACTTCCGGTTGTGGTCGGTGATGAAAATAAAACAATTTTGCTTACTATCCACATCGTTGAAGGAGGTCCTGCACTCGATTTTGACGAGGTTTGATTTTCCACATTTTGTTTCCTTAGACCATAGTTAATCGAGGGACCCCATCTCCATGCATTAACTATGATTAGACTGTCGTTTCATTATGCCCTACTGGAGCCCTACTGTGCCTTCGATTGTACCGCTGGTCACTTTCGTTTTCATGACAACGGAAGAAAGGCGTCAGAGAAAGCCGTTTCTTCCGTGACTACACGCGGCCTCTCAGGTTCTGTAGGGTAAAAACTTTAAGGATTTGTACGGGAATCCCGATGACAGACTCAAAATGATATTTTCACTCAAGAGTTCTCAATAAAAAAGCCGTACCTTTAAGATAATTGAGAACGTTTGCGTAACTATTTTTTTGCGTGTGTTATGACCGAGCCTGGGCTGCCTGTGGACAGCTCTTTAACTTAATATTTTACGCTTGTAAACAACCTAAAGCACGAAGCGAACGTTGCAATTGTACATTATCACGTCACCTTTAGCACAACAAATTGGATCGACCTTATTGTTACTCGAGTTTAGGATCATACAAAACCCTTCGAAGCTGAAATTGTAAGACTGCAATGTCCTGCACGGTCGATTCCCTTCCTCCCGAAGTAGCACTGTACGTACTTTCCTTCTTGGACACCAAAAGCCTGAGTAAAGCTTCCCAGACTTGCAAAAAGTGGTATGACTTCATTTACAATACGGACGATTTATGGATTTCCAAATGTAGAGCGCTTGATTGCGATGAAATCGAGCAAGACATACGACAAGGCTTGTTGTGGCGTGATATTTTTATCAAGAACTATACCACAAACGCAATCAAAAAGAGTTGGCTTGAAGGCAAATGCATGAACGTGAAGTCACCAGATGAACTGCCAAAGAATCTCTTTGGACCATTCAACACTGAGACATGGGGACAGATTTTGGAAGTTGTTCAAAACC
>NC_090882.1:11908530-11926030 GCF_036669935.1 Montipora foliosa | reverse complement strand
GATGTGACTGAAAGAAGGAAAAGGACTTATGTCCCATTATTGCAACCTATTGTAGCCCCAACTTACATGTATGTATATATATATATATATATATATATATATATATTACATAAATATTAAAAATAAACTAACAAAGGTATGAGGAGAAAATAGATGTAAGAATAACAAAGAATAGAGGAGGAATAATATAACAAAGATAGTTGAGCAATAACTTCTTTAACCAATTGACTCCTGGGGGTTCCCCATTGATGAGTAAAATCAGTCTGGCCGGTTTAGCCGTTTTGGGCGTCAAAGGGTTATAATGGGGACATCGTTTTTCAGTGAGTGATTAACACTAGAAGTGTGAAAACCAACCTGTTTCTCCACCAATTATGGGATAATTCTGAAAATGCTCAACTAGTTCCTGAATGTTGTAAAATTCTCCAACTCCAAAGAAAAATTTCCCATGTTCACACCTCAATGAAAAGTGTTTTACAGAATCAAGGCTTCTGCAGAAATAACCAACATCACAACTATTATCATCATCATCAGTAAGTATTAACTTTATAAATGGGAATTCTCTGCAATCTATCAAGACTGCTTAAAATCATTCCACAAAACAATTTCAGTGTTACAAGAGCAAACCTTGGATAAAAGAAGCTGTCTCATGTCCCAGGTCTACCGTTAATATCTTTTATGATCTAACAGACCTCAGATACAAAGCTCAACATACCAGCAAGAGGGTGAAACATTTAACAGTATAACTGTATTCAAGTTACTTTTCAGGACACAAATTCATATTAGTCCATTAACTCTCATGACCTTAGTTAGCTGAAGAATTTCAAAATATTTGGTCAAAATATTAAACCCTGCACAGTTTGGCATGTAAGTTATCTATTATAATCTTTACAGGTTAAGCTATATGGTACGCTTACGAGGTTTCACTATTTTTCATGCCAAGGACACTTGTGTTGAGGCACCCATACTCCTCTTAAAGATGGCAAAATATGTAAATTTAATTAACTAACCTGTACCTTTATGTAATATGTATATGTATATCTTTTCTTTTATTTCTTTTGTTTTGTTTAATTAACTCTTTAAGTTACTGATAATGACATCTGATCTAAAAGCGCAACCTTCCTCGATTAGCTCTACTAACTGCGTGTTGTGCAGGATTATCATTGTAATCTGTATCTTAAATTAATAAAATGATGAAATTATGAATGATGATAGAAATCTTAGACATCAAACTATACGCATTAATTAAATGGTGAATAACTTGGTAAATGACACATGTTTGAAAGGCCGTACAGCTTGCCTTTGATAAAGAAGGTTTCATCTACAGCAAAAAAAAGTTGTATGGATAAATAATTACCTAACTGACACAGTGTAATGTCCTTCATTCGTTTTACTTGGCCTGATAAGGTAACTTCCTTGCCTTCCATAAGCCAACAGCATTACCTCTGCACTGTTTCTGCTTAGGTTGTGGAACCAACTAAGACATTCAAGAAAAGTTATAGTTGCTTGCAAGTGAATGCAAGTGAAAATGGTACATTGTTAAAACAGCATATTATATTGTATATTCAAAAGAGATACGATATTTGCTATAGGGAATTAACGAATTTCTCAAACATGCATTATGTAAACATTTTTGTCCAAGGAAGACAGCAGTAGCTGAAACATTGCAATCCACATCACAAGAGACATTATTGTGAGACAAACAGTGATATTTTGATAATTGTCAGCTATGAGGAATGATTTTGATAATTTTTACAACAAAAATGTGACTACTGTTTACTCATGAAGGTGCATACGGACCTATCTCTGCATGAATTACTGTTTCATTGCAAAAGTTTGCTCAATTGTATAAAATTATTGTGCCGTGAGAAGCAAGATGCCCTCAGAATTTTTCTACAAAAGCCCCTTGAGTGTCTTTAAGCAGAAGATTTGTTGCTTGGGTATAGCTTGCAGCCATCAAGTTGAAGGAAATCATGTGAAAGTCAAAGACTCCAGATTTCTTCAGTTTCTTTGTGCAATAAAGCTACTTTAA
This sequence comes from Montipora foliosa, assembly GCF_036669935.1. Classification (NCBI taxonomy): domain Eukaryota; kingdom Metazoa; phylum Cnidaria; class Anthozoa; order Scleractinia; family Acroporidae; genus Montipora; species Montipora foliosa. The sequence continues at coordinate 11,924,001 of NC_090882.1, read as the reverse complement.
ATGCTAGAGACAAGGCAAACGTGATGTAATAACGTGATGTAATAACCTCTTATATTATATACAAATAAATAAGGTTAATAAAATATTGCCTTTAGGCATTCTTTTGTTGTCTTGAAGAGGGAAAACATTTTCTTGAACGAGAGCAAAACGAAAAAAAGCGATTGGCTATTTAGTTGAGATAAATCAATGGCACAAAAGTCAATACATATTAAAAGCTTATGCACTTCCCGGATTAATACCTTTGCGCTGGCCAAAAAATTCTGATTAGTGGAGGATTGTTAATGTCTTTAAGTCTAACAGGAAAAATCACACGAATACCTAAAAAATTCTTAAATTAAATGGCATTTAGTATAATATGCGCATGCTGATCTTGAAATATCGGGCTGCAAGAACAGACAATACGAAAGTAATCGAATTGAGACCAAATACAGCATCTCTGAGATAAGTTACTCCGTTAAGATTAAAAAGAGCAAATTCCATGTCCTTTTGGAGTCCAAGATGTACGAAACCAACCGGATAACACGCAAACTTACGGGATATCCTCAATTCTCCTCAGTTGACATTTTTCCATGTCTTTATAAATAAATGCGTATTTCCCGGTAAGCGAAGAAAAAAGCCTGGATCGAGTAATCCAAATATGGCAACGAAAGGTAACTAGGGAGACTGTTTGAGCGCCATCTTTGTTTTGAAGAATAGCACGTTCTCAGAGCGCTTTATATATTACCAGAAACCCATATTACTCGCTAATTTCTTTATCCGGGTAGAGAACAAGACAAAGTAAATGAAGTCTGCAAATAGAAGAACCTAAAGTTTCCTATTACAGCCGGTGAGTGTCTTGATTGATGCCCATGACATGAGAAAAAGGAGATTGATTTTATATGAAAATCTTGAAGGACTAACCAAAACTGAACAAAATTAAATGGTCGACGAAAACCTTGCAAAAATGTAGTTTTCACCCTTAAATTATATGTCTAAAAGAATTATTTTTGTTGCAGGTTGAGTCGAATTCTACCATGCCCGTTCAGACAGAGCGTTGTGTTAATCACTTTGGCATAGAGGTGTCTGACAGCGTGACATGGCAAGGCTGGGAACCTGGCGGAGAATACACCCAGCAAATTGTGCTGAAGAATGTACAAATCAAGACTCAGAAACTGCAATATAAGTAGGGACTCGTCCAATCATTGGTTGAAAATGAATGGCATAATATTAGGAAAAAATATATTGTGGCAAAAAATGTATGCATTCTTTTAACTTCAAGTTGGTAACATAACTGATTCCAGTCCATGTTATCTGTTAAGTGATAATTAGAGGGGTATGGAATAGAGTCCCTTCAAATTACCAATTTCTCTAAAGGTAAAGGTAAAGTCACTTTATTTAACGTCAGTAGTTCCTTCAGCTACGAGGCTGGTATCAATGGTAGACAACGGTGCGCCCTTTACCCCTCTCCCTCTGTCAGTGCTCCGTTTTATGGATATTTAAAGCTATAGCTACAAGGATTGGAGAAAAGTCAAAACAGACGTTTAAGTCACTGAGGATTGAACCAGGGACCTCTCGCTCCGAAAGCTGCGCTCTAGCCAACTGAGCCACGACTGCCCCTAAAATTAAAATTTAGCCTTTGCTTTATTTGCCTGCAACTTTACTTTGCTTGACTGTGTGGCCTTGCAATTTTTTCAGTGCTGGCAAATTATAGCAATATTTCTTGTTATGTCACCCATTGTTATTAATATGCCAACCAGAAGCTAATTGTCTGTTGAAACAATAACTTCTTTTGTCCCGTAGTTGGCAAATTTTAATATCAAAAGAAATGTGACTTCACTGTTTGTCACTCACTAAACAAGAAATATCATTATTGCTCAGGTCTTCTTGTCAAGTGAATTACAGCAAAGGCATAGCCCAACAAAATAAAACAAAAGGCATTGCCCGTGGCTTTACAGTCCACTTATGACCTTTAAGCATTAAGGCAAAAATAAATCGACCTTATTCCTAAATGGCAGTCAATTTATTATTTTGCTAAAATGTGTAAATTAGCCTACCAAGTCTCGATACCATACAGTGAACTGAAGATAATTCTTGCTCTAAAATGAGGCTTGGTAGGCCAATTTGTACATTACCAAAGGAAGAATAAAACAGGTGCCATTTATGATGATAATAATAATAATAATAATAATAATAATAATGATACGTTATACATGACCTGCTACTGAACACCCTTATTCGCTGTTGGCGACTGAATTGCTAAGGGCACAGCTCAATGAGATCGGACCGAAGGAGCTGTGCTGCCGGCTAGGCGCTCGTCCTCTGAACACGCCCCATGTATGACCTTGGAGCACAACTCCACAGCCTGATGGAATAGGCAATGAGTCGATTTTGCTGAGTGAGGAAAAACGAAGTACCCAGAAAAAAACCCTCGGAGTCAGGTTGAGATCGACTGAAACTCAGCCCATATACGATATTGGGGTCGAGAGTTGAACCCAGGTCGCAGAGGTGGAAGGCACAGTTGATAACCACTAAGTCATCCTGACTCCCCTACCATTTATGAATAAGGTCTATAAAGAAACTATTCCTGCTGGCAAGACAAATTTACCGGTAATAAAGTTGTCCCCAAGGTCAATTCTCACAGACTGTCACTACTGTGATCATTACCAAATTTGCTTGTAAATAAGGTGCATTGCTGAACACTTGCTCTCAAAAAATCTTTCAATGTGACCTCATCAGGGTTACCCCAAGATGACTTTTGCAAAACACTGATAATTGAAAGTTTGTGCTTTCTGACTTTTGCAGGTCACCTTCAAGTAGATTTTTCACAACACTTTATCCTAAACCAATTGTACTGAGTTCTGGCACAAGTTTCACTCTGCCTGTCACATTCAGACCTCTAGAAAAGGTAGGAAAACCTCAGTTTTCATTGTCAGCTTAATCTGTTTTGCAACATTTGGTGGAGTTGTTAAAGTGGTACAAAAAAGAATTTTTCGAATGGTCCGCTATTACTAACTTTAAAATCTTGAGAGATCTTGATCAAGGAGAAAATAACATCAAAGACTCAATACTCCAAAAATACAATGCATGTGTATGTGAATTAACATGCAGCACAGTATTTTCAGGCTTTCAGATTTTTAGACTTGTGTTTTCCAATCATAACAAACTGTGTTTACACACTGAAATTTTAAGGTATTGAGTAAATGACATCACTTTTCCCTAGATCCAACCCTCTGAGGTCCAATCGATCAGTTTTGAATGTGAGTTATGGTGGACTGTGAAATTCAAAACTTGCACTCAAAGTAAACAGCTTTTGGATAAAAATCAAAGCTCAAACTTTTGCCAGACAAGTGTTAAGCAAACACAAAATCAAAATTTGAAGAAAAAAAGGAAGTGATTTTTTTATCATATTACGTACCACTTTAAGGCACTTTATGTTCTAAATTCCTCTATTTTGTCCCTCTGAAGTTGGCAATAGACAAACCAGCCTTTCCTATACCATATGTTTTCCTGTGTCCTCTTTTTGTGTCATACTCTTGAAATTCCTCCTCCTGATTCTTTGCCATGCCCGGTGGTTTGGCATGACTGTGAATATTTTGCATCTAATATTGTGCATAAAAAGTATAATCAAGGTTGCTGCCTAACGGTCTCCCAGTTGCCTGGGACACCTCATTAGCAAGCCCAGTCAACCAAATTTCTGAACGAGTGGCCCAAGCGGGCACCTTACTTATCACAAGGTGATTCATCAACACTTTTTTGTAAATTTGATCCCAGCTGGAGATTAAGCGATGAAAAAAGCGATATGGTTAGAGAGAACGTACGGCAGCTAAGCAAACGACTGAGCAAATTCCACAAATAAACGACTCTTCAACTTGTAAACATACGTGTTCAATATTGCTAAGGGCTTTCTTTGCGTTACCTCCTGGTAGCGCACAGAGACTGGGTCGCAATGTGATTCTCAAATTTAGAACGTCCATATACTCATTTTACACACGCAAAGGCAGTTAAATTCATGTGCGTTAATTTGCGGAATTAGTTACGCAACAAAGGAAACATGTTCATCCCATTAGCTCTCAAGAGACTTAATATCCAGTAATACGGGGAAGATTTTTCGGGCAACTCGCGCAACAATGTTGCGTTGCAAATTGAGATCGTTTGTTGCACGTATTACCACCATTTACTTAACTTTGAGTGAAGTGTTGGATTTCTTGGTGACACCATTACTCACATTCAAAACTGACCGACTGGACCTCAGAGGGTTGGATCCAGGGAAAAGTGACGTCATAGGCCCACTAGCTTTAAAATTCAGTGTGTGAATGCTGCTTGTTAAATATGCAAAAAGCGAGTTTACAAGTCTCAAAGCTCAAAATTCCTGTGCTGCATATTAATTCTGTAGCATACACACAAATTGCATTCTTAATTAGTGAGCCTTTGACGTCATTTTCTTCTCAATCCAGCTCTCTCAAGAACTTAATAATGGGGAAGAAAACTCCAGTTAAAATAAACAGGTGTCTTTTTGATATCAAGGCTGAAAACTTTGGTTGCTTAGTATTTAGTTAACATAGTTTTGAAATCTAAAGAAGAATAAGAATTGATTTTTTGGTCACAAGGGCACTTTAAATCAAACATTGGCTTTTGAGGAGACGGGAAAACCGGAGAAAAACCTCTTGGAGCAGAGTAGACCCAAAACCAACAATTTTTATAGTTTACTCTAACAGTACAACAGGATTTTACTTGTTGTGAATTAGGGGTACCAAACTGGTAAAACAGTAAATAAACATGGTCTTTGTGACTACTTACTCAGCTGCAAACTCTGTGCAATGCCTTAATAACTCTGCTTGGATATTTGTTTCAAGTACCTGAATAATAGGAATCATCATTTTTTTTATTTCTTCACTTTGTAGGGACAATATGAAGACTGTATTGAATTTGAAACAAACGTAAGTTCCTCTTTATGTTGAACATTTTTTATTTTGTTTCTTTGTTTTTCCAAGTCGGAGTGTTTTCTACAGTGCATCTAACGACTAATAATATTATTGGTTCATTCCTCTAGGAGGGCATTTTTTCGGTTCCCATGAGAGCTGTTTTACCAAAAGCAGATGTAGCTGTACCAGATTATTTGAAGTTTGGGATGTGTGCAGTGAAGGACTGCATTGAAGTTTTATTTCAAATTAGAAACACCAGGTACATGTAACTACTTCTAATAAATTGGCCGTTTCATATATAGTTGCTGTTTTTCCATTTACTACACCATACTAGTTTGCTGTATGTCCATTCAGATATACATAAATTTAAATGCAAATTTAGACATGCAAAATTATCAGACAAGGGAGTTAACCATTTATTAAAAAGGGGGAAAAACATTACTTATATAGTAATAAAAAACATTTTAAAAAATATTTTTTATGAGTTGTATTTTAAGAAGATGGAGCCTGGCGCCTGCTTTCATAATATTCTTGGGCAAGCCTAAGTTTCCATTCATGTAGATTTATTCATTAAATAATTAGGCAAGGTTGGAGTGAAGGCCTTGTTTTCATTCAAACTGTGTTGCTAAATTTCTTTATGCAATGCATAGATCGTAGTAATTTATTGTCCTCTCTTCTTTTTTCAGTGAACTTGTGACCAAATTCCAATGGAAGGCATTTGAACCGTTTTCCATCATACCTGAAAGTGGGACGATGGCTCCAAGGACTTCGTGCAGTGTCAAAGCCATCTTCTGCCCCAAGGTATAAAGGCTAGTAAATAAGTATAAAGTCTTACTGGTCAGCTTGAACTGACCACACATAAATCAAGAGGTTAACCCATTGACTCCTGGGAGTGAAATTTAACTGATTTTACTTTGTCTAATGCCTGCATAAGATAATTAATTTTTTTACTTGTCAACTGGGAACATTCCCAGGTTTCCTTAGGAGTCGATGGTTTAATTATTAAAAATTTAAAATAGAGTGTTGCTGTGAGTTTACAGTAAACTTAATTAATAGGCCTTATTCACGACATACCGTATTTACCCGTGTATAAGTCGATCCCATGTATAAGTCGACCCCCCATTTTTGATGGCAAAAACAGTAATTTCTTAATTTCTTTGCTAAATGTTCATGGGATACTAATCTTGCATTCTTTGATTTCTGGAACTGTGGATTCACAAAAAATTAAGGGCCTCAAGCCTTTAATAGTTTTGTGGTTTAGCGGTTGTTGTATGTGCGGGCATTTTGTCCTTGAATTTCGAAAAAGTTCTCAGAAAATCGAACATGTAAACCGCAAACTAACCTGTTTCGTTGTTCAAGGATAACGGGCTTTAGAGGATAAGCACAGCATCACAGAAGCAGGAGTCAATCTTTGAAAATAACTTCAAAAACGATGCGAAATGTGCAAGGTTTAATTGGTGCTTGACTTATAATTTCTCACATGGCAAACGAAACAAAACTCATAAACCAAACAATACAAAGTTTGCAAAAGCATTTGAATCATCCAGGTTTGTATAAAGAATAAAAAACAATCATTACCAACCAGGATTTTCAGGCAACACGAGTGAAGATCATGCTTGCACGCAAACACGAGGTATTGCGCCAGGTTACTAAGCTGTTGAAGGATCGCGTTTTATTTGAAGAAACAAGAATGTTTTTTAGAGCTTTCCACCTTTGGAAAAGGAAAATTTCCAGTGTCTATTTCATATTTGTGCTTGTGAGTATCTTCAACATTAAAGTAAAACAAATCCTTTTTCATTTCAACTGGAATTGCTTAATTACATACATTTTGAAGTCTTTCGTTCACTGCGTTCGTTATGCCCAAAGACCAAATTATGATGTTAATTTTGAATACATTATTTAGCTGGAACTTGGCTGGAAATCTTTGACCCATGTATAAGTCGAGGGCGATTTTTGGAGCTTCTTTTGAGGCCATAAAAGGTCGACTTATACACGGGTAAATACGGTAGCTGCCATGTTAGTTTTCACATTGTCATGCAAATTAGCCATGTGTTATGCTGGGGGGCAAACATTGGAAAAAAGGCAAATTGCAGAAAATCAGCTTGTCGAAATATTGAAATAACATTGCTTAAAGTCCATTTTAGTATTTAGACTTAAGTACCTTTTATAATAATTTTATATCTTTTGATTGCCTTTGACAGTTTGACTTTCTACTTTGTTAGCTACTCATTTTTCACTAAAAAAACGTCCAACCAACTTGTGTTATTATTCTATTTTACTACTTAGGTGATAAACATTCAATGAACGCGAAACAAATCATCTGTGTGGCTAAGATGTTCGTTATAACCTCTCGAAGTTGTGTTGTTTGCCCCCTCAGAAGTGTGTAGCTAATTTGCATGATAATAGCAAATCCAATATGGTGGCCATTGTGAATAAGGTCTATTGGAAAGTAAAGAAGAAGTTTGATGGCTCCCACAAGGCAATCTCCTATAATATAATTGTAGCTTTGATAGAGGTAGTGAATCCAAATGAGGGATTTGGAAAGTCATAAGCCAGGATACTTGGATGCACCTCTGGGAAGTAAACTTGAGCCAACATTTGAAAAGATTTTAGGCTTTGTTAATTTTAAATTATTATTATCATGATTGTGATCCACATCATTCTCGATCTGTTGTGGAATGGAAAAATTCAAGGAATCTCCAGACTTGTTCTTGGGTGAGTAATGTCAAACAAAATGTAAACCTTGGATACACTTTTATTAATGAGATATATAATTTATATTTTTTTTAATTTTCTTTGCTTGGTCCTGTACAAATTTGTACATGGACAAAGATGAACCTTTAAATGTACCATTAGTAAATAAAGTTTCATCCTTGTCTATGTGCAAATTTGATTTCAAGATTAATATACAAATGATTTTATTCATTTCTCAACAGGCTGCCCTGGTTTATGAAGGTACTGCAGTCTGCTCATACAGTGCTGGGGAGCTGATTCCATTCACAAAGCATGTGAATATCGAAGGAATAGGTAGAAATGTCTTCCGATGTCAGTAATCTTTATCAATTATTAAAGACCAAATTGTTTGAAGCATGGTTTCCTGGAAAATTTTTGTATGTTTAATTGAAGACAACTTAACATCAAAGGCCCACCTTCAACTGACAGGCAACATTTTTTGAATTTGTGGGTTAACTAGAAATAAAGATAGGGCATTTTGAGGCTAAAAATTGTCATAAATGAAATAAGCGCCCCCTCTATTGCCTTAGAAAATGCCCCCGCCCCACCCCGCCCCTAACGGTACCTAACATATAATTTATGTTTCTGTGGACCCAAGTAGCCTCAGAAATGGCAAGCAAAGATGAGCAAAGATTGCATGGCGATGCACATATAAGCTAAAAGCAAGCCCTGTTGGATTTCTGGGGTGCCCTCCAAAATAAAGGCACACCCATCTGGTGTAAAAAGGCTGCATGCCACATTGGCTTGACATTAATTAGATTTGCCTAATTTAGAAAATGGTTTAATTAGCTCCTGATTGGAACACTAAGATATTAAAATATGTTGTTGATCTGTGTCTTTTAGGGAAATTTCCTCACCTAGTTGCCAGTGTAGTGGGAGAAAAGAAGCCCCTGGTGCAGACAAACTCCAGGGAAGCATTATTGGACTTTGGAGAAGTACCTGTTCAAAGCACAGCTAGCAGGTGGATTGAGCTCCATAACTTTTCACCAGTAAGTAATACCGGTAATATTTGTTATAAACATTATGAACTAGTGCTCTGTTATTTAGGCTTTTGCAAAGCCATAAAAAATTTGGAACCTTAATTTTAACATGTGCATGTGAACAATGAATTGAGTTATCAGTCATGACTTTTTTTTCCAGGAAAAGAAAAACTTGCTCATGCAAGTGCAACTTTAACATAGGATGTTTAATGCCCTCTTCCTTTTTATGAAATTTACTGAGTACAGTAAATCCTCTCATGGAGGTATTATGTAATGTTCCCCAAGGTTTTAATGAAAGTATTTTTTGACCAGGTAAATGCACCATTCCAAGTGCTGCAGCCTTCATCTACTGCTAACATAGATACAGTGTTCTCATGCTCGCATTATCATGGAGTAGTTCCAGCAGAAAGCACCATAAAACTCAAGGTATGCCTGCTCATGTGCTCAATTTTCTTCGTAACAAACCTTTATTGCAAGACTGAATCCCTCTTGATCATTTCTCTTGTGCTTGTTTTTGTCATATCATGCGTAATGGCGAATGCTTGTGATCTATACAGTCATGTAAATCATCCATGTATATTATTTATTTCTTGCAAGCTTGCATTTAATGTAAGCTCGTTGAGTTGGCTTATTTGTACATGTATGTACAAGTAGAAAGTGGACTGCAATAAACATGAAACAGTTGAATCCAACACATCAAGTAAACATGACTGATCCCTTAAATTGTATTTTAACACAGCGAATAGTACAGTGTGTTTGTGTTCTTTTGATGCAGGTGCTGTTCTCTCCCCAAAACCATAGTCATCAATTTGTGGACTACCTCGAGGTTATAGCTCTTGGAGCGACTAACTGCTCTGTGATTAAGTGTATCGGAATTGGCAAAGGTAAGTTGTTTGGAATATTTCATTTTTGCTCCTTAGCAGTCTGATAAATATGGAAAGCAAAGGGATGATGGAGCAGGGCGGGAACTGCTAGACAATTATTAGCAAAAATATAAATGGCATTTAAACCTTAAGAGCATGAAGAGTCCTGATGTATCTGCAAATTAATGTAACACAACTGTTATCTTAAGCTCAATGTGACCAATATGGCATTCCATCTTTTTTGCTTTGAGATCATTAAACATTTTTTGTTTAAATTACTGCAATTAAAACAATTTACTTTAGTCATGTGTATGATAGGACCTGTGAATTGGCCAGTTTTTGTTTTTAATAACTTGTGGTAGTCTCACTTGAAATTGCTACCTACTTTGAGACATTACACCAGATTTTACATAGAACACTAGAATTATGTGTCATAGATCATGAAGCTTGGATTGAACCAGGTTTGTTCTTGAAAAAGCAAAAGATTCTTGCTCCAAAATGCAGGAAAGGTATTCTAAGTAGCCTGAAGGAGCAACTGGCAACCCCCTAATCTGTCTAGAAATGCATTCAAAACTGACCTAAAATGAATCAGAAACTTGGTCATATTGGTGATTGAATGATTATTTAGTACCGGTATATTTGTCTTCTCTTTAGGGCCAGACGTAGTAATTGATGACCAGTATCTGGACATGGGAGCTGTTGAATCTGGTAAATTTGTGGCCAAGAGCTTCAAGATTTTAAACAATAGTGAAGTGCCTGCTACCTTTCAGGTAAACTTAAACATTAAGGAAGTGTAGCAAATGGTACTGCACCTTATATCATTTGTGAATAACACCTGATGGATACACAGCTGTAAATGCTTGTACAGTGAAAAATCCCTCAAGAATGATCTGTTCAGATAAACCTAACACTGTTTTATTTTCTTGTTTTAAGACATTTATTACTTTTATCACCACAGGAAAATCTTCTCTGTTTTGCTTGGACTTTTGATCACCATTTTAGATCATTGGCCAATAGACCACTTTAGTCATATTAAAATTTACCGGTAGCTTAAAGACAAGAAACATGATTTTGAGGCTCTGGCAAAAAAATAAGGATTTGTATGAGCTTTTTCCTCAGAGCCTCAAGGTAATGGCTTTTTTCTAAGACTGACTTTTAATATATTGAAATTGGTGTATTGCGTCTCTCCCAGTGCGTTTGTGTGCAGGGCTCTGCCTACACTTGGTTGGAGTCTTACCTGTCCAGTCGCTCACAGTACATCCAAATCAGAGATACCTGTTCTTCTGATCGTCAACTGACGTGAGGTCTCCCCCAGGGGTTTGTGTTGGGCCCAATCCTATACTTGGTCTATACCTCCCCTCTTGGAGCTATCCTGCATCGCCATGGTGTTGGGTTTCACATGTATGCGGACGACACTCAACTGTACCTTAGCGTGAAGACCACTCAATTGGAGGACGTTGTGTTTGCATGCACTAGGGTTGAAATTTGTTTGCGTGAGCTGAACAAATGGATGCTCTTTCAAGAATAAACTCCAGTTAAACAATGATAAGACTGAGCTCCTGGTTCTGCATGCTAAACATCACCCTTAGCCACCATTAGATAGGGTGGTGCTACTGTGGAGCCCACACCTAGGGCACGGAACATTGGTGCCGTCTTTGACGATACCATGAGTTTTGGGCAACACGTCATTGAACTATGCACGTCTGCTTTTCTTCACATCATGAACATTAGTCTCACACGCCCATGCCTTAGCATTGACTCTACAGTGTACCAAAACACTCGTGCATGCATTAGTAATGCCTCACTTAGAGTATTGTAATGCGCTTCTCTATGGCCTACCTGAATATCTTATTCAAAGAGACTATAATATGTCATGAACACAGCGGCCAAAGTTATCGCTTGAAAGCGAAGGTTTGATCATGTCACACCACTACTTATTGTGCTACAATGGCTCCCCGTCCATCAGCGTATTGTTTTTAAGATCTTATTGTACACCTTTAAGGAACTCCATAGACCTTATTCATAAATGGCAGTCACATTTATAATTCTTTTGTCCCCGTGCAAATTAGCCTACCAAGCCTCATTTTAGAGCAAGAATTCTTTTCAATTCACTGTATGGTATCGAGGCTTGGTAGACTAATTTTCACTTCAACAAAAGAATTATAAATTGACAGTCATTTATGAATAAGGTCTATGGTGTGACTCCAACGTACCTGACTGAGCTCATCAGTCCTTATGTTCCTAGACGAGCTCTTAGGTCTGCTGACCAACTTCTGCTGGAGCAGCCAATGCACAAGCTCAAATCAATTGGCTTGAGGGCTTTCTCAGAGTGTGCGCCGTGCCTCTGGAATTCCCTTCCATTTGAGATTAAAAGCAGCGCATCTATCCCTATTTTTAAATCTAAGCTTAAGACCTATCTTTTTCGGCAAGCACATTTTTAGATTCTTGACTTTTTCGATTTTTTTGGACTTTTAGACTTTTGACTTTTTCGATTTTTAGGTTTTTTATATTGCTATATTTGTAGTTTTAGTGTATAGATTATAATTTATTTGACACTTTAAAGTGCATTTCGGTGTTAGGAAAATGCGCTATCGAAATTTAAATTTATAATTTATAATGTTTTTGACGTAGTTGAAGTCTGCGTATCTAGATAATTTATAATTTTTATGTTAAAAAAATACAAGGGTTGCATCAACTTCTTTTATCCATGTAGCATGCAGAATTTTGTGTTCATAATATTAAGGAATGAGACTTAAGTTTGTAGGTGGCCTTGTATTGTTATGGGTTAATATTACTCAATTTCACTTCACTTTTCTTTTTATTGATAACATCTCTAGGGTGACTGTAAGGATTAGGATCCCATTTATATTGAAAAAAATAAAATAATAAAAGTAGAAAAAATGAAAGTAATTAAGTGATGTATTCTTTGAAGCTTGTCTGTTTTATTTTTTTCTAGTTTATGATAGATTGCAGTCAGAGTGTATTCAAGTTGGACACAACATGTGGTTTACTGCCTGGCAAAGGCTCTCAGACTGTTGTTTTGCGTTTCTCTCCAATGAAACCTATTAATTACTACAGGAGATTAACTTGTCTCATCCAAAACCAGGTAACATTGCTATCATTCTACTTGGCAGCCACACAATAATTATTGTCCAACTTGCTGCCTGTACATGTGATGAAGTAAAAATGAGATTAAGGCTAACATGATCTCAACCTTGTTTGATTACATACAAACATATCTCTTTATTGTAATTGAATCCCAAATCACAATATTACCCTCAGCACAAATAACATAATGGTCTTCCAATGAGCTGTGAGTGACCATTATTAGTGCTCTGGAAATACATTTTCCCATTGGATGAGGAGGACGGATATAGATTGAATTGCTTGAAAAAATTTGTAATGCTAGTTACAGAAGTTTGGGCACTTGGCCAATAATATGAGGATCAACCATCAGCCTTAAATTTAAATAACTTTCAAGTAAAGCTATGTTCCTCGCAGTTATCAACACAATTTCAAAACCAAGTTATCAACGCAATTTCAAACCCCAATCCTGAATTTTTCAGGCTTTTCTACCTAATTGTTAAAATTGCGTTGAACTTCATAACTGTGAGGATCATAGCTTTACGTAACTTTAATTTAATTAAATGACATCTTTTTCTTGGGGTATTTTGGTGTTTTATGTGTGAGCGAAGAACTAAATTACAAGTTTTAACCAGTTTTGACCTAAATCGTTAAAACTATTGTAACAGTGATCCTGTGACCATTTCTCTGCCAATAAACACACTTACAGACTGTATAGAGAGTACCCTGTCTGTTGCCAGACATTAGGAAACTTAAGCAATGACGAAGGCGATGGCAATGAGAACGTCATCCGCATCATTGTTATCACTTTGTGACTATTTCAATCTTTTTAATAGGGTGTGGTCATGGTGTGGTAGTTTCTCAAAAATGACACTGGCTGGAACAGCGTTTTGTTTCAGGGAGAAAATGAAAATTTATCCTAAAGTGCTGATGTTCTTCATAAAACCTCAAATTTGGCAATTTCACTTTGTTGTTTTGCAGATTACGACAAAGAAAAAGTGAAAAACGCATGTTTTTACCCTCTAGATATGCAAATTGTTGACTTTCTTGTTGCTGTTGTCATAATCATTGCTTAAGTTCCCTAATTTTACTTGTCACTGGGGAACCCCTACAAGGGATAATGGTTTAGGATTATTTTGTGATGATTGTTTGCAGGATCCTCTTTTTATTGACTTGTTTGGAACTTGCCACACAGAACAAGTGAAGCCAGGTAGTTTTTTTTTCAGTTCCGCGCGCAATTTTGAGTTCTTTTGTGATGTTTAACAGAAAAGCCTAACAAATCAAGTACATTGTAACTGTGTTCATGGTACCATATTGATATGGCATCTTGTGATGCATCTGTGCTGTGCTCAAGAACTGCTCAAAGTTTGAAGAAACCTCAAGAGTCTAGAGTATATGGCACTTTGAGCAACTCTCAAATTGATCTTGCACATTCCAAACTTCTATAGAACATCTTAACTTGGTACATACATGTATACATGCATGTACAGTGAGTTTGCACGATAAAGTATTGCTGAATTATAATTTTTATTTAACATCATGCTGCACTTTGCACTTTTTATTAGCTGTCCTACGGAAGAAGCACCTTGATTGTTATCAAGTTCATGTCAGACGTGGGTTATCAAAGATCCCTCCTGAGGTATTTACCTGCAATAATTGATAGCTAATCATCTATTTTTTCCTCGCATGTATCTGTCAATTGCTTATGAGTTATTAATGATCTTGAGAACCATATAATTTTATCTTAGAATACATGCTTTTACTGATTGCATCGATGATAATAATTATTGTCTATGAGTAATGTAAATATGAAAGTTCAGGGGTTTCATCAGAAGCTGGTCACAAGCTAGCAGTTACCAGTGTTTGTTTGTCAGAAATTTGCCTCTCACCGGCAGCTACTCTGCCTTGATTTCCACTCAACCCAAAAAGACCATAATGACCACTTCTTACGTGTACATTTATTAGCCCAGGCACCTACTTCAATAGTTATTGAAACCCCTGAAATTAAATTAATATACAACATAAAACTAAATAATACTATTATGTAACTAAGTAGAAAAGTGTTATAATTTTGTTTTGTTTTTTTACAATAATAACTAGCAACTGAATGAATACCTGGACACATGTAAACTGCAGCTTGATGAGGATGGTACATTGATGTTTCCAGAGGTTTGTTAAATTACCCTGCGTCTTGATTATCCATTCACAGTTTTTACTATGCAGGATAAATAATAATAATAATAATAATAATTTTATTACTTATACAGTGCAAACTTCATTAAGATATATGATGTAATGCGCTTTACAAGTATTACATGAACCGTGCTAAAAATATAAAACTACATTTATAGTGTTAATTATATATTATAATTACAAATAGATAAAATAATAGATTAATGTTTACAATGTAAACATAAAGAATGATATTGACTAAATTATTTACAAAACTTCATACAAAAATACAAGATCTAAACATTAAAATAAGCTTGCCTAAAAAGATATGTTTTGAGTTCTCTCTTAAATATAATAATGTTATTAATATCCCTAAGGCCTGGTGGCAAGGCATTCCTTAAAACTGGAGCAGCAACTGAAAAGGCTCTATCTCCACTGGTCTTGGCCGATTCTACTGTGGGCCGGGCAAGAGTATTATTACTATTTGATCTTAAATTATAATTAGAGTGTTTAGAAATTAAAAGATTGCTAAGATAGATTGGTGCAAGGCCATGAAGAGCTTTAAAAGTTGTTAAATTGAACTTCATTATCATTACAGGGGTGATATGCGCATAGCGCTGCTTGTTGGTCAGTAACCTGGCAGCTGCATTTTGTACACATTGCAACTTATGAATTTGTATACTTGGCAGACCATATAATATCGAGTTGCAATAGTCAATACAACTTATGACCAAAGCT
>NC_090882.1:11861030-11906030 GCF_036669935.1 Montipora foliosa | reverse complement strand
AGAACAATAATGTGAAAACTGTAAAAAAAAACAAAAAAATAGAATAAAAATAATAAAAGCAAGATAATGTGCAAAATGATGTTAAAACATTCCGATGTTCCAGCACGCAGTGTAAAAGTGTACTATATCTTGTAGACTATAGACCCTTCTCCCAATGTTAAAAATAATTATTAAAGTATGATTGTATCACTATGTTTTCAGACTGTTAACATAACAAACCATACAAAGGGAAAAATATCTTGTGTGTGGATGAAAGGTAATAAATGTCATTTAAGTTAACTGGGAAATGGAGAAGACAAATTACTTATCAACTGCAAGCCTAGGCATGCCCATCAACACCTAAAAAGAGATTCATTTTTATATCAAGCATCATGAGGTGACCCTTTTGTACCTGCAACCTCATCTTCACTATGACTTGCGCAAGCAATTAAGACACTGTAGTGTAATGCCTCTGGCAATGCAAGTCTTGCAACAAAAGCAGTCCTTGTCACATTGTCAAAATGGGGGTGGGGTGGGGATGATGAACAACACTAGAATAAAACTTGGCAAACCCTGCTGCCCAAAATGACTCCTTACGCTGCCGCACAAACAACATGGAGTAGTAATGTAAATGTGGCTCCAAATCCACCACTGTCTATGCCAGCAACACCAGCAGCGCTCTTTGTAGTTACATGTAACTCCTTGGGATGGAATTTAAATCAATAACTTCAAGTTGATTAATTATCACATGTCATTTTATTTTACAGTATTGAAAGCTGTTACTTACAAGTAAACATTCACTTTTTACAGATACAAAAGGGATATTTTCAGTTTCTCCAGAGGAGTGTGATATTCTACCTTTAAAAACTGCTTCCTTTAGATTAGCATTTAGACCTGTAAGTAAAACAGTTATGTGAGTTCGAAAAGAGTTTTATTTTATGTTTTTAAATCAATAATCGATCTTCTAGCTTACAATTAAAAAGTAATATCAT
Organism: Montipora foliosa; assembly: GCF_036669935.1. Classification (NCBI taxonomy): domain Eukaryota; kingdom Metazoa; phylum Cnidaria; class Anthozoa; order Scleractinia; family Acroporidae; genus Montipora; species Montipora foliosa. The sequence continues at coordinate 11,905,059 of NC_090882.1, read as the reverse complement.
TTGTGTTTTTTTTTTAGAATGCTGCAAACCAGTTTTTTAGTGCTGATCTGGAATGCTATGCATTTTACAAGGTAATGGCCAGTTATTTCGAACGTTAATGATTGATGTCCCAAAACTTTATCAGTCTGCTCTTGATTATCCACATTCTCTCTTGCATGGAGACTATCCAATTTGATGGACATTATGGATTTTCTTAGGGTCTAATTGTATATTGTGCATCTGAAAAAATTATGTTTATTAATAATTAAATTTCAGCTTGCGTAATGACCCTTTTGTGATCCTTGAAGCTTTCAGATTTTGGCCAGCCAGTTGAGGCTGTAAGGTTAACATGGTGTTAACCTATGTGGCTCTTCCAAACATGACAACTAACCTTTTGAGAAGAAAGATATTTTTCGAAGTGTCCTGTTTTATACAAAATCATCCAAGCCCAGCAAGGTGTACATGTAGATAAGAATAACCAGTCTGTTATCAGCTGTGGTGTGTGAAATAGGGTTTGTCAAAGTAGTAGTAGTTAATAGAAATTGACAGTGATGACGACATCATTGCTATCTTTGCTTTTAATGTTATTTTCTACTGAAGTTTACCAGTAAATCTTTAGTCATATGGTACTAGTACTAGTCAAAGAGGACTTTGATGGAATCTAAAAAATACTGCTTCATCATCATCATCATCATCATCATCATCATCATCTGATTGGGCTAGATTGGACATTAGCCTATCATGTCATCCATCACAACCTTGCATCAAGGTCAGAAGATCTTCAGGTAGACATCCGTTGTCTCTACATAGTTGGTAAATATAGGTGGTAGCTGGTCGACCATAATACTTCATACTCATAATACTCCTAAAAATGATTAATCTGATTGTCCCCAGCAAACCAAAGAGTTTGTTTTATGTTGTAACAGAGCATGAGAGATTATCGACTTGTCGAGGATACCACTCTGTGCCCCCCTTGGTGCTTGTCGCTAAGTGCTACAGGTTTGTCACCTCAACAATAATTTTAACCCTCCCTTAATACATTGTGGTTTATACAACACCAGGGCTTCTTTCAAAAAGTTCTAAGAACTTTTCCCTTTCAAAAACTAATTTGCATTTAACTATGATTGGTCTGAAGAGATTTATTTTATTAATTTTAATGATGACTAGGGGCTACTAAGAACAATCTGAATGGTCTTTAAAGGAGTTGTACCAATAGACCTTTCGATTACTAGTTTGGATGCCTAACCATTTGAGCTGAAGAGACTCAGAATACTGTACACCAGTGAATGTCAGGGCTTTTTAGAGACATGAACCAAGACTGTCATGATCAGGGTTGTGGAATTCCTTAATGAGGGATTATTTCTTGTTAAAACATTTGAAATATCAGCCATGACATTCCATGTAGGAGCTATCTCAAGGCAGAATTAGCCGAACACTTAAAGACATTGTCTGACACGATTTATATACAGACTGACTTGCAAATCTAATGATGTTGTTAACATTTTCAGGACATACGTTTGCATTAGGCACAGAGACATTTATTCCAAGAAGTCTATGGGATACCAATCATTTGGTATGGAGGAACCTCTGATTATAAATTAAGTTAATGCAATTAACCTATTCACTCCTCAGGCACGACACAACGCCCCCAGTTGACAAGTAAAATTGTCTGGCGTTAGACGGAGCAAAATCTGTTAAGTCTCACTCCCAGGAGTCAATGGATTAATTTTACATTGTGGGGAGATCTTAGTAATCTCACTGTAGTCTGAGATTTTCTCTTTTTTCCTTCTGAAAGTTTCCTTATGAACGGTACTAAAACAGAAAAAATTTACCCAAAGTTAAAACCAAGCCAATGCATCAGTTTCTCCTGGGAAATTTGGGAGGGACTCCAGGAAGGTTTGCAGTGGCATTGCCATGTGCTTTTAATTTGCTCAAGTTGCTTTTTCGGTTGATGGCTTGCTTCTTTCCCCTCCCACCCTCCCATTTTTTTGAGTAAGTATACATTCCACACACTGATTTTTCTCAGTGATGTGTTGAAAGGTGCCTGGGAGGTGGACTGTGGCTTGGTTGCTAAGGTGAACTCCTTGCTGCTGAGGACTGTGCTGCCTCCTCTCTTGCTGCCTTTACGTCACCTACTCTTCAGTCAATTGGTGGTAGTGTTTTAGAGCAGTTTTCAAATGAGTGTCGTAAAATCAAAACCAAAGTAATTACTTTGACCAATCAAAAAGGACAGAGACAATCCACTAAACCAATCAAAACTCAAAGTAATTACACGTAGCCAACACTAAGCGTGGGAAAATTTTCACGCACATGCCACAATTGGTTTTGGTTTCACTTCTGATTGGTTGAAAAAGTGGCGCAAGAACTTTGAACCAATCACTGAGTGAAGTAATGCAAAATCAAAGCAATTCACTAATTACTTTCAACACTCAATTGAAAATTGCTCTAAATGGATCTAATGGGATTTCTCCTCTCATCAAAAACCAACATAATTGTTATTTGACCTGCTTCAGTTTTCTGAATAGTATTCCATCATAATCATCATTATCTTTATTCCACAGTACTTCAAGTAACCCCCTTATGAGTTAATAGTCCATTCTCTATTTGATAGGTCTTCCCAGCAGTCACTGTTGATGAAGTGTCATACAAAACCCTGTTACTTAGCAACACAGGTCACAATCCAATCCACTTTGCATTTGATGAGGATCCGTTAGGGTAAGCAACCATACATCCACTGTACATCAAATAAATCACAATTTGGTTGGCTTATTGTGATGCTGAGCAATTTTCATGGTCATCCATCAAATCCCTTTAATTTTTGTTCACTTTAAAGGCATATTTTGTTGCTGAGGTCTGTTTAATTTCAAGAGTTGATCCCTCTTACATCTAGATTAAAAAATCAATACACCAAGTCCATAGTCAATTGGTTTATCGGTATGTGTTCCTTTAATTTTGTTGCAACAAAAACTGGAACATGTAAAGAGTTCTTTGGTATTTTAGATTTTGTATAATGGTATTTGTTTTTTAAAAATAGAAGTTTGTTTGTTTCCTTGATAGAGAGTTTACATGTAGGCCAAGAACTGGGCTACTCAGTGACAAATACCAGGTACCTCTGGCCATTAAGCTATTCATCTGTTCTTTTGTTTGTTAATCTGTTAATTTATTCATGTGACCTTCCGTCTGTCGCTCTCCCTGCTTTATAATTCATTTGTCCATCCACCCATCTTACTTTTTTTTTCTTCAAAGAAAAAATTAAAAAATTTTGTCACCTCTAATTCCAGACTTGATCTGTGCACTATTTTGGACAATTTAAGCAATTTTCTCTTGTTGAATAATTTCAGGTGGCTTCAGTGGAATTCAAACATTGAAGTTACCGGTACTTGAATTTTTCAGGTGCAATTGCTGACAAGTGCGAGGGTCACTTTTCTCTTTTGTCTTTTGCCCACAATTAAAATATGGAATAATTGCTTGCGAATAGTCCATAGCCATGGTAGCCATTGAACTCCATGTTGTTTTTGAAGTACTTCATTTGGGTCCAGTAAACTAGCTTTGGAAAATGCAGCACCTATCTAATTTATCAAGGGTCAGAAGGGTAAAAGCATAAAATACATTATTATTTTATTCCATTCAAGAACCTTTTTCTTATACAAGTTATAAACAAAACAGACTTCTTTTTAACTTGTCCTTGTCTTATATGAAATATTGTTTTCATCATTGCAATGCTTTTAATGAAGTTTTATTCATTGTCTTGTAGCTAATTGTTTTCAAAATGATGCCTTCAGCAGTCAAAACCTTTAAAAGAACTGCAAAGTGCAGGCTTAATGACGCTGATAAGTTTACTAAGGTTTGGAAATCAGTTTTATCAGTTTAGGAATTCTATATACTATTTTGTGGCACACAAGTGGCACACAGTTTGATTTGTGAAATCTTACTACTTCTGTAAATTTGCTCAACTTCAGCTGCTTTGTACTTCTTGAAATATTTATGGAAGATAGCAGTGATCCTCACAATTAACTGGACAATTTAAGCATTAAATGTCACTTTATAGCCACCTGAAAAATTCAGGCGGCTAATTTAACGGAATTCAAATCCCTGACCTCAGCAATGCTGAAGCAATGCTCTACCGACTGAGCTATGATGGGTAGAGCATCACAGAGGTTGTGGGTTCAAATCCCATTAAAGCCACCTGAATTTTTCAAGTTTCTATAAATTAGTAACAATTGCATAATTTGTCCAGTTAATTGAGGATCACTTCTATCTTCTGTGTACAACTCGCACTTCAAACATACATTTCTTTCATTTAATTTTTTTGCACAGGAAATCAGCCTTGTAGGATCAGCAGAAGCCCCATGTCTTAAACTCAGCAATCAGGTTAGTTTCATTTAACTGTGTGCTGTGCTGTTAGGTTTTGTCTTGCCATGGTTGGTACCTGAAACATACTCTCCCAATTTTCTCATTGCCCACATTCACATCAGATTCATTAGCTCCCATCTGGTGGCTCCTTGAGTAGTGGCATTGGAACATAATAATTTTTGTATGTCTGAAAATGTAAGTGTTTTCTGAGTTCAGGGTTTGTTCCCACAACATAATGTCAGAAATCTGAGGTTGTTGTGATCAGAGTTGTTGTGGCAGTGGTTCAGCTAACAGGGACCAAAGACCATTCCACGTTGTTGACAATGCAAACTTAACCTTTTCAGAAACAGTGTAAGGAAGACAAGAACAACAGTTCTTGAAAAGTTATCCGCAAAACCTCTTTGAGAATGCTGAATCACTTGAGCTCCAGTAGGCTTCAATAAATGGGTTACACCTTTTGATAATTCAATTTATTATGTTATTCTTCCCTAGGGGATGGTTTATTTTAAACCCACGTGTATTGGAACAGCTTCTACCAAGTCTTTTGAAATAAAGAATACCTCCAGGATACCTTTAAGGTAAAGAAAAAAGGAACAACTTAATCAGTCTTGGTCAAGTCGCAATGGCTGCAGTGACTGCAATATTATTTGTTTTAGTCCTGGCTTAGCATTGCAACACAGCAGTTGGCCAGCATTGTGCTAGAGAACAGTAAAAGACAGACAGGCAAATGTACCGGTACTTACAACAATGGTCTCTAACATGTATCCCACATTCATCCAGTATTAAATGCTTTACAGTAATACTCCAACCTGTTGGACAACTGTTTGCTCAACAGTTTTAAAGGTTTAATTATTGATTCTGACATTATAATAATTTCGTCTGGCATTTAAGACTGAGAAAACCTACCGTACTTGGAGTTAGGGTGAATCTTTCAATTGTAACATATCTGGCAATCTTTATTGTATTTGCAAACTGCAAATGAAACGTACCATTGACTCGTACAAAAGGGAACTAGTAATCGGTATGGCATAAGTTTGTTTCCTGTTTGGAGCTAGCCCTCTGATTTTTTTTCTGAGTTGCCTGGCCGAAGCATCATGGATTACTACATTCTGATTTTGTGTGTGCAAATCCTATGGATATTCCAAAGATCAACTCAATAATTTGAATGTTTAACTCACCCGTGATGTCTGTATTTTTGTATGTGATCAAAGTCTGGGGTGCAGCTTACCAGCGAAAAATATCTAGACGGAATCGACAGGTTTCTTAAGAGGGCCCACAGGTTTAATTGGCTTAATTTATCACAAAGAAAACAACTTTATACTTGACTTAATTAAAGATACTTGTAGGGACTCTAGTAAGCTTTTTAAGAACGTAATCAGAGATGATCATATTCTTCATGATGTGCTACCTCCAAAGAGGAGATATGTGCTCCGTTATATTACCTAGAGTTAAAACTAAACACTTCAAGCATAGTATCCTTAATAGAATGCCTTTTCTTTTCAATTATATTCACTGTATAATTATAAGAAATTTTACAATGTTACACATTTTTATACATTCTTAATTATAATTTTTTATTAGCTTTTTGTAAAGTGTGTCACACGTTTGTTGTTTCTGATTTTATTAAAGACCTTATCCATCTATCTATCTATCTATCTATCTATCTATCTATCTATCCATTTGTTAGTTTTTCATGGAAGATTCCTGGACCTCAGTTGAAAATACTCAGCATTGAACCATCCGAAGGGGTGATCTTGCCAAATGAAAACCAGGTATAATATGTTGTAACTTTTTACAATAACAAATGGGAAGCAGATTATCAACCTTCCCCAATTCCTTTATCAATAGTATTTTGCTGCCGTTACAGAAAACTAAGGACCTGTTTATTTTGAGCGGTTGGCTGTCGGGAGAGGAGGGCAGAGCTGATGTGGGAAAAAAAAAAGGAAGAAGAAGAACAAAAAGTGTCATGCTATTTGCATTGAGTGTGAAAGTTTTCCGGAAGCACAAGAGTTTAAAAGTTCAAATCTATTTTTGTTAAAAAAAACGATTGCTGTCATTCTTAGCTGCCTGTGTACTGTAGAGTCACTGAAGACCATGTCCAGTATACATGTAGTTATGTATTAATTAACTTGATCAGTCATAATTTTTTTCTCTTTTTTTTGTGCAGGCTCACATGTTGCACTTTAGTCCTGTTGCAGAAGACAAATACCTTATCAAAACAAAGCTCTGTGTGAAAGGATTACAAAGTGGTGTCCTGCAACAGTGAGGAACAAACTTCATGTCATAACATAGAGAACAAATGTTACTAACAGCTAGTCCTCAAAGAAAGATTTCTTATGGGTTGCACCAGAAGTGGCCTTAGATGAATAATTTATTTTTATGCCATTTATCAGTAGAAATGTATTTGATAAAGTGACAAAGAAATTCCCTAAAGAGATTTAGAAGCATACCCTTTGAGAAGAATGAATCCAGTTTCAAACAAGCACATGCAGTTGTACAAGCCTTTCTTGTACTTGGTTAACTCAAATTATATTGTTTGTTAGTTACTTTGTTGTATTGTTTTCAAGGTTGCATAATTATAAAGGGAATCTAACTTTAATATTTTATCTCTCACAGGTCACCAGACGAAAAGACCTATCTAGTCAGAGTTATTGGCGAAGGATCCATTGGAGAAATTGTGGTAAGCTCTTATCAGCTTCAGACACTGATCTAGCAAAATGTAGTTCCCATTACAGAGTGATAATGTTGGTCATTTCCAAGTTCAAGCAACTAATCATCCCGTGGGGAGGGGTCACATGGCTAGCCCACGTAGTAGCATTTTGCAGCATTTCAGATCAAAGAAAGACCAAAAAACGGAATTTTGGATGTTTTAACTGGTGGCATGTTAAATGTGCCAAAAGATTGAAAATCCCGTTCCCTGGTTCTTTGTGGTTTGAAACTCCACCAAAAATGCCTGCTCCAAGTAATTGCAGAATACCCGGCCACTCAAAGCAACACTTTTTCGTTCCTGGCTATGCGGCTGTGAGTACGTGGCTGCTAAGTTGCTAAATGAGTGAGTGACTGAGCGAATACACTGTTAACTTGAAAAATGCATTTACTGTGGCTACACAGCTTCTTGGCGTCATGGCTATGTTTCATTTAAGATCATTGCTGAGGTTGTTTTGCCATTGTTTGAACATAGCCTGCCGTAGCCGCAGTTTTTTGAAGTGTTTTGGAGTGGCCGGGTATTCTAGAGTTAGATAAGGTATTCTACAGTCAAGATTCAATGGACAATCTTTCCGTTTTTTTCTTTTGCTCTAAGTGCGGGCAGGATTCCATCAGTTTTGGTGACATTGTTGTAGGAAGTTCAGCATCCAAAGAACTGACAATTCACAACAATAGTGACTGCAGTCTACACTATAACTTGCTCATTGACCAAGAGATATCGGGACCGTATGATGACGAAGAGTCAGCAAGAGATGTTCTAGGTAAGCTGCCATTGGCAAAGTCTGTTGCAATGGGGCACTTTGGAATCCTAGCTGGTTAGGATTTTATCATTTGTCACAAAGGATGGTGACAGCATGTGGGATCATCAGTGCTTTTTCTAGATCTCCAAGTTGGAGGCAAAACCTCAATTTCTTTTTCCCATTCAATCCTTGTGAAGGTGTAAGCATTTGAATGGAAATTTTTCAAATTCTTGCATACATGTATGAAGGACTCCAGTGATAACTTTGGATCACTGCTGATAAAGACACTAGACAGCAAATTCGAAACGTTGGATCTATGAATCATGACCTTTTAAGCTACATTCAAATTTCTGAAGGACAGAAATGATACTCCCACTGTATGCATCTGAACAATTTAAGCAACAATAAAATAATTGTCTCTTAAAGCCGAACTGCAACAGGATTCAAGCCCCATGACCTCTGCGGTGTCAGTCATTCTCTACCAACTGAGCTATGAAGCCACACTGTTGTGAGCAGTTGTTGCGTTCATGTGTTTCCATGAATGGGTTAGATGAAAGAAGTGTTTATATTTGAAGTGCATGCTATAGACGAAAGAGAGAAATGGTTGCTTAAATTGTCCAGATGAGTGTGAGGATTATTTCTCTCTTTCCTCAGTCTATGACCCACATTTCAAATAGCAACTTTTCTTTCATTCAAATTTCTCCAAACTAGAGTAACAGCGGACTTAATGTCAGACTGCAAGTCAACTTGCTTGCAATGCGAATCCTAACTTTCATGTAGAATTTTCCTTAAGAACTTTTAATTTCTTGCATCCATTTAGCGCTAGAAATAAGTGGCAAGAATGGAATTATACCAGCAAGAACATCCCAGAAGATCACAGTGACAGCCTATCCTTCCCGCCGTGTGACCTACAACTTCAAACTCAGCTATGAACTTATTTCAATGTTTGGTATGTAAATTGCTTGGATTAATGATAAGGAAACTCTTAGCACTTTGCATGTAGAGTGCAAGCAAAAGAGGCCCGAGCAAAGTACACAGAATCATTAACTTTTTGAAATGTGCTAAATAATTATTGTTTGTCCTTGTTGAAGGGCATAAGGGTCATCTATGTTAGTTTCTTGTGCTTAGATGTATGATCAAAAACTAGCGTTCAAAAATGGCATTGATTGAATTAAGCGGAATCAAGTAATGACAAAGTCGGTGAGAATGCAAAAACAAACTAGACAACAGTTTAAGGAAATAAAAGAAAATTGTCCTGTTTCAACCACACGATCCGCAAGTGCATTTAACACTATAGAACATTTATTTATACTTCTGTGCTAAACTATGGCCCTTCCGACTTGTCCAAATTTAATGATGTGGGTACACCAGAATTATTTTTGAAGTCTTCTTGGGAAACATTTATAATTTTATTAATGTTCTACATTCCTCTTTAACTTCTGGTACATGTACGTTGCCCAAGGTTCGCATCCAGGACGGTTTGAAATAATTACCAATTCTTTTCAATTAAGCGATGGCAGCTGATTATTTATTATTTTTGCTGGCCAGCCCACCTACAATCATAGACAAAAGTAGTTGGGAAGGTTATGTAAATGAACCACACCAGAGCTGTATTTCAACCTGCTTCTGTTAAAGCTCAAAAGAAATAGTTTCACTTTCTCTTACGTATCCCCCCTCCCCCCTATTCAATGTTGGAAGGTAAGTCAACAATTTTCCACTGAAACCATTCAGTTTTGCACAACACTGAAGGAGGGGGGAGGGGAGAGAAGCAATAAAGACTTCAAAAGTGCTAACCTTCCCAACAGTTTTGTCTAGGATTGTAGCCTCGTCTGTTTTTTTTTTTCTGACACTAGTCATACCACCCCTAATTTTGCATGATTTGTGTCAATGTTATACAATTCTTCCAGACGAAGTTAAGCCCTTGGTAACTTGCCCTAAAAGACATTTGGTTGACTTGCATTGCCAAGGAGTTTACCCAATGCTTTCTGTGACTGATGCTCGTTGCCTTGGGAGTGGAAGAGGATATAGCAAAGTACAGATATGGAGTCTGTTTTCACTCGATAGGTTGGTCATTTAAATTCAGTAATAATGCATGAGGTTATCATGTAGACCCTTATAAATTCCGACACAGTTCAATTGTACGTATCACCCTAACTTGTATTTTGTATCTAAAGTAGATAACTACTGTATGCTGTCATTTAATCACCGAATACCACTTAATTATATCACATGTTCATCACGTAAGCCAGATTCAATATTCATGGGAAATATATCTTCATGTAATTTAATTACACCCATTCAGATTTGAAATCAAAGGAATGGTCTACGATGTGGATGTAAGCCATTTTTTTCTCTCTGTTTTACAGAAACCATCTTGTAAGACCAATGGGAAACTGCCGAAATAATCTGTACACCTAACTAAGCACTTACTGGAGAGCGCCATAGGCGTTGGTCCTCACGAAAATCCTAAACCGCAAGGGTTGCAGTTTTTTTTCAAATGTCCCGCAACTTTTGTGGCATATTTCTGGTGACATTTAAAAGACTTTGTATTCTCAAACGGAAAACGTTTCACGTCATGAAACTTTGCAGTTGTTTTTGTTTTGTCTGGTACATGACTGTTTAGATATCAGGTTTTCAGAACAAACAGATCTTTAAGTTTCATGAATTGCTTTTCAGGCCCTAAATGTTCAGTTTCGGACATTTGAGAAACAGGTCTCTGGATCCATGCATCGCTTAGATCAAAATGCAAAACACTCACTTACTGATAGTTAACGTCGACCTGAAGTGGCCTTCCAGCGAGAAGTTTCACACCTCTTTTGAGGATTTTACACTCTCTTGCTCCTGGTATTTAAATTGTCATTGTATTTTCTCCATTTCAAAGTTGTCCCTGCACAAGGTCGCTGCTTCTTTTGTTTTTGTTATCAAGTAGTCAAGGTAATCTCCACCTGGGACCAATGAGTATCAGTGGATGATGGCGCTAAACCATGCAACAAGTCCCCCATAATATTGTTATTTTGTAACTGTTTGTTTCATTGCAGCCTCAATGAATGTCTTGAGTCTGATCCTTCTCCTTCAGAACTCCTCTATGCAGCAGTTACAAGACATAGGTTAGAAAATTGTGAAACTTATTTCTTTAACAGGGACACTGATGTTAAAATGGATATTCCCGCCTTAATGCTCCAAGTGTCAGTTGCTGCACATAAGGCCCATTCAAGATGGCTAATTATGTATTTGATTTGAAGGGTGGAGAAAAACGTATTTGATTTGAAGGGTGGAGAAAAATGTTTTCGTTACAAGCAAAATGGAAATACTTGTTTTCTCTCAATTTGTTTTACACTTTAGTTTGGACATTTAAATGCATTAAAACTGGAAAAAGAAGAGAATCTGATCATTACTCCTGATCATACTACGTAGAACTTGAATTTCTAATTTGAGTTGTCAGTATCACACATGCAGTCACAGACTTATTGATGATAAAATTTCTGGATCAGTAATAAATGATGTTTGGCATTTTTTATTTATTTTTTCAGGACTAGAACTAGTACTAGTCAAGAATCTTGTTTATTAAGCAAGAAAAAAACGACAGCGCTCAAAAGAGTTTGGATATATGAATTTGCTTTCTTATAACCAGTTTTGGTCATTTCATGCCGTTGTCAGAACGATGAACTAGAATTTGAAATGGATTCGTGGGGCGTCCACAATCTGAAAATATGACGTCATTTCTCAACCCTCCATAGATTAGACAACACCAACGTGCTAAAAGGAAAAACGCTTGTTTAGAGAGAGCGAGAAACCTGGCCTTTTTCTTTTTTTTTTCTTCATCACGTCCAGATGTCCTCTTTGGCCATAATGTCTCGAGTAAGTCAAGGCAGATGGACTTTTGCTGTAATAAATAAAACTGTTTTCTTATCACGTCTTTCGTAGCACAACTCGCAGGGTCCCTGTGAACACACGAGCCATAATTGACTTTAATTTTGGAGCAGCCCCTCTGGGTGGGGAACCTTGTGAAGTGCATCTTAACCTGAAAAACACTGGATCCGTTCCAGCTGAATGGTAAGTATCTGTGTTGACGCTGCTGTTCTTAATATGAAAATATTAAATCAATGCTTCTGTCATGAGAATCTGAGAGCAACCTGTAAGTTTTTCCAGTATTACTTTAGATTGGGCTCCACCATGCAGACTCATGAGAGTCTCTTTGTCCCTCCTACTCATTTTTTTTTTCTAGGGGATGGGGTAGGGGTGTTTGTGGCTACACATAGGGTACATGTACCATGGGTCTGCTTTTCAAATGCATCTTGCTTTGTTTTTGTGTGATTTACGTAACAAAGGTACTAAAATTAGGTCAACTCTTGGTTTTATTGATATTCTGTCCGACTTCATTAACTCAGAATCCTTTGGCCATCGAAGATTAATAACATGATAACACCAACAGCAGTGATGAACATAGTGAAAAACAAAGCATTTTTATGAACTGGACGTTTTGTATGCTGCAACATACGTATAACATACCACTATGCTCTGTTAAATGTAAGTTGTACCATACAAAATGTCATGTTCCAAAAATGCATTGCTTCACCATCTTCATCACCGCTATTTGTATTATATTTATTGTACTGACCGATGATGTGTTCAAAGGCACGGTGAATGCATGGTCACAAATAAGTATAACCAGGCTATAGAGGGTTTTTGCTAACTTGGTTAGCAAACCGAAGGTTTCAACTTATAAATATCACTGTTGATTTCTCTGTAGGGCATTCTTGTATCCAAGTGATCTTCAACTAGAGCTGGAGTATTGGGCCGAGACAGGAGAATATGATGAAGATGAACTACACCAGGTGAGTAAGGGAGAAGGGAGGTTTGCTTGTTCCCCATAGCAATTAAGCCACATACCATGACGTCTCTGTGGTCATTTTAGCACCTCTAAATGAGAAAAAAAAGTGCCAGGCTCATCATCTCGGAATTTAACTGGATTCAGGTTTTTTTTGGTTCAAAAAGCATATATGCTTCTGATCACAAGTATACAGGCTTCAGAAAGATTTGATTAGATTTAATTCTTCTACTTCTCGTTTTCGTGATTGTCATTTGAATAACAAAGTCATGCTTCCACTTCGGTTCACACTAGAACTGAAGGAAATTGTTTCAGTATAGCGGTATTTTGTGTGACATCACCTGTCACAATGACAGCCTATCACATCAAGATATTGAGCACTATTTTCTTAAAACGAATTTTGAAGTATACATGAAATTTTGTATATTTGTTTAATTGTTGCTTCACATGGTATAACAACATCGCTGTTTGTTGTTACATTGTTATAGAGTTGATTCTTTTGAATAACACTCTTTCTTAGCTTGAAAGTGTTAAAACTGGTTTCTGGACCACCTTATCTCAAAATCTGTAGACTATGGGTCGCACCACTTGTCATAAATCAGTCCGCTCAAGTCCTTAAGGACATAATATTGTATTCCTGCAAGTAGGATAATGATTTGGTTAACTCAGAGTTTTTGATTGTGTGCCTTCAGATGCAGGTGATGGATAACAAACTCTTCAGCATTGAACCGAGGAAAGGAAAGCTCTTACCAGGGGAATCACTCACAGTTACCTTAATTTACAGGTTAGTTACTTGGAGCTGGGGAAAGAATTTCTGCAGATCTTATGCTTCGATCAGCTTTGAAATTATTATCACTGATTGTGATGTTTCTTTGTGCTGACTTTTTCCAGCCACTTGTTCACTGGCACCAACAGACTACCAGTCTTGTTTAAAGTTATGAGAGGACGAGAAATTCTGGTACGTTGAAATTACTTTCCCAACGAAATTTCAAGCTTTCAAGGTGGAAAATGGACCTTGATGGCAAAATAAACTAAAAAGTAATTTTTGGCTAACCAAGGGTGAGCTTAATAGGCCATTTCCAAGTTCGTCTGCCTCCTCATACACATAAAAATGAGCTTAAGTGCAACGTTTTCCTGATGAAGATTAGTTTCATTCATTATGTAAAGTATACCATAACTATATATATAATTACCATCACAAAAATTTTCTTTAAAATGTGTCAGAAAACAGCTTTTTAGAATAACCAAATAACAGTCTTTAAAAAAAAATTGGGGCCCAAAATGATCTCCGGCTGAGTTGTGCCAAGCCCAATTCTCGCCCTTTTACCATGACATTATGCATGTGCCGGTTTTTAATAATAGGTAACCTCAAATTAGCACTATACAGTCCTGCTTCCAATCATTTGACCCAGACGACAAAGATGCAAGGTTGACTCTACACACAGCATTGACAACAATATTATTATTATAGCATATCAACTGATCCTGTCTTATTTTTAACTTTTGATTTTCATGACATGCGTAATTAACTCGTTTGATGCACCTGTGGCACTTATTGACAAGCATTTTTTGTAACCAAAGGTGAATTTTATTGGTGTGACTGTGGATCCCGATAGCTACTATGTTCACTTTGCAAATACAAGGCACTTATTCGAGCCAGTTGCTGTGGGCGGTACATCACCGCCTGTCCAAGTGTACGAGTTGTACAATGGTGGAGCAAGGACTGTTAACTACGAGCTGGATACCGAACCACTGGCACAAATACAAGCTGTGAGTACTACTAAAAAGGGAAAAGCTTTCACAAAAGGGTTATCCTAACACACCTTAAAGGGAAAGAATTGCAGTAGTGTGCATCATCAAGCCGTAGCGAATGTTACGTTTATAAGCCAATTGGAAGCAATGTTATAACTGCTGCTGAAAATTTACACATACGCTTAAAAATTTCTGGCTCAGTTGACTACCTTTAGCTCATTAGTGATTGTTTGATAATCGAGAATTGTTTAGGCATACATGTAAATTTCCCACACGTATTATAACGTCGCTTCTGATTGGCTCATAAATGACAAAAATTGTTATGGCTAGAACATGCGCAATACCGGGACACACTCCCTCTTTAAGTGTTACTTTGGCATTTTTATTCACCAGGTTTTTTATCATCCTTACTGACCTCATTAGCGGGATTTTACCATTTTTATTCTCCCCAAGAGCAGTTTTTCTCACTCACTCCAAAAGCAGTGTTCCAACATCCTATATACTCATTCCAATTGAGGTCCACACTAACCTCGACAGCGGTGTTTTAACATCCTTTTCCACGCCAATACCCATTGGCATCCTTACTAACTACAATAGACGTACTTTGTACGAAAAATGAGAGTGATAACTTAAATTTCCTTTCATGTTGAAGTGCATTAATTAGTCTCTTTTTGCAAGCTTTTAACTGCTTCCAGTAAAGTAATTCTAGTCTGTGGTTGTTGAAAAGGATTTGTTTGGTTTTGAACACTTTTTTACATGAATTGTTATCTATTTTTATGTTCATCTTTAGCAAAACTTTGGCTGCCGAATCTTCGAATGTCTGAATCCCTCAGGAGAGATTCCACATGGCTGTGTTGCATTTATTTATTGGCAGTTCTCTCCTCTTGAAGCAAGGACATACATGGTTAGTACTAAAAACCAATGTTTTTTAGCCATGTTGGGGGTTGGGTGGGTGGGAAGAAAAGAAGAATACTAATAACACTTGTGGCAGTTTAAAACTGAATGAACAGTGCAATTTACAAAATTGAATATTTAGTTTACTCACAATCAAGTATATTTACAATAATAAGTATTATAATAATTGGAATCACAAGAACCTAAAAGTGAAAAAGTCATTTTCTCTTGATCTATGTCCTTTTCATTGTGGTAGTGGCTCTGGTATTTCCTGATCTTAACTGGTATGGGATAGATCTTGTCCTAACTTGCGGAGCCAAGAAAGATATGGGGTGGCTCTCATTCCTCATATCAGCCATCAACTGTTTACAATGTGAATATCCTGCGATTTGCTAACAATGTCAGATTTGCTTGATCAAGGGCTTGTTGATAAGTTGAGTCTGGAAATTTTCAAAGATCTTCTTTGTATAGATTCAATAGCGTCAGAAAGGTATGCAGGAACATCCTGCCACACTTGCGCAGCATACTCTAAGACCGATCTAATATTACATGTGTATACTTTGAGCATATCCTCTGGCATGACTCCAGCACGCTTCAACAACCTAAGTGCATATAATCTCTTAGCTGCCTCCAGTTGGCAATTACATATTCAATGTGAGTGTTACATTTGAAGTCATCGCTTACTCCATTTTCTTAGTTGCTCTACTTCTTGTTTTCCAACGCTTATAGTTCGCATTGCAGTTATCGAATTCTTCATGAAATTGTTCTTATTGTTATGGGGAACGCAACATTACAAGCACCTAGCACAAACTTGGGCAATGCAACCCAATGGTTAGGGTGTTTGCCTTGAAATCCAGGGATCCTGGTGACCACTGGTTAAATTTGCTCCTAGTAGTCCCTTGTTAAACTTCTCAGTTGCACTTGTAAATAGCCAACTAGCTTGCCTCTCCTAACAGTTGTTGTTGAATGTTTTGTTCTGTTGTGATTGTGTTTCATTTGCCCTGAAGAGCCCCTATGGTGATTGGTCAATTAAGTGTTGTATTTTCCGTGATAATGGTCTTATTCCTCTCACATGCCGAGATGACTGTGTTAAGACTGATCTGATTTGATACAGCTTTGATATTTTAAAATACATTGTATGATCCAAAAATGGGTTCATGTTGTGAACAGCCTGGAATATTTGCTGGACCCCTTTGTCCCGAGGAGGATGGTGCACATGAACTTATAGAGTGATTTTGGAATGCTTGACTGTGTACCGTGACAAAGGCCTGAAGGGGTAGATGGTTGCTATTTTGGATGGGATCCTGATCAAATCCAGAGTCATGGATGACCAAACTATTCTCATGGTTGGATTGGCAGAAGCGCTAAATAGAGGCTGATGCAGGGTCAATAAAAAGTGGCCCTGAGTTAGCCTCCATTCCATGCTAGTGCCAGTCCAACCACAAAATTACAAAATAATAATACAGGCTATTGAGAACATCGGTCTCTAACCTCGCATATTGTCTTGTAGGTGGATATTCCAGTGCGTATCATTGGTGGAGAGACAGTGCTTGTTACATTTACTGGTGTGGGATATGACCAAAGGATCATGGGAGATACATTGCCTGTGCGAGACATGGCCATGGCCACAGTTCCTGACAAACAGGTTGTACAGGTCCCCAAACAGGTTTGTATCTCATTCATTCCCTAAACTATAATAAATTATTCATTTATATTAGTTTGTATTTCAATATTGCAAACTAGAGAAGCTAGACAGGTCATTCTGTATAATAGCATTAACAGTGTGTCACCATGTGAAAGCACATCTTCATCCTTAAGGGCATCAAAAGAAGCCATGCTTCTTTGGCCAGAATATTTTGTATTCACTTTGGCACTAGGGTCAAGAGAGGAAAATCGCTTATGTAGAGGGGTGATGCTGAGACCCTTGTTTGTGAATCTGAGACCAAGACCAAAACATGCAAGACTTCACACCAAAATAAGTGTAATATAGAAGAGACTTTTAGGTGCTTTGCAGAGGCTGTCGAGATTTCGATCGGATGAAAAGTTTGCGAGTGCCAAGGTTTTGGAAGTCTTAGGTCTTTGTAGTGCTGCATGTGTTTTGTATAGAGCCCTGGGAAATCATTTGTGGCAATTTGCAAAAGTTGTAAAGTAAGCAGACTACGATACAAAGATCTACAGACAGTAGGTAAAATTGTATAGATGGAAGTGTTTTTTTTTTGTCGACAGCACATTGGTCTCAAATAATATGTTTTGAGCTTTAGTTAACTGGTGCGACATCACCTTCTTTCTCTTTTTCTTTTTGCAGCTTTCGTACCTGTCAGTGGAGTGTGTTTCATTTGGTGATGTTCCTTTGTATGCAGTGTCCCATCGTATGCTTTTTCTCCATAACTCCTCTATGGATCAGGTCATTTCTTTTAGATGGGTTTTGGAAGGATCCACTGCTGAACAGGTACTTTTGAAACCCCAGATGGAGAATTCCATTTTTGTGTATATCCTTATTTTAAGTTTGACTTCTTTTGTCTATACTTTGAGAACAGTGTGTGGTGACAACTTTCAACAAGGATTGTGAGATTGTTTATCCAAGAAGACCAGCAAAAGGGATATCACAAAGGCAGCACAGTTATATTAGGAACCTCCCCCCACCCCCATGAGTTTTGTTCTGGCGGGTTTTTGAGCCCATGATCTTCAGCATGGTAGCCCAGTGGTCTGCCTGTGCATCTGTTTTCCTAGTTACCAGTCAAAGATTTTTTCTCCTTTTTCTGTTGTTTTTGTTTAAGGTTGTAATCATTGAGCCAGATCATGGCTTCTTGAAGCCACAACAAAATGTGCTTCTGAAGGTTGGTGCTATAATTTTCATTGATCTTGTAGTTTGTTGATGTTGTTTCCTTTTTTTGTTGTGTTTCTTCAAAATGGACAGTGGGGACTCAACTCCAAGGCTGTTGCCTAACAGGAGCCCGGTAGCCTGGGGCTCCCAAAGAATAGCTCTGGGCGCCTTAATTTTTCACAGCAACACCTTTCACTTCATTTGTTGGGCTCCTAAGTTCTCAGCATTTAGCTCTGAGGGCCCCTTTAAAATTTTCTTAGGCAGCAGCCTTGAACTCAATTAAAAATCTGCGCATTTGATTGAAAGTACTTGTCTTTGAGATCAAGTCAATGGCCAGCAGTCCATTCAGTTTTGAGCATTATCTTTCCTTAGTCTCCGAGTATTTCCAGTGACCAATTTCTGACCATTTTATCGGATGGCATCTTGTGAAGCACACGGTGGAGCTTAAGCAGGCGTTTTTGAGATGCATACAGCAAATGGAAGAGAACATTTCATGTGCCAGGGCAGTGGTGTCTCCCAGATTTTTATACTATCATATATTTTTAAGAAAGAAACGATTTTTAGCAATGTAAAGGTGGT
Organism: Montipora foliosa; assembly: GCF_036669935.1. NCBI lineage: Eukaryota > Metazoa > Cnidaria > Anthozoa > Scleractinia > Acroporidae > Montipora > Montipora foliosa. The sequence continues at coordinate 11,886,404 of NC_090882.1, read as the reverse complement.
TGTGCGGAGACAAGTTGCTAATCTGTGTCTCAAAAAACATGGATGCTTAAGCTTCCAATAGGGACTTCACAATCTACAATGCGGTCGTCAACGAGAACCCCACGAAACAACAATATCATTGGTTATAAAATAAGAGCTGCACATGCGCCACACTTTTTACCACGTACCCATGTGGTACCCTGCACAACAACCTTGTGAAATCAACCGGCAACTGGAAGTAAACATATCGCATGCCAGTAGCAGTAGCATCTCCCAGATTTTTAAACTAACCATTTCAAATTGGAGACGAGAGTATTCTGTGTCACAACATCATCCACATTTTAATTTTGTTCAATATCTTAGGTGTCATTATCATCAGAAACAATTAGTCTTCCTGATGTCAAAACAGAAACACCCTCCAAACAGCCAAAAAGGACATTATTTTTCTCACTAAATTACATTCTTGTTATAATTTGATGCTACATAATTTACCAGGTTGTGTATTGTGTTTGGTAGGTTTCGTTCTTTTCCTGTGCAGTGCCTTCACTTTACGACATGGATATTATATGCGAGGTACTGCCGCCTTTTACCATCTTAGCATACTTTTACCACACTAGTGTTAGGCAACAGGTAGCAAATGGAAGCTTATGAAATAGGCGGAATTTGTTTGACTGGCGGAGACTCTTTTAAAGTGGAAGGACTAAAAAATTGATCCAATAAAAACAAGTATTAGGGATCGTTGTAATCCCCCGTCTATCGTGCATTACCATGTGATATGGAGCCCTAAAAGAGCAACCAGAGCAATAATAGTGGTAGGGATCGATTGACAAGCCCTTCCCCTTCCCCCTCCTCAATCCTGGATTTTTCTCACAACTGTTGTACGATGTTGATTGCACCTTTTTTTTTTCAAATTGTCATCTTACGAGGTTATTGCTGACATAAAAAATGCAACTGCTGTAAAACCAGTTCTTACTGGCTCCACTGGAATCAATGGATGCGGGTATAAACAACAAACACGACATTAAGCCTTAACATGCATTTATGTCCCGCTTTTAAAATTTACATTCATTTCATTCATCAAGTCCTTTCACTGGAACACATGAGCCCAACAAAACTGTGTGGCTTCATAGCTTTGTTTTTCAGGTGACTATAAGAGACAATTCTTCAAATCTTGTTAGAGTGGTTTTCAATTGGGTGTCGAAAGTAATTAGCAAATTGCTTTGGTTGTGCATTACTTCACTCAGTGATTGGTTCAAAGTGCCTGCACCACTTTTTCAACCAGTCAGAAGTGAAACCAAAACCAATTGTGGCTCGTGCATGCACATTTTCCCGCACTTTGTGTTGCCTGCTTGTAATTACCTCGAGTTTTTATTGGTTTACTGAATTGTCTCCCTCCTTTTTTGACTTTTTGATTGGCCAAAGTATAATTACCTTCTTGGTTTTGGTTTTGTGAAACTCGATTGAAACTCGATCTAGTTGTAGGTGTGGAGTATGACCTGACTGAATGATTTATTGATTGCATTCTTCAGATTGTTGATGAAACAGAGATGTCAGATTATAATCAGCGACTTATAGAGTGGACCAGCATGAAGGAAGAGAAACAATATACGTTCACTATAACAGAAGACGACTTGAAGAGACCTCATTCAGGGCCACACCTCAAATCTATCAAGTACCCTGGTCGATCATTGTCTTACTCAGAAGGAGACTTGAGAAAATACCAGACCCTGCCTCCCATAGGTAACAGATACAAATGGGAACTTGCTGCTTATTTCTATTGCACAGAGTGCTCTCGCATTCCACCAGTATGGTCCTTGATTGATTCCCTAATTCGACGCCATATGTGGACATATAGGTTAAATTTATTGCTTCTCTTCTCTGCTCTGAGCGGTTATTTTCTGGGCACTTCGGTTTCCTCCTCTCATCAGGAACCAATGTTTGGTTTGATTTGTCTCTTTTTTAAAGTGCTACTGTACTATGATCAAATTTTTATCCCTTGAATTTTTTCGTTTATCTCATAGAATACCAGGAGAGATTAAAAGCGCTGTTTACTGTTTGGAAATATCTGCATTGGTTCCGGAGATATTTACGTTTGAAAAATGTGTAAACTGTGAAAATGAGAAGACTGATGACGTCGTTCACTCAACCCAATATAACATCAAGTATATAAATAGAGCTATCTCGGTTAATTTGCAGAAGAGACCATAATGAAACTTGGTGGGCTAAGGCCCCCCCAACCTAAGTTCAATTTGTGCGCTCATATTGTGGAACACATCTACTAGATCTTTCTTCTTCATATTTGATCAAAATTCCGTTGAGTTTATGACATCATCACTTGGCTAATTTGCATATTTTAAAAACATGAATATCTCCGGAACAAAAAGATAAATTTGAAAATGGTAAACAGCATTCTTCTTCTCATACAGACTACATGCTTATGTCCTAAAATGGCTTGATAGGGAGGATGTAAATTTCGTCGTAGTTATTATTTTACTATCAGTAGCACTTTACGTTCATTTGCAGTCTCTAATTTAAGTGGGAAGAGCCACCTTGACTTGTGACTCTTAAAGGTAAACCTCTTGGTACGAAAGAAGGTTAAGAATTGTTTACGCCTGGTTATGGGCCAATGTTTATATTTTGTACTTTCCTTTGTTGACCGGTATCTCATGTTACCATATGATTGTTCAGTTCTAAAATCATGAGATCTTTGAAGAAGTCAACATAATTGGAAGCAAGTTAGAGTACAATTTTGAAGCTTCAAGGGTTCAAATCAGCCTGCTCTTGTGTGTTCTGCAGGTTCACCAAAGGAAGCCCAACGAAAAACAAAGAACAATGCCTCTCGCCAAGAGACTCCACCGCAGCCAGTCCCTCCAGAGTCGTTCTTGCTTCACCTTGGAGTTACGGCCAGAACTCATCCAATAGGAGAGTTTTATAAAGTGTTCCCTTCGGCAGTGGATAACTTTGTTATTGATCAGTGAGTGTTGTCCATTTAGCTTAATAGGTATCCCTTAAGCTGATGATTAAAAAAAAGGAAGTCAGAAAGGTACTGAGAATGAAGATAATCATCAGTTTAAGAGTTGTGTGATTTTGATATGATACCAAATTCTTGTGACTTCCCAACAAATGGTACTAGTTAGGAGAATAAACGTTTCAATCTTGGGAATTAAAAGGTTCAATGCTAAAGCAATATTTTATTTTTGTTGATGGATTTCAGACGTTATGTGTTGTCCCAAGGAGCTGTTGATCACGAGAAAGAGGAGCTTTCAGCCTTAGTTTCCTGTTCTAGACCTGAAATGAACATCATTGAGAATGTTCTCTCTGTTATTCTCAGGTAACGTTCATCAGACTTTCATTATTACTACAAATGCACCTCTGGCTAATGTTTCTGTAACAACTCCACAAAGTAATCAAATGGGCATTGATTTTTGCCTTTGTCCTGTTTGGATAAAAGTGTGGTGTGATATTTTTCAGCCAATAAATTCGCACAGTAATGGAAAACTAAAAGAACTTTTCAGTACTATATCGGGAATGTCCATGGGACCTCTAGTTTAACCTTGTGATAATTATTATTAAAACTTACACTTGTTTTTGACAAAGTGTGTGTGTTTGGGTCTGGTGGGATTTTCTGTGACTTTTTCTTTTATTTCCAGAAAACATATCTCAGCAATGAAAAAAAATATCAAAAATATTTATAGTTCTAATTGAGCGTGAAATTTTACTTTTAATTTTGGTTCATGCAGGGGTCTTCTTGATGACGAAAACTTTCATCAGCACATGCGTGAAATAAGTCAAGAACCTGTGCCTTACTTTAGACAGCTGTGTGAGGCTCAGTATACCACAAGCTCCAGGCCTTCCTCAGCCAGCAGTGAAAGTGGTGGACCAGATCAGATTCCAAGCACACAGGTTGATATTTTTCCCCTTACGGTGGTGACATATTGGTAGTTTTCTCATGACACGATCGCCACCTTGCTGGTGGACAAAACAAAAGATCTCTCATTAGCTCCTTTCGTTCATCCACCAGCAATTGTACATTGCAGCATTGTTATCTGTCTCTGCACATAATTTCTCATCCCTTTCCCCTCTGAGGGGTTCCCCATTGACAAGTGAAATCATCTGGCGACAGAGTACGATCACCCCTAGGTGGGAAAGGGTACATCAAACATTGGTTCACGAGAAGAAAGAAAATGACCATGTACTGTATTAAAGCTGAAATTTAAGATTCTCCTTTTCAGTGCCAAAGCAAGAGTTCAGACAACAGTTGCAAAATGTGCACTTAGTTCAATTGCTGAAAATTTTTCCTTTGCTTACAACTGAGTCCAAGTGCATTTTTATGGTATTTAATCTTACCTTTAATCTGAATGAAACTGACTTTCATAAGAAATACTTCTTTCTATTAAATAGAAGCTGCAACATTTGCCAGTTTTTTGTTTCACTTAAGTTTCGTGGGTCTGCTGCTGATTTGTCCATCATTTGCTTTATCCCCGTGCACGTAGTCTACACAGCATGACATGTACCTCACTTAAATTGGTAACTTGGTGAACGTAGGTTTAGTTTTTTTATCAAAATCTTTCAATCTCTTGCAGCAGTCTGGTAGTGAACAAGACAGCAAAGATTCTGAGAGATTGATAAGCAGGACACATCAGATTATACAGCGCATGTCAGAGTCGGCACTGTCACCACCTGAAAGACTTTTACAGGGAAATGAAAATGCAGAAATGTTTACAGCACAAAGACAAGCCGTGCGCAGGTTTGCATATGTTGATCACATGTATCAAAAGCTTTTTCCAGGCTGGCGGCACAAAAGGGTTGCAGTGTTCCAGGAGCTTATGTCTAGGAGCAAACAACAGCCCTATATTCCTGTCACGCTGTTTTCAGAGACTGATTTATAATTATTTAGATTGAACTTCCTGCAAATGAGACTCCCGCAGGAGTCCGATGACCAATCACAAGAAACTACCTTTACGTCACGAAACTGGAACAGTCCTTTTTTTTTGGCGGAAAAGGTATTCAGAAAATAGATCAGTTTCTACAAATGTCGTCACGGTGACATAGGCTTAGTATGGGAGTTGCTTGCTCCTTGTCATTTCCTTGAGTGTGCACAATAGGAAACGGAGGCATTTGAAAAGCACATGAAAGTTTGGGAACCCATTGTTTACTTTGTTTTTAAGCATTAGCGCGGGTGAAAAATTTTCCTTGATCTTCACCCATATGTCAATTGAGAATTTTGAAATTGATGAATTTGCAGTTTGCATAGGAGTACAATGTCGGAACCCCCCCCCCACCCAGCCCTGTTATTTTGCAAAGTTTCCCGTCGTCACTTTTCTTGCCAATTTAACAAATAGATTCCATGTTCCCGTGCGTCTGTTCAGTAACAGATCACAGATGACATAAAAATCTGGTAAGAACTAAAATGTGACACACAAGGCTATAGGCGAATCACAAAAACAATGTTCTTGCCACATTTTGACATCTTCTGTGATCTATTACTGTACAGACAAAGGGCAACATGGAATCCATTCGTTTTATATAAATTTTGTTATGTCTCAGTCCTGTAATTCTATAATTTTCATATATTTGTCTGAATTCACATTGGTAGAGCCCATAAGCAACCCAACCAGCCTCGCTCTCTTTTTCTCCCTTGTCAGTTGTGGCTTGATAGGTTCAACTCATAACACATTTTTGCTATTAGGCTTCCAGAGTTCCAGTCACTAGTAGAATCTGTGTTGGAAAATTCCCTCCTGAACCTGCTAACGGAAGCGAATAATGGGGAAGTGAACCTGACTGCACGGACAAGAGTGATCGCATTACCGCCCACCAGAAACAAAATTGTAAGATAACGGTCAAAAAATGCCAGAAGTACGTTGAGAGATTGGAAATAACTAATTTAGCCTTCCTTTTCAATGTCAAAAGTACACCATAGGTTGTTGAGATTCAAATACTTGAAGGAGTGTGGTCTCTTTAAAAAGAGGACCTCTCAAATGCACACTGCATTACACTTGATTTTTTTTGGAAACACAATTGTGAGGAATATTTGAAAAGAATGTAAATAAAGAATTTTATGCTCATAGTTTTACAGTGTGAATAGCAGGGCCCGTGCAATTTGCCAATGTGCAAACAAAGTACTGGCATCATTACCACTTTATCATTGGCCACATTCAAGGAATAATGTGGTTATTTTTTGAGCTGAAAGAGCAACTCTGTACATCAATGCAGCGATTAGGTATTGTAACATTTTACTTTCTTGCGTACTAAATGTAATTATAATACTTGTTCAGTCAGTGTGATGCTTAATGGGCTTTGCTGACTTAAGTGAAGGTTAAATGCACATAAAATAAAGTGCTTTTTGTAAGACACTATGTGTGGGATGATGATAATGATAGCAAACAAAGTTTTATGGGCCAAGTGAGCAAGACTTGCAGTCATTTGACCAACACCCAAGCTCATGAAACTTGTCCATCTCTTTTTGGCTTTACATCTGGAACATTTCTTTCAATTGATAAAAAAGAAATGCAAAAACGTTTGACAGTAAATCGGAAATGATTTTAATGCTTCCCACTGATGTCTTAACAAGGTGAAGGTTTGCTGTATTGGTAAAGTTACAAATCCCATTAAAAAAACTACGAAGAGTGAAATGATCCTTGCATTTTAGCTGAACAATTTGAACACTAATTGTCTCTTACAGTCACCTAAAAAATCCAGGTGGCTCCAACTGGATTCGAACCCTTGCCTTCTGCGATACCAGTGCATTTGAGCTAAGAGGCCACATAGTAGGGAGTACTGTAGGTCAATAATTTATTGGGCTTGTGTGTACCCTCCCGTGAAATGACTTAATGAATGAAATAAAATAATAAACAATATATATTTGCAGTGTGGATAATAGACGAACCAACCAATAAATTAACCAATAAACAATGACAAATGGTTTTTGAATTAAAAAGCTAATCATATTCCCACGGACCTTAAAATACTTCATGAAAATAACTTTAAAAAGAAATTACAACTATCTTTACTTTTTCTCTTAGAAGAGAGTTGTAAAACGTTCTAAGGGTTTTCTGCAGAAAACTGCTGCATTTGACATAAATACATGTACAGTGATTTACTTGGTTTGTCAACTTTAAAGGCTGGATTATGACCTCTTCTCTAGTATTGACTATAAAGCTTGCACTAAAAATTAATATTTATGACATGTATTCTATATATGCACTCTTTGTCTTAATCCAATAAAAATAATTTGGTTTAAGATGAATTCAATGAGGATCTCTCATTCCTGTAAATCTACCTTGCCAAAAATAAACATATACAGCAAAACAAACAAATTCAATAAGCTACCCCAATATAAACATTCTACTCTATATGCTTCTTCTATTGTCCAGATACATGTAATGTAACGTTTTAAAAAACGAGCAGCAGTGTTTTTAGGCCCGATAAAACATGAATGACTTTTTGAAACTTAACTTATGTAGTCCATGTTTAAAATTGCATTTACACTACAAATAACATCCATTTTCTATAAATACAACCACATTTTACATGCAGCTGAATCATGAAAATGTTCCAAAATATACATTTCTGCCTATAAATATTATTACTGAAATTGCCATGAAACCTTAATTTGCAGCATATTATTTCAACATTATAAGTATTTTTGGGAGATTGATTCATTGTGTCATGACATACAAAGTCCTGAAAACCTAAAGTTATATGTCAGACAACTGAACTTGCTCATTCATTTATCTTTTGGCCCCATTAATTTTTATGATGCCCTTCAAAGTAACAAATAATTACTGATCAAGAACGTTTTTTAAACTCCATTGTAAGCTTGATAGATAAGCTAAATAGTTAGCTATTTAATTAAGAGTGTCACCTCAGTTCAAAGGTTTTGAATGGATGGCGTCGTTATCCCATCAACAGCTAGAAATGCTGAATGACAAAACAAATGATAATTCTAAAAATAATGAGTTTGAACATACATGCAGTAAAGTTTTTTTACCAGTGAGTACTGTATAATCACTTCCTTCATACATGTATATTCTCGATTAGAGAAAGGGTTTACATGCAATATAATGCCATCTTTTATAAAAAAATTGTTTCCACGAAATTCACAACTTGGATTTAAATATCACATTCTTTGCATCTTCAATTTTCACACCCTTTCTGTTTTTCATGATCTTCTCTACTGCAAAGCAGATGTGTTCAAGATACCAGAATGGTACCCGCTTGTGAACCGGAAGGTACAACACATGATCAATCAGATACTTTGCATTGTGAGGAAAAAGAACATCATCTTTTTCTTTCCTAAACGAGTTACTTGCTTGGTTGGAACCAGCAGCTACTGGTGCAGAACAAACAAACTCTGCAGATGACATGTTCAAGGACTTTAAATTTTCATGGGTGGTCCATGAATTGCCAGCAGAGGAAGGGATAACCGCAACTTCTGCTCGGGGAAATGTAGTCTCAGCATTGCATGTTTTATACTCTTCTGGTTTCTCCTTCAGTTCAATATTTTCCCCACTATGCTGGGTCCTGAATACTGTGGATAGCTGTGTTGCTCCTCTGTAAGCTTCCACCCCTTCTCTTTCAAGTTCTCTTACAACTTCGTCTGGATTGTCCTGTTAAAAAAATGGCTATTAAATGAAAGAAATACAAGGTTTTTGTCTATAGTGGAACGAGCTAGTTCAAGGGAACTCCACTTTCACAATCTGAAGAAAACAATGGTTTGGGAAACAGTTGGCCAACTGTCGGCCAAAGTTTGTGCTTGATGGCTGTAAAATAATAGTAATATTATGATTATGATTATGATTATGATTATGATTATGATTATGATTATGATTATGATTATGATTATTATGATTATTATGATTATTACAAATATAATCAAACAAACATTACACAGATACCAATAATTTTGCCCCTTGAAAATACAATCTATATCTTTGTATTCGCATGCAATATCCTCTTGGTACTAGTGCTCTGCTCTAAAATTTCAAGTGCAAACACACATGTACTTACAACAACCAGTGGGAAAAGCCAATAGTTTCTCCTGTCAGCTTTCATTCCAGGGACAAAGACATTTCCTGGAAGATTCTGACTCACAAAGTCTCCCTTTAACTTGATGCACCGGAAATCTTTGTCACAGATTCGTCTCAGTCGATACAACATAAACCTCAACAGCATGGCCGATGGTTGTTGCTGGAGCTGGTTAACTGTTACACCTCCAGGAAAAGCACGTAGAAGAGAAATGAAATACTCTTTGTACGGAAACCCAAGAAATTGAAAGGAATTGACCAAAACCCAGTTAAGGAAGGAGTTATTAAATCCTGCAGCCATCAGAATAGAATAACATGAGAGCTTCTTGAAATATGTCCACTGGCTCTGTATAGGGTACTGTTCAACTTTTGCTCGCATTTTCTTCAGAATTTTAGGGTTTTTGACACCAACAACTGCCCCTCCTAGAGATGTATAGTGCTTTATGGATCCAAAACTAAAAAAGCTTAAGTCAGAAAGTTCATGTCCTTTCATTTTGAATCCTTGAAAGGACTCGGCACAATCTTCAAGAACATAAAGCCCATGTGCACGAGCCACTTCAAAAACTTTGTCTAAATTGATCCATTTACCATAAAGGTGCGCTGCCAAAATGGCAACTGTTTTGTCATTTACAGCAAGTTCCACAAGCTCTGGCTTCGGAGCTAAAGTGTCAAGATCCAAATCAACTGGCACAACCTTCAGTCCGTGGCTTTCAACAACATAAACCATGTCTGGAATGTTTATAGCAGTGAAAATTACTTCTGAACCAGCAGGAAAGTTCATAATTCCAAGGAAAGCATCAAGAGCTGTTCGTATTGAAAAACAAGCAAGCCATTGCTCAGAGCCACCAAATAAACTTTCAACTTGGGTTTGAAGTGCCTTTCTTTGTTCTGTCTGTGTAGTCGAATAACTGAAGGCAGTGAGAATATCCTTCCAAGAAGCATCTTGGTGAATAAAAGCACAAAGAAACATTAATCTATTAATGATATCAATATTTAAAAACAAGCATAACTTAAATTATTATTTACATTAACCCATTGACCCCTGAGAGTAAGACTTGACAGATTTAACTCTGCCTAACACCAGATAATTTTACTCTTGAACTGGGGGCATGGTAGGGCATTTGAGGTGTCAATGAGTTGAGCAGTTAGTATGTTCTCTTCATTAATCCACTCACTTCTTAGGGCCGATTTACACTGTACGATTTTTGTCGCATGTGACAAGCTTACGACCAGCCTACGACATGACTTATGACTGTCAAAGCGTTTTAAAACGTTTTAAAATGCTGCAACATTTTCTCTGACATACACGACAATCGTAAACAAGTTGTAACCCTGTCGTAAGCTTGTCGCATGCGACCAGAATCGTACCGTGTAAATTGGCCCTTACACACCCCAGAATGCCCCTAGTTGACAAGTAAAATCGTCTGGCGTTAGTCAGAGTAAAATCTGTTAAGCACGGTGCCTACTAATTCAAAGGTACTTTTGCGTGGCTTACTAAATATGCGGGAAAAGCAGACCTTAACAAATGTTAATGAAATCCAAAAATAAAATTGGGGGTAACCACGCATTTTTCGAAGATAATTAATCAACAATATTTGTACTAAGCTTTAAAATGCAAAGCAATGTATGGCATTCTTTTCCAAATTGAAGCTTTGTTACATGTATCTCCGAAAAATGCGTGGTTATCCCTAATTTTCTTTTTGGATACCAAGAGAACATGCTAAGTTGTGCTTTCTCTGCATAGTTTTGAACCACGCAAAAATATCCCTGTATTAATAAGCACCACCCATAGGAAATCCGAGTATCTCGAGATGTTCAGAACGTATGTGCAATAACAATAGTAGGCACTGTCCTTAAGTATTGTGCCCAGGAGTCAATGCGTTACAAGGAAGTAATCATTATTAATGATTTTTTATTTAAAATTAAATTTTGATACTAACTGCAACAAAACAATCAACCTGTAAAATAGGCCCTGTACAATCTGCTCAAAGTTTTTTATTAGTGCTCTCGCCATCTTCAATGGTTAACCATTTAAAATTCCTCAAATGGGTGGGGTGCTGATGCAGAAGGGACAGAGACAGTTTTTGACACTAATGCTTGCCCAGTTGCCTGGGGCAAGTAAAACAACTCTAAGGTTGCCCAATCTGGCAACAAGAATTTTTGTTCAACTAATATTTTGTGGAAGGATTTGATTTGCAACAAAGAAAGTGACTAGTAATTGAAAAAAATGCTACATAAATAACTGGTGTCACAAAATTGGGTGCACACACTTGCTGACTAGATGACTTTTTTTTCTTTTTCCGGTAAAATTGCTTTGTTCAACATTATCACATCTACTGGTACTTTGAAACATACGAAACATACACAAGAACCTATGTGCACTAAACCTGTACTAAACGTTGTCTTTTGATGGTCACAAATACAAGTCACTTCACTGCAAATATAATAATAATGCTATAGAAGGCCAGACAACCAAACTAAAAGATAAGCATGCAAATACTAAAGAATCTGAAGTCACAAGGTTTTCCAGATGACATTAAGGACGTTCGCGCCTAAAATGTCCCACATACAGAATTTTCTTTAACTTGCCACGCAGAAAGGTAATGATCTACTTTTGCCAAAAAGGCAAAAAAATGGGGGGTCACTGTGCTCGTTTTCGAGATCATGAGGTGCACTTTTAGAAGTTTGCGTTATTTTAATATGATCTTAGGTTACAACTGTCAGCAATAAAAAAGCTACATTAGTGAAATTTAGATCAGGTAAATGTACTCAATTCAACATAACTAATATTTGCAGCTGATGTCTTTTTCTGTGGTGATATAGACCTTGAAAAATGATACATATTAGTCTAAGAAAGAAAACTTCGGTCACATGATAGGATAAAAGGCAAAATATTTGTAACTTCTCACATACAGATTTTTTTGTTTTTTGTTAAAATGGACAAAATCAGGAAAGGAAGTGATCTACGGAAAGAAAAATGGGGTCACCGAGCATTCAAGAGAGTGAAATCGCTGCGAAGTTCTCAAAGCGATCGTCTATTCGCACTGTCATGTCATTGCATCACATTTCCGAGAAGACCTGGGTCCACAGCTATCCCATGATGCCACACACCTTCACGTTCCATTCTTGTGGAAAATGTTTGCTCTTTAGCATTGTGTTTACCTTCGTGGTCTGCGATGCATGACGTGTGTGTGACATGCGCAAAAAAATGCGCAGTAGCAATGGGCACGAACGTCATTGAAAGCTTTTGTTTTGCTACAAGAATAAAGGATTTTGCATCTAAGATTTTAGTAACTATCTGGCTAAGGGGATAGTCATGCTTTTAAACAAGTCAAGAGAGCAATTCAAGTAAATAAACAAATAACTAGAAGATCTTGTCCAACCAATCCAACAATGTATTGAAATTAAGAAGTCAAGTGAGAATTCCAGGGTTCCTTACAGTGGGATTTCACTGCATGAATGAGTAGGCTTGGAGGAAACTTATGCAAAAACATGTCTAACATGAGCTCCCGTTACATGTACAAGAACAAAATGTATCAGTCAAAATGGCATACTTTGGGCATTTGTCACCTTTTACGTCATGGAGGGGGAGGGAATTTGATAATCAGAGTCTGCCAAGTGGTGGAGAATTTTATTTTATTTTATTTATTCACCTTTTAAGAATGGACTTACATGTGTGATGTGGCATTTGAATGGCTTTGAACGGGAGAAATTTGAACAACAATTTTCAAAAAAAGGAAAATGCACCAGGGAGGGGGGGGGGGAGGGTGTTAAAGCTTTGACTTGACAGATACAAAACTCCCTGATTACTTTCAGTCGACTAAGAGAGGTTGCTTTACAATTTAATATATACATGTAAAGGAATTGAGAACACTGATCCTCACACTTAGCTGATGCCGGTGCTGAGCTAAGATCGAAGCTACTCAGTTGGGAGAAGGTCGATTAGTTGGGCGCATGTGTTCCCGTGAAAGCATTGAAAACTACTACCAAGGATGAAAACTTGATGTACAGGGCAAAAAACTTTTTTTTCATTCCACAATGGACGAGTAACTTTGAGATTTTGGTTGTCCGAAAGTTAAATTCACTTGACATGTCCAAAAAATTATTGAAGTGAATAACAAAATATCATTAAAAAGCGTGGACATTGTATAATATAATCTGTTTTGTACCAAATCTCAAGTGTTTGTTTAACAGTTATTTCAATTTCTGTTGTTCTTTGCACTTAAATGTACAACACCATTTTATACACACACATTTGGGATCATGATCACTCACATTCTTTATGTACAATATACCACTTGAGAAAATGCAGCACATCTATGAGGCATTAAAATCGCGATCTAAGATGAAAGAGATATGTCCCGGCAATATTCTGAGGTCATTTTCAAGGAAATGATCTGGCCTCAGTTGCTCAAAAGGTGGATCGAATAAATCCCAATCTAGGGGATAAACAGTAGCAAAAGCAATTGAGTTATCCAGTGGATAGTGATTTATTCAGTGGATAGTGCTATCCACCCTTCAAACAACTGGGGCTGATGATAACAAGACTTACTTCAACTACACTTATCTTGCCACAATGGTAATCATCTCGTTCAAGTGTTAATGAATAATTAGCATTAACAGCGCTATATAAACGAATTATATTATTATTATTATTATTATTATTATTATTATTACTATTATTATTATTATTATTAATCAAACGAGGTCATCATTTCCATACAATATTATGGAATGTGGATCCCAGTCTTTACCGAAACAACAGAGCCAGATACTCTCGGAAAACGGGTAAGTTGCCGTGAAAAGAAACCAAAACTCGTGAAACTCAGGCTAGTTTACAAAGTCCAGAGATGCTTGGGAACTCAGTTCTCAGTAGAAAAGAACTTTTTTTTTCGGCAAAGTCTACTCGTCGCGTAGGACAAGTGCTTTTGGAAATCCACTCGTCCAAGATACAAGAGTACTCGTTGCGGACGAGCGGAAGCTTTTTGCCTTGTAATGTAACAAAACAAAACTGAATGATCCTTGGTCCATCGAGGTGCGAAATTAATTTTGCAATCGGCCACGAATTTATACCTCCCTGTAACATGTTTCACTCACTTACCTATAAAGAGGCACGAGTGTTTCTCAGGTAAAAGTGCCATTGTCATCTTTTTTTTTTCTCATCAAATCATGGGCTTTCGTTTCTTTCCCAACGACATCCTCTCAAGAACTTCAACAATTTTTCGCAGGCGTTGTCCAATCGGAGGGTGCTTGGGACGAGGGAGTATTGGTAACTTTTGGTAACCAAGGAAACGGATAGCACAGGGTACCCAAGCAACGTTTTATTTTTTTTTCAGCCTCTGTTCGGGGAATAATCACATTCTTGAGCCTGTTTTATTTTTTCTTTTTAATGGACAGGAAAGGAGACCGCGTTCTATGAATAGGCTAATATCTGAAAACATGCTCTAAAATACTTCCTTAAGGAGGCTGAAAGCAGTTTCAAGGTGTGCAACAAACTGCACTATTTAGAAGGATTGAATCCACCCAAGTGTTTCGCGTAACACCAACGTTTTGGTACCAAATGAAACTCCAATGATTGCTTAACAAGAAGCACTCATTGATGTGATGTAGTAGGTCACCACGGCAACAAAACTGCCATCTAAAAGCACCCTATATTTTGACTTTAAACACTTGTATCTCAGCAACGAACTCAATGACCCCCAATTTTTAATGTTGGAAAGTGATAAGCAAGTCCAGAGCTTAGTATTTGCGTTACTCCCTCTTTTTTTCATGGCGAATATGTATTTTAATGGTAGTCTCGCTTACTCTGTTTGAGTCCGCGTTCTTGAAAACAACAGTCATATACCACTAGAGATCACTAGACAACCATTGAAATAATTATTACATACCTCGATGGAATAGCCCTTATCGGAGTTAGCAGCAGTTTTGCCACATAAACGAGGCTAAGGGGTTATTTAGTATTGAATTGACCCTAGAGCCTCTTTTGCATGTAGTTTTGAACAAAAGAAAATGTGCCCGCATGTTCAATTCGAGTAAGGTCCATTTGATAGTCCTTTCGAAGGTAGACCTGAGGGGGAATGTTGGCAGCCTCGTTCCCACACGTTCCCAGGATCTCCATTGTCTCATCGACAAAGAGACCCTGGGAACAAGTTTGGACTGTTGGCACTGACTGACAAAATCTGAGCAGAAGTCATCTTCAGAGTCAAGCGACGGTTGGAAATTCAAACGAATGTAGTGATGCTCTGGTCTGTGTTTTACAAGATCACATGACGATCAAATTCTATCGAGATATGTTCAAGCACCCTATTTTGTCTCGAAACGCTTACATCTTAAAAAAGAATCTGGTGACCTCATTTTTTTATTGCTTGAAAGTAAAAAGCAGGCGAAGATAAAACTCTGCAAAGTTAACAGAAAAAAATAGAACCTTCTGGAATTTTACCAATCGTGAAGTTTGCCACGAATTTGCTCTATAGCACCAGAAACAGAGCGTAGGTTGCGAAAAGACACCAACGCCTGAGTGATGCGTTGTTAGTCGGGGTTTTCAATGCACTGTCAGATGATCAGAATACCACAGACACCGAACCGAACCTCGTTCCCAGGGTCCTCTCTATTTAATCAACCTCGTTCCTCTCTCGAGAAAGTACCCTAATTGCGGCTGGTCACGTGTCTATGTGTACAAATCAAATCCGCACTAAGGGTGGATCCTCGACTTATTTTTTCACTAGTAAAATTTAGTTCTATCCTGTTTTTATTTACCAAATGTCACGCACGTTCTTAAAAATAGACTTCAAATTGCGCTTCTTTGGGCTGGCTATACGGACTTTCTTTTGAAAGTAAAATAAGTAATGTGTCTGGAGCCGAACACCACGACAAGAACTGATATCCTCGGGCACAGAGGATTTACGTGTCTTTCTTGGGGTTTGTTTTACATTAATAGGCATTGCTGTGCCAAGCAATGTTTAAGTCCTCTCCCCACTGAACTTAGTATGTGAGATCAGTGGAGACAAAAATGTAACCATAATGCTCCTCCCTTCAAATATCTTTCTGGAATCTGAAAAATCTAGCAGACACGTGACCAGCCGCAACCAGGGTACTTTCTCGAGAGAGGAACGAGGTTGATTAAATATCCAAGGAAATCAGCAAACTCATTCAAAAACATGGAGTAGCTGAGGCCTTGAGATCTAAAACAACAACTATTTAAGGAGACTCAAACCATTTGTTGACGAACAAAGAAGGTCAATGAGAGATCTTCTGTTCTTATCCATCAACATGGCGGTGATTACGTAACGTGAAATTAAACCGGCGCATAAATGCGGGTTTCCTCATACTATGGCTTGTAAATTCTATTCAAAACATACAATGGGTTGAGACATTGGATGAGATGGAAACAAAAGATAGCTAAGTTTCGCGTCAAAAGCATAAAGTTACGGATAACCGGCCACAAACGGTGTATAGGTCCTTGTTAATAATATAAGTACAATATATTTTGTTTGTAACCAATTCCTGCAGACAAAGTTTACAGCAGCGATAGTAACAAAACTTGCTCGACAAACGGTGAAAGAGGTTGATGATAGATTTATTGTTTGTGGCATCCGAAACGGCGCCCGTAACAACGCGAAAACCACATCTTGTTGTTGGTTGTTTGGTTTTTCTATTGACCGTAAGTTTTGCAGGTTGTTGCGAATGATGACGTGTCAAACATAAAAAAATGCTTTGTTTATAGTAGTAGTGCACTTAGCTACCAAGCTAGCTCACAGGCACCCCACTTTTAGTAATGTGAAAGAAACATTTCAAACTTAACAGAAACATGATTAAGGACCCCAAGTGGCAGAAGGCAACCAGTTGGTTATTTACAAAGCGTGGAATCCGGGGAGAAATACTTTTATCCGGGGAGAATACTTTTATAGTAATAGGTGTTACCCTCTTTAAATAAAGGTTATTATTAAATAAAGGTTATTATTAAATGCGGAAAAACCCATACCAGAGGTTAGCTAGAACGGGATTTGAACCCAGTTCACCCGCATACAAACCCTACGCCTCAACCACTGGACCACGCTACCCCTTTAATAAACTTGTTCCGCGCTTTTGTCGCGTCCCAAATCCACCCGCTTGTTTATCATCATTTTCTCGTCTGAATAGACCAATTTCGATATATTAAAATTCAGTCCTAAACAAAAGGTATCATCTCGAGGCTCTAGAGAATAAATAAGGATTTGTATGACTTTATTCCCCAGAGCCTCGTTATGATGCCTTTTGTTTAGGACTGAATTTTAATATATCGAAATTGGTCTATTTTAAGACTCGGCCTTTAACCATGTGACTGGTCCAGTACATTTTCATTGGTCACGCACCAAGTCAAACCGGACTTTCCCATGCTCCTTCAATTAAATCAATGACAACGATAACAATGGTTCTGCCATATTTCATGTTTTCAATATGTTTCATATAACTAAAGAGAATGTCAGTCGTAAGGTCTTGTTTTATATTTTAAAAACAAAATAAACATTTCATCTCGAAATATCAGCGTTTTTCACGAAATCCGTGCACTTGATAATTTCACGCTTGCCTTCTGCACGGACGCGCATATATTTTCAAAGCGTTTTTTCACTGCCTTGTAGTTAAAAATTTGAGTACAAAAAAATCGACACAGATTCTTTTCCATTATAATTTTTCCTCTTTGCGTGAAAAATCGTAGAATAATTTGGTCGGTGACCCCATTGCAATTTGCAGTCAAACGAGTAGATCTGTCAGGGACACCAAATTAGCAACAATAGCAGTGATTTTCACGGCGAAAGCACACCGGCCAGTGACGTTTTTCTCGTGTAGATGTTGCAAACACGAGGTTACGCATGGCACACTTTGTTGTCACTTCGATTAGACATTGGAATTGACGCCTACCAGCCAATCAGCGATCTTCGTGAACGAAATAAATTGAGCCCAATTTCGAGACTGATCGCTTCGCTTTCGGGCAAACAGCTTGTTTCCTTTGCTGCTGCTGCTGCTGCTGCTGCTGCTGCTGCTGCTGAAGAAGTTTATGGAGCTGTCGTTGCTAGACGAAGAAGTGATCTTGACGAATATGACGCTGCGTTCCAGACTCAAGGATTACTTCGGAGAAGACAAATTAAAAGACGGACCACAGTATAGGTGAAGTATATGCGTGCAAAAAGAAGGGTGCGGCCCACAAAGTTATCACACTTAACTGGGGCGCTTGTTCTGTTTTCTGGTGCATTTCTCTTGAGAATTAGCTCCCGAAAGTGCATTCTGCCGTTGAAGGGTCGAGTTTTGTTCTAATTATATGCCTTCACAGAACTCCGTCTTTTAACTTGTCAACTAAAAAAATAGCCCTTATATCTTGGCAACCAAAGTACTTGTTAGAAAGGTCCAAATTTCTGAACAGGTTTTTTGACGAGAATAAAACGAATTCCATCGGTAACTCGCAGCTGACACCACGCGAGCGAGCGAGCAAAAGATTTGGATCTTGGAAGTCCTCGTAAAATTTCCTGAACAAACCACGCTACGGTTTCATTTCGTTTTTGTAAGATCGGACGCGATGCAAATCGAAACTCCCAAACTTTCGTACTGCCTTATTGTAGTAATTTGAAAGTGTACAAGCTTACCACATTTTCGTTGATACAAGTTATGTCCTTTAGTCACTTAGTCACTATCCAGTGACTTATCACCTACAGCGAGACTTGCAAACGCATATGTCTGATCCTTATCGCTATGAGTTTGAGCGAACCACATCCTGGGATAACGTTCAGCAACTCCTTAGGTGTAACCTATCAACAGGCCCCCAAAACTTTGGTTACGCACTCCTTTCAATTACTTCAAATGCAGAGATGTTTTATCAACATTTAGTTAAAATTCATCTGTTAAAAAACGTTAGGAGACTCCAAATTTTGCGATGGATTGGTCCTTGTCTCCATCATTAGGCAAGCGAATGAAAGGACAAATACAAATAAGATATACGGACACATGACAATATAATATCCATTTAATGCATGGAGACCCTCCCCGGTCCTACCTTTAGAACTTGTCATTTTGCCCTCCCCTCCCTGGCTTCTTCAGTCTTATTCCCATTTTAACCACAAAGCCCTTGTCCTCCCCCATCTCTGTTGTCAATCCTCTCAAAGAGTCCCTACATTTTTTCCTAATCATCATAACCACCTTGCATGTTACTCCTTTCCCCCCCCCCCCTAAAATTGTCCTCATAGACTTCATAAGGTCATGTAATTCTCTTGCATTGCATTCCAGTGCATTACAAAGCTATTGTTCAGTTTCATGAGGTCATTGCCTAATCCCTCCCCTACAGATGGATTTAGATTACATGTCCACAAGCTAAGGCACTCGCAATTCGCTCAAAATTGGTTGTATATAAATTTAAATTGGAAAACATTTTCTTGATATATCCTTTCTCCGGCAGCCTGCTCTGACCTTTTTTTAGCATAATGAACGGACTATATTGAAAAAGAGGACTTTCAATTAATTTCAGTATTTACTTTCTAGACCTTGTGTCAAGCCACCTCGAACCCCTGAAGTACAACCAGCCAATTGGTTGCAAAGGGCCTAAGTACTCGGAAATATCTTTTGGAATGGATAATGCATTAAGCATCCCCTCACCTTTTTTTAGAAGCGAACCAAATCGATTTTCACCTGACTTCATCAGCTTTCATCGTCGCCGTGTTGACGGACGAAAACAAAAAATCTCTCGTTAGCTTCTTTGGTTCGTCCACCAGAAATCGTGCATTTTTCTATTGTTATTGGTGTCTATAGAGAATTGGTTGAAAACGTCCTACACTTTAAAGCTATGGCTCAATTCGTTATGCGATACGTAATCCACATGGAACATTTTTATCTTGCAGAACAATCAGGACTTGTAGAACTCGGAGCGAAAGAACAGTCTTTATTCCATAAAAACAATGATTATATTCGATCTGTCAGTAATGCCAACGGCCTCGATATTTCAATAATATTCTTTCCACGAACGGTATTCTTCCATTTAAACAACCAATATAAATAATGGAGAACTATAGAATACTGTATCTGACCTGACTGTTTTGGCGTGTAGTTTCGCGGAGTATTTTCATTAATTTTGCTTCCTTACAACCATTCAGAAGACCGCGTCAATCCTCTGAGAACACAGATAATTGATTTACGGAGAAAAAAAGGTTAGTTATTTCCTTTAGAGTTACAATTTGTTGTTCTGCAACTTTACAACTAACAAACAGAATAGACAAATGTAAAATATCGGAAAATATTCGTACTTTTTGTACGTTTTCCGTACAATAACTCGTAGAATTGAATAAACCCAAGTACTTTTCCATGTTATTGCTATCAGTAATGTTTATTTTCAACTTTTAGCCACTTGCCGGTTTATGGTCAACTGCCAAGGAAATGCCAGTAATTGCCATGGAAACTGTAAGTTCTCTTTTTCTCTGCACTAGCCTTAATTTAATAAATTCTCCATAATATTCACACGGAACTTTCTGATTTGTACCCGTAGCTGGAGGCCTATTACAAGAATTCCAATTCTACTCCTTTTATTGGAGACTGATAACAGACAACTGTAAGTTCTCCTTTGACACTCTTCATCTGGAAAGTATCTTTTAAGGATCCCCTCCCCTTATTCAATCCCATTTTTACAGCCATTTTCGATTTCAGTCTGATTCGTTCTAAAAAAAACCGATTAAACACTATTTTAAAATTACTTTTATCACAGCATTTGACGTAATTAAAAACACTACAGTTTGTTTATGAATACTACTTATCATGTTCATATTGTCACACCTGTTATTTTCACCGTTTAGTCGTAATTCACTTTAAAACCGTTTAATACAAGAATAACCAAAACGCTCTTAATTGCCTCGGAAACTGTAAGTATCTTCGTCTACAATAGCGTAAATAAATGGCCTCAGTGTACAGTACATTCACATTGAATACACGCTTCTTTTTTTTCTCAGTCAACTAGAGGACCCTACAAGCACATTGCAAAAAAAAAAAATCAAATTCTACGCTGTTATTGGACACTGTCACGCAACATGAAACTGTGAGTACTTTTGTGACACTATTTATCCGCAAAATAGGTTAAATGAATCCTGTCATTCAATTCATTATCAGGAACATCTTGTTCATAGAAGACAGTCAACATCCTTCTCCGCGTATCACATCCACAAAGAGAACACTTTATTTTCCTAGCATTTTTTTACGGCCATTTTCCATGCACTTAGAATGCACCATTATTTTGGCAATTAAGGCAATCAAAGAAGCGCTATAAAATGATTCGCTTTCATTCCCAACTATTCCCAAACCATAACATGACTTACCTGCTTTTTCCTGTGCTTTTAAAAACTGCTCGTTTCCTTCACCTGTAGCTATACAAATGCACCAACCGCTAGAGCCCCTTGATACTGCTAAGAGAACCCCAGATAAAACCATGATATAAAAGTACAACAAGCCACCCATCTCCCGAGATTGCACTCTATAATAAATTTCAAAAATCCTCATTTTCTCTTTCCTCCGGCCTATTCCGCATACCATCCACTAATGATAAATTTTTAAAAGCAAAAATAAAATTGAATTTATAAACCATAAAATTAATTTTAAAATCACTAAAAAAACTTTATTCAAATCTTTCTTTCTTCACTGACTTTTTCTCTCGTCTATCACATTTTCACATTCTTCCAATTTCTCTTCGTCAACCACATGTAACTTGGAACATTTAAACACATTCCGTTCTTAGTCCATTTCTTAAACCACTTAATATCCGTCAATATCCGGATTTGAAGCTCAACTCCGATGATACAGGTACAAATCACCTCGACCAACCCACTTCTACCTCGTGTACTATATTGCACCCTAGATCACCAGGGACTTGCGACACGACTCAAAATGCCAAATCACTTAGAATTGATCTAACAGCTATATAATCACACATTCATAGCTTCCAAGAAATTTACTGGAAGCCTTGCAACAAAACGGACAGGTTCCAGTCAAAGATCTCCAAAGCGTAAGCATATTACTAATAGCTATTACGTACTTAAATTACATGTAAGGGTTGTATAATTGTACTTTGTCACGTTATGTCATCTGTCTATTTTCATCTTTTAGCCGTATTCTCTCAAAAACCACTCTATAGACATGAACCGCCAGTAATTGCTATAAAAACTGTAAGAACATTTTTCGTTTTCATTTGCCTTAATTTATACCCTATATAATCGCACTGAACTTGCTTGTTCTTACCATTAGTTTAAGCAGTAAACACAGTAATTGGGGACTACGGACATCCAACTGTAAGTACTTATTTTGACATTTCATCAGAACAATATCTTGAAGGTTGGCTCCATTTTTCAGATACGTCTTTAAAGTAGCAGGCAGTGAATTTGGTTCTTCACTTGTCACACCTTCTAGTAAGGTCCACACAGTGAGTACCGCTTTTTAATAGTCTTACTCCATTTTGGAGTTCGGTCACCTCTCTTATATTATTACAACTGCCTTAAATAATTAAGCAGTCCCTCTCATCTTGCGCTAATGTCCAATAAAGCAATAAGCATGAAAACCGTGAATACTCTTTTTGGTCTACATTGACCTATATACCCTATAATATTCACACTGAACTTCTTATTTTTACCCATAGCTGGAGGCTTACCACAAGAAAGTCCAATTCTTCGACTTTGTTGGACACTGCTAACATAAAACTGTAAGTTCAGTTGCAAAAGGGGGGGGGGGGGGTTAAGGGTCCCCTTATTCTATTCATTTTTTTTTTACAACCATTCCCGATTTCGGTCTCATTGGTACTAAAAAAGAAACAACAATTTTTTACTGGTAAACCGATTTAACGCAATTTTGAAATTACTTAATCACGTCATTTTACAGGAAGAGGCTGAGCCTCACCACTTTTTTTTTTTTCCTTCGATGGTGTTTTCTCAAACTCTTTCCCCTCTATACCAAACCTAGCCACCCACCGCCCCCCCCCCCCCCTCTCAAACGTACCCCGCGGCCCCTGTTTTACACTTTGATAATGAATCGTAGTACTAATCATGGTCATATTGCCAGACCTGTTCATTTTCAACTTTTAGCCGTATTCAGTTTAAAAACTAGTACAACGACACTGAAACGCACTTTATTGCCACGAAAACTGTAAGTACCCTTTTCGTTTACATTAGACTTTAATATTCACACTGAAACACTTCTTTTTATCAGTTAGCTACGGGCACATAGCAAGAAATTCAAATCCTACGCCGAACTGAGACAACTTCTATGAAATTATATTCATCCACAAAAATGTTATGAAATACTATTATTCAATTCATAACAGGAGGTACCTCGGTCTAAGAAGACGGTCAATGCCCTTCTCCATTTATTCGCATCCACAAAAGTGAGTACTTGTTTTCTCAGCATTTTCTTACAGCCATTTTCCACTTCGAATACTCCATTATATTGTTGCAATAAAAGAATCCCTAATAAAAAAGATGCCCTTTCATTTGCATGCGACTAATCCCAAACCATAGCATGACTTACCCGCATTTTTCTGTTCTTTCAAAAATACCCAAATCAGAGCTTCTTAATACTGCTCCCGGAACCTTAGACAAAACCACTATTTAAAAGCACAACAAACCACCCATTTTTCCGAAATTTCACTCGATAATTTAAAAAAATCTCATTTTGTCTTTCCTCCCCTATTCCGCATACATCCACTCATTATTATACATTTTTAAAAGCCATAAAAAATAAAAAGATATCATAAAACTGAGTTTATAAGCCATAAAATTTAATTTTAAAAACATTAAAATGACTTTTTTGAATCTTTGTTTCTTCACTTCACTCGTCTATCTATTCTATTTTCACACTGTCATTTAATCACATTCCGTTCTTGGCCAATTTCTTAAGCCACTGAAAGCAATCCTCTTATCCGGAATTGAGCCTCAACTCCGTAGATACAGGTATCATCACCTCAAGCAACCCAGTTCGAACTGATGTACCGTTGCACCTTACATCCGATCAGAAACTTGCCACACCACGCACAAAATACCAAATCACAATATACTTTTTTGTTATATCTGTTATCACAATTTACAGTTTCCAAGAAATTTGCACGAAGCCTTGCACATCAAACGCCAATACTTACCATGGAAACCGTAAGTACATTTAGCCGTAATTAGTCTGATGATCGTGGCGTAAGCCGAGTGAAACTGAGTTACGGAGAAACAAATGGTTCTCTTTGATTACAAGTCATTGTTATATATTACTCTCGTTAACTCTCTTCTTCTTACCAGTAATTTTAGCAGGAAAATCTTACACCGTTAATGGGGACTCCCAACATCGAACGGTAAGTACTCCTATTAAACTTTCTTTCTCCAGAGAATATCTTAAACGTAGTTCATTATGTTTTGTCACCTCTGTGTATTTACATGTTTAAGCACAATTCATTCGAAAATCGTAAGTCCATCTTTCGTTTTCAACAGCCTTGATTCCCTATTCACACTGAACTTGCTGCTTCTATCCAATGATCTTTAAACCCTTATTGGGCATTGCCGACATTGAACTGTCAGGTCAGTACTTTGACACTTCATCCAAACAATGCTTTAGTGTCTTTCTTGTTAATCACCATTTTGTTTTTGTTTTTTGTTTTTTGTTTTCTTTTTTTACACACGTCTTCATCATAGCAGGCAGAGAATGTGGTTCCTGCACTTCTCACACATTCTGGTAAGGTCCACACAGTGAGTACCGCTTTTTAATAGTCTTACAGCCATTTTGGAGTTCGGCCACAGCTCTTACATTATAGCAATTATTCCTGCGCTTTCAAAGGATGCTTGTCTTCTTTTTAGCTCATGCAATGCAGTACTAGCCGTTGAGGAATTAACACTTTCATCACAAAATCCCTCAATACTGCTCTGGGAACCTAAGACAGCGACGAAGATCGTCTGTAAAACTAGCGCAAATTGGTATTTATTACTACCCATCAGCACAACTATCCACCGATTTTCAAACGATAACTGAACTCCACTTCCCCAAAACTTACAAAATTCTTTCTGTTTCCCCACACCATCCACTTATGATAATATTTAAAAGACGAAATATATAAAATACATAAAAATATAACTTTAAAAGAAATAAACTCGTTAAAACAAAAACGACTTTGTCACTTCGAATCCGTATTGGTATTAGTGATTAAAGGAATTAACCGTATTTACTGCAAAATCCATGTAATAATGGACAGCTGAAACGCCAGGAATTGCTCTGAAAACCGTAAGTACTTTTTTATCTTCACAGCCTGTAATAATGTTTACTTTTATTTTTGCCAAAAGCCAAACACTGACTTCTTCGCTGTTATTGGAAACTGCTAACATCAAACTGTAAGTACTTGTTTTTT
>NC_090882.1:11841030-11856030 GCF_036669935.1 Montipora foliosa | reverse complement strand
CCCTAACCCAACAACGATATCAGGCACACAAAGCTTGAAAATTAACAGGCAAAATAAAATGCGCTCAAAATCACCTATAGGACAAGCACTTAATTTTAAAAATATTTCTTCACTGCGCAACAGGCAGCTTATCGACTTTCTTTACATTTCTTTGGACAAATAGACGTACATGAGGTCATTTGAAAAGCACCATAGCATCATAAGGACATGTAATTTTAATGGGCTCCTCACCTCTCCTCCTCAGTTGACCATTCACAATCCAGTCCCAGTAGCTAAGTATCCCTTTTACGAATATGAGGTCATTTGAAAACCACCATGGCATCATAAGGACATATAATTTTAAAAGGCGACCATCTCCTCGATTGACCACTCGCACCCTCCCCTCCAACCCGGGTAGGCCCGTTTCCTTTTTACGTACATGAGGCCATTACATAATTTACATTACATTGATCTTTTGATCACTTTCCCTTCCATTCTCCCTTCACATTTTTCCGTCGAGGGAAAAGCATCATAAGGACATGCAATTTTAAGAAGGCCCTCACCTCTCCTCCTTAGTTAACCATTCACCCTCACCACCCCCCCCTCCCCCCTCCCAACCTTTCTCCAACCCAGGTAGCACTGTACCCTTTTTCAGTTTTCGCAATTGCTATTTCATCGTATCTTCATTCGATCACTTTCTCTTCCATTCTCTCTACACACTTTCCGTCGTAATGCAACTTGTGGTGCTTCAAAAATGACACGAACTCTAACATTAACACAAACACATCCAATAAACAAATAACAGTGTGAAGCAAGACTTAAACGATAGCCAACATAACTTTAAGTTCTAAATCAACAATATCTTGGTAACTATTAAAGAATTTTTTTTTCATCAAGTACAGCCCGTAGAGCAAAAAGCCCAAAACGTTTCTTATCCGGTCAAAATCGCACCAAGAAAAAGAAGAAAATTGAAATTATTTTACCTTTTCTAAGAGGTAGATACTTACAAGAATAAGTATTGGACGAGAACGAAACTGATAATAAAGTTCAATACAGCAAGTAGTAGTTTAATGCTCCCAAGATGTCCTACTCTCTTAGATTAATACTCCAAATAAGTTCACAAATTAATGGCCTCTTTTGCCAATGAAACAGTCTTTATTTTCAGATAACAACTCCTCAGTCCCATTAGAAGAATGACAGCATTTCTGAGACCTGGGGTGCTTACCATTTACAAAAACCATCCGGTTGGAAATTTCAGACATAAACATTAAACACTTAAATGCGACATTGCGGGAGAGGGAATCGCAAAAAAGTCTATCCACGTCAGCAAGAGAGACTTAAAAAGAGCAGAAAAATAGCATCACCACAAATCAAAGCCCAAATTTTCTGAAGCTTCCCAAACGGAATGGCGCGAAGCATTTGATCTTCCAACTGGAATTTCCGGTTTTCCCGTGTAAATGGTAAGTACCGCAGTACACAACTTGAAAGACAGTAAGTATTTTCAGCCCCTAAGCAGATAAAATACTAATGTTCATCTAGCATACTATACAATTATTTCGGAACTTTGTTTTGTTTTTGCCTTTATCCTTATTCAAGAGGGTCTTTTTTTTTACCATGATACAGGCCCTTGCGTATAGTCTTCTTAATATGGCTTTCTTCATAGCATATAACACGTTCTTCTGAACTTTTATATCTACCTATGCTCATAAAACACAACTTAATTCGAAACAGACGTCCAACGAAAATAACTCTCACACTGTAGGTAAATTTCAAGTTACCTTATTCATTTGCTTTCAACTCCATTGGATAATTCAGTTAATAATCATGAAACATTATCTTATCTTTCCCGTAGTACGCTAAAGCATTTTTGAGACACCAATGGAAGCAAGTAAAGAATAGTATTGTAAACTTTAACGCCCAGAACGTAAGTACGGTTTTTCACTGTCTTAATTACTAACAAAATATTATTTCCCATGCAAGCATCATCAAACCCAATTTTTTCACTTGCTGTGTGGCCGTAGCTTTGACTAATTCACAGCAAAAAGTAACCGAGTTGCAATTCCAAATAACACTCCTCAAAGCGGCCGTAAATACAATTGCATCTTCTTTTGTTTCTCATTAGGTTCGTTGTAATTTGCAAATGACGATCATTACAGATCAAGCTGATGTCATCCAAGTTGTCAGCATTACTCAAAACGTAAATGCATTTTTATCATTCATTATGTAAAAAGTATTTCCATTTAGTAAAATCCAACTAGTTGTCTATTATCAATGCTGCGTTCTGATTGGTTGAGCTACTAGTAGGCTATTTGTAATAGCCCACTAGTAGCGAAAAGCGCCGGCTTTGAAAACCAAAACAACAATTAAAGTCTAGCTTTAACAAGCGAAAGATGTTTTGTCTCGATATTTTTGACCAACTAGTTGGATTTTACTAAAACCATTATTCCTCTCGCCCTCATGGCCTCTGAGTCAATAGCCCATTCGGCCTTCGGCCTCATGGGCTATTGACTCAGAGCCCATTCGGGCTCGAGGAATAATTGTTAATTAGTCACTCTTATCATTCCCTCAACCAATTCTTTGCACCTTTGCGAAGGTTCAGACTGTAAGTACAACTTCCTATCATCGCTAATTCTGTTAACGTTTACATCCCTAAATCGTGTATGCCTTTTTGTTTTCGTTAATTACGACACCTGTTGACAACGGCTGTATACATAGCAAATTAAACATGTTTCTTCCAATTCAATTCAAAACATTAAATTTTCCTTTACCTTTCTTTTAAAGCAGTATTTTTTAATATTATAGGTTACATATTTTAAAATGATAAAGCTTAAAATTAAAGGTAAACGTGTGTACTATTAAACGTTTTTCATAAAATACAATTTTGAAGTCAGTAAGAAAAAATTCATGAGAAATTTAACAACCGTTAAATTTTAAAAACATTTAGACATACACAGCTAAATCTCTCCTTTCCCCAACCATTCTGCTAATACAGTTGTGTGACCGTCCCCACCCCACCCCATGCTACTCTTCACCATCAATATGGCATGTTACCTTTTGTTAGTCCAGAAGTATCTTTATTGTATACCTTGTACACCTCCCCTTCCCTGACAATTCCCTCCTTGTACAACAGCTTTCTTTTTTAACATAACACCATTTACTTTTCCATAATCTCGAAATCCATTGATTACTCTTTTAAATTGGTCCAGAGTGAACTAAAACCGAAAAATATACAACCAGACAACTTAGCAACGAACTTGCAAGTACAGTGAAACCGATTTATGTACATTGGCTATTACTAGGTATTATGTATGATAGATTCTTATCATATAGAAAACGAAAGTAATGTTTTTACTTTTGTTTTTTCTTAGGTGCGGATAGGAAGCCAGTAAAATTAGATGTTACAACAGCTGCTATATGGCCATAATCCAAACCATTCATCGTCACATTTCTTATTATTCATTCACATAATTTAACCCCGCCCAACCAATAACGCATTCGTTATGCGTTACCTTAGTGTTCTCTTCTTATTTATGCATTTATGCGTGCCCATTCGTCTTTTATAGGTAAACATCGATTCCAGAACACTGTGCATGTTTATCAATTTCATGCATATTTATAAATTCCAATCCACTTCATGCATATTTATAAATGCCAGCCCATTTCATGCACATTAATCAATTTCATGCATATTTATTAATTCCAGCTCATTTCATGGATATTAATCAATTCCCATGCCTATTTATCCATTTCATGCATATTTATTAATTCCAGTCCATTTCATGCATATTCATCAATTTTCATGCATATTTATAAATTCACTGTTTTTCATGTACACATTTTTGCATAAACACAATCATACAAGTTTGTCCCACTTCTAAACATTCACAACTTTATTCATTTTCATGTTAAACTTCACACTGTCGGAAGTATTCATACAGTATTGTCTGTAGAAAAATGCTTTTATTTTCAAATAATTGCACCTTAAATATTAACAATAAAACAGAGAAATGCATTCTCAACAAGCTTTCCTTCAACTATCAATGATAATTGGTAGATAAACAGCAACAAGGTAGTTTGTAGAATGACCTAAAAATACAAAGGCACATTTTAAAATTAACTCAACTAAATAAACTTATATATATATATATATATATATATATATATATATATATATATAAACTGTCCACTTGTAATACACATTCATCAATACCTGTCCATTTCATGCCTATTCATTAATTCATCAGTTTACATGCATATTCATCAGCTCTCATGCAAATTCCCTTCCATATCAGAAATCAATGAATAGGCATGCTTTTCATGCAAAGCTCATTCATATGTCTGTCAATTGCATACTGCAACAATATTCACCAGTTCTCATCATTTCTTCTCCTTCAAACAAATTTACCACCCTTTTGTCCAAATGGGTTTAAAAATTATTTTTCCAGACATTGCTGTAGAGAAATTAAATCACAACACTGAGCACTATTATTTCCGGGAAAAAGCTGAATATTTAATGAACTGAAAGTTGGACCTTAACCAACACTTGGTTGGAGGACTAATTTTTAACCACAAGACAACTTTATTGGCATGAAATCAAAGAAAAAAAGATGTGTCAAAACTTTAAGGGTGGGAGAGAAGAGTACTTAAACTTAAGACAAAATGTAAGCCAATGGGCTGTATGTAACCTTTGTCAAAAAATTGGCAGTAACAACACAGAGAGCTATGTCAACACGCCTGAACATGCCTATTAGACGTCACAAACATCTAGTTTCAACTTATCAAGAGCAATCATAAAGTTAAATTTGGCTTTAGAAAGAAACTACCTTCATTTTGACAAGAGCCTTTGAAAAAGTATGGAGCAAAGGCAACCTCATTTTTGGAGCTTTTGCATGACAACTGTGAACGACCATAAAATTGAAGACCAACTCGGTGAAGTGAACACGAAAATTTTAGATGCTTCCTCAACGTATAAAAAAAGAAGGAAGTGGTTGGGTCCTACAGTATCTGAAATCCTGCACCTTAATTTGCACGCAGCTCAGTACAAACCATCAAAAGGTTCCAGCTATCTGCCTTTCCCAAATATTTAGAGGACAAGAAGACCATTGTTTATGTTCAAAGCAAGGATAACAAGTGTTTCATGTGGTGCGTCTTGGTGGCCACACATCCAATTCTCTGCAAATCCAACGCTGAGCGAATTCACACTGAGCTCTATGTTAGCCAAGTCAACTTGGATGGTACTTAGTGTCCGGTACCTATCACTAAAATCCCACAGTTTGAGAAGCAGGACAACATTGCAATCAATGTGGTGTACCTCACCAAAGAACACAAGTTTCTCGTACATGTGAACTTGCTCCTGTTTTCAAAATGGAGAAACGCTATTACTGTTTGATCAAAAATCTCAACCAACTGCTTTCCAGCCAAACGAAGTATTACCGTACTTATTATCTTTATCGGTTTGGTTTGGGAACAGCTACTTGAAGACCAGAAACCTCTCTCTAGTAAGCATTGACCTCAGAATAGAACTACCAAATGAGGACAGCATGTATCTCCAGTTAAAAGATTTCCAGATTTGTCATTTACGCTGCTTTTGAGAGCCTGAACACCAAGATTCAGTCCGCCTCACCAGATCCTAGCAAGTCCTCAACGGAGAAATTTCAGAAACATCAATCCTGCAGTTTTGGTTTCAAGAGAGTCTCTCCCCAAAAACCAGAATTCTGTAAGCCTCCTGCACTCTATCCTGGAGAACATGAAGTGGATAATTTCCTGAAAGCTTACAGGAAGAAGAGGAAAGAATTCATACTATCGTGAAAGAGATTGTTTCAATGCAATTAACCCCTTCCAAAGAGCAATAGTTTCAACAAGCCATTCACTGTCACATTTGTAGAGAGGAACTTGGTTCTCATCGGGTTCAATATCACTGCCATCTTACTGGTAAATTCAGAGGGGCAGCCCATAATGCTTGCAATTTGTATTTTCAATTCGCAGGTCGAATTCTGGTCATTCTTCATAATCTCATTGTGGAAGGTGCAGGAAAGTTGAAGAACAAGACCATCAATTGCATTCCAAACAATATGGATTGGCCACTTAGATTTTCTGGATTCACTGCAGTTCATGAATGCATCTTTAGAAAAGCTTGTTTCAAATCTGGCACTGGTGGGTGGGACATGGTAAATTTCATGCACTCAAATGCTACATTGAGGAAAGAAAAGGTGGCATCCATACAATTATGTGGACAATATGAGCAAGTTTTAAGAGCGACAACTCCCACCAAAGAAGCCTTCTTCAGCATACTTACCGAAGAGCACAGCAGCGATGGAGATAACCAGCAAGCACAGTGTTCACGATGTTCCAACCTCAAACCCTTGGAGAGTACCACAATCTCTACCTTCTCTCCAACTTTTCATTGCTGGCTGATGTCTTTGAAAACTTTCAAAGCATTTGCTTGAATTACTATGGATTAGACCCTGCTCATTACTACGCATTTCCTGGTCTGGCTTGTTCTGCCTGCCTTAAGATGACGGACGTGGAATTAGAATTGCCAACCAACCTGGACATGTACTTATTTCTTATTTCTTTGTGGCGGCGGTATTTCCATGATCAGCAATCAACCCATAAGCAGTATCTGGTTAGAACTCTACAAAAACAAGGATAAAAACTATATCATTCTACTTGGCCGCCAACAATTTGTATGGATTGGCAATGATTCAGCCTCTCCCAAGGCACAACTTTTTCTGGTCGATAGAGCATAAAATTGAGGAGCTGAATGTGATGGCCATACCTGATAATGGTGGAAATGTGTAGATTCTTGATGTAGATCTAGAATACCCAACAGAACTCCACGAACTGCACTCGGATTGTCCTTTTAGCGCCAGAGAACATGAAAGCAACCCCAAATATGCTGTCTCCCTGCTGTCAGACTGTCCCTAACATACAAGACTTGAACCTGGGTGGTGCACCCATACCTAAACTGGTCCCTAATCTCTGTGACAAAACACACTAAATTCTTCGTTACTGCAACCTGAAGCATGACTTAGACCTTGGCATGAAGCTAACAATGATCCATCGGGCACATGGTTTTGTACAGAGTATGTGGTTAAGGAGTTCACTGATTTAAATACGGAAAACAGAAAACAAGCATCAAGTGACTTTGAAAAAGATTTCTTTAAAGTTATGAACATTGTGGTATGGAACTTGTGGAAGTGGGTGAATGTTAAGCTGGTGACTAACGAAAACAAACTGACTAAAGTGATCACCTCACCTTCCTTTGATTTGTCCTGCATCTTCTCTCAAGACCCGGCCACTGTCAGTATGAAGACGAAATTTTACCTGAACCACCCTATATTCATTGGCTCCATTATTCTAGACCTCTTGAAAAGTACTCATGTAAGATTTTCACTACAACTGCCATGGTCTCAAAGTATGCCTCAAACTCCAAATTGCTGTTTACAGACACTGACAGTTTATGCTATGATGTCAAGACATCCACTCTGTACCGCAATTTCCAACAAGACCTGGACTACTTTGACACATCAGAATAGCTGAGGGAGCTTTTTCTGTACAGTGCTAGAAACAAAAAGGTGCTGGGCAAAATGAAAGATGAGACTCACAGAGCACCCATCGGGTGAGGCAGGCTCTCAAAAGCAGCGTAAATAACAAAGGGGACTCAAAGCTGTTTCTGGAAATCTTTTAACTGGAGAAACATGTTGTCCTCATTTGGCAGCTCTATTCTCTGAGGTCCATGCTTACTACAGAGCGGTTTGTGGTCTTCAAGTAGCTGTTCCCGTCCAAAATGATCAAGACAAAAGGATAGTAATACTCTTCCCTTCATACTTCGTTTGGCTGGAAAGCAGTCAGTTGAGATTTTTGATCAAACAGTAATAGCGTTTCTCTCTTTTGAAAACAGGAGCAAGTTCACATGTACGAGAAACTAGTGTTCTTTGGTGAGGTACACCACATTGATCGCAATGTTGTCCTGCTTCTCAAACTGTGGGATTTTACTGATAGGTACCAGACACTAAATACCATCCAAGTTGACTTGGCTAACATAGAGCTCAGTGCGAATTCGTTCAGAGTTGGATTTGCAGAGAATTGGGTGTGTGGCCACCAAGACGCTCCACATGAAACACTTGTTATCCTTGCTTTGAACATAAACAATGGTCTTCTTGTCCTCTAACTATTTGGGAAAGGCAGATAGCTGGAACCTTTTGATGGTTTGTACTGAGCTGCGTGTAAATTAAGGTGCAGGATTTCAAATACTGTAGGACCCAACCACTTCCTTCTTTTTTGATACGTTGAGAAAGCATTTAAAATTTTCGTGTTCACTTCACCGAGTTGGTCTTCAATTTCATGGTCGTTCACAGTTGTCATGCAAAAACTCCAAAAATGAGGTTCTGAAATCTTAACAGAACCATCTGCTTTCAGTTTGATTAACTTGACTTGAATGATGATGAACCACTCGAGTCCCTTCTTGTTTTTCCTTCTTTCCTCAGACAGTAAAGCAGCAATTTTTTTCTTTCAGTTTAATAACACCCTGAGGTTGTTTCTCTTGAACTTGGGATTTGAATTTCAAGGTTTTCAGGAGTTTTCCATTGCAGATGTCAAAGCACAAGGATTATCTGAGCACTTCGTATCCTCCACCCGTTTTCCATTAGTCGCTTCAGGAAGAACCCCGTCATCATGTCTTGCTGTTTCTTCAACTGGTCTGTTACCTTCTGCTTCTGGTTATTTTCGCTTGATGCTATTACGATAATTATGTTCCTTCTCAAATGTGCACAACTTTTGGTGTTCCGAACATATATTGGGGCGATAAAACTTGCGGGAACAATACTGCCATTGGTGAGTGTTGTCTTGAGAATGTTTTTTCATGTGCTTCTTCAAAGCATGTTATGGTTAAGAGGAATCACCACACTGCTTGCTTGTAAAAAAACGCCCGTTTCTTGCAAATAATTATCACTGATAAAAGCCATGGTACTAATAAACTGCTTCCCTTTACTCCACACTTTTCAAAGGCTTGTGACGAAATGAAGGGAGTTTTTTTCTGAAGCCAAATTTATCTTTACATGATGCTCTTGATTGGTTGAAACTAGATGTTTTTGTGATGTCTACAGGGCATGTTCAGGCATGCTGACATAGCTCTGTGTGGTTACAGACAAAGTCTTCAACAAAGATTAAAGCCGATTGAGCTAGTTATGCAATGTACGTGTGATGGCTTCCACTAACAAAGGGGCTAAGGTTTGGAGGCTTTTTTAGAACATAGGCTTCAGTTTTGAGCCTATTATTGCTTGGTAAATGGAAAAATTGATACCGTTTATGTTCTCACCTGAGCTAGAAAACTTGCAACCATTTTCAAGAATCCTGGACGAGAGAAGTCTTCCAAGAATGGTTGTCAAGTACTACTATCCAGAGCTACATCAACTCATCCTCCACATATGATCTGTGAAAAAACATAATAAAGATGTG
Organism: Montipora foliosa; assembly: GCF_036669935.1. NCBI lineage: Eukaryota > Metazoa > Cnidaria > Anthozoa > Scleractinia > Acroporidae > Montipora > Montipora foliosa. The sequence continues at coordinate 11,846,592 of NC_090882.1, read as the reverse complement.
AAAACTCCTGAGTTCCAGTTCTTAAGTCCATGCAAGTGACATCTTGCTTAGTGCGTTATCTGCTATTACTGAAAAATACCAAATAAAGTTGTAAAACAGTCTTGAAGCCTGTCCAAGTTTCTCGAGTTCATTACATAATGCAAGCAGTCACAGTTTCTTTTTGCCTGTCTCGCAAGGCCACAATCCTCACGACATTTTTCACGAGCTCCACTCAAGCACCTTGCATGGATTGCGTTCTTACTTGACTGTCAAAGAGAAAAACAAGACTGATTGCATTCTTGTGTTGCCATGACCTTCTGAAAAGGTCTTCTTCCCAACAACACATCTACAATAATCAAGAATCTGTTGCTACCCTCACAGGAACAGTAATAAATTATCACTGAGAGCCCTCAATCCCAAATGCCCTCGGCAGATGTAAGTTATGGGAAGAGGCGAGCCTGGAGGCAAAAGGAGTGGCAGACATAGCAACTTGAGCACTGGTCATCACTGTGGGGAGGTGGGAGGGTTAGGGTTAGGGTCAAATAAGTGAGCTTCCTTTAAAGTCAAAGAGAGGAATAAACAGGATAAAATGAACCTATTTATACCAAAATGGTAATAAATTATGAAAATAAAGCTCTCCTATAGAATAGATGCACAGAAATTTCTAACTTGGATTCTTTTGGATCTGCTAGATTCAAGTAGTATGTGAAGATTTGAATTTTGTTCAATAAAATGTCTCAATTTTGTGGTAGTTTGTTGTTTTTGTTGGCAAGTGTATTTGCACTTCCATCAGTCCTTCTTATATGAACTTAGAATATATGTTGCCCGTAAAATCAGTTCTCAGGTTGAATCGTTTTTATCTAGGTTAAATTGGTGATCCTCATTTTACCTAAGTTGAATGTGCACTCAGATGAATTGAAAACTTTTGTGGAGCCTAAATTAAGCCAAGAGAAAAATTAGGGTCAGGTTAGGATTGCTTTTAGTTATTACACATGGATATCAATTGACTTATTATAGAAAAGTAAACAATGAAAAGAACTGTGTTGTAGTGTAGGGTTAGTATACACCTTATTCCAAAATGGCCACCATTTAGATAATCTTTTGTTTTTATTGAAATTAGACCTTGATGCCTGGTTCAAGGCAAAATATTCTTTTCAATTTTCAGCTCAAGAACGAGGCATCAAGGGCTAATTTGAATAAAAACAAAAGAATATTTAAGTGAAGGCCATTTTGGAATAAGGTCTATCGTGGTGAAGACGCAGGACTAACACCTGAAGAGTCTGAGTTTGAGCTTCGATAAGTGCATGACACACTTCTTTGTTCCCTTACTGTGTTGTATTGTTGACGCTGAATGGATGAGTGTATGAGTACAGAAACCAGTAAGATTATACAAATTATACATTAAGAAGATGTGTTAGTTTTGGGGGGTAGATAGCTGCTTTAAACTGTGTAGAGTGCATAATTTTTATTCAGCCTAGGTAAAATGAGGATCACCAATTTAACCTGGGTAAAAACGGATCAACATGAGTCCGGATTTGATCGACAACATAAAATGATGCAGTTTATCCAGTTTAAAGCAGCTATCAACCCCCAAAAAGATACCTTCTCCCCTCAAGTTCTGTCTTACGCATCTCAACACACCTTCTTAATGTTTCACATCATCTTATCAGTTTCTGTATTCATACACTTATCCATTCAATCTCAACATTACAACAAAGTAAGGGAGCAAAGAACTGTAATATGACTTACCAGTACTCAAACTCAGACCCTCCAAGATCTATAGACCTTATTCATAAATGGCGGTCACACTTATAATTCTTTTGTCCACGTGCAAATTAGCCTACCAGGCCTCATTTTAGAGCAAGAATTCTTTTCAATTCACTGTATGGTATCAAGACTTGGTAGGCTAATTTGCACTTTGACAAAAGAATTATAAATTGACCGCCATTTATGAATAAGGTCTATAGCCCTGTGTCTTCACCACTACACTATAAAGACAAACATGCTCAACCCATCATTATAGTTCTTTTTGTTATTTGCTTCTCCACAATAAGTCAATTGATATCCATGTATAATAACCACAAGTAATCCTAACCCAACCTTAATTTTTCTCTTGGCTTAATTTAGGCTCCAAAAAAGGTTCTTCAATTCACCTGAGTGCCTATTCAATCTAGGTAAAATGGGGATAACCAATTTATCCTAGGCAAAGACAGATTCAAACTGGGAATGGATTTTACTGGCAACATATACACTGGCTGAGAATTGAAAACAAAATTTAACGATGAATGAAGAATAAGAGGTCTGAAAACCCAACACAACGATCATTTAAAGTGAGGTGTATGAATTATTTACCCCTTACGATAACTAATGACGAAAGCATTGCCTAGACAATACTGTGAAGCACTATACATATGAATTTTAAGTATTTGCCTACCTTGATGACTTTTAAGAGAGAATTAAATCTGTCCACCTCTTGTCCAAGTACTGTAGTCAAGGAATTAACGCATCCAATAGCATCAGTCTGAAAATGAACGTGACCATCACAAACATTGCCATTTTATGAAACAGTTGTGTACATCCAATCCTTCAAAATAGTACTGTTTGCTGAAAGACTTCAAACTATTTTGAGCCTCCTAAATATCATTGCTACCAAGCTATAGTATACTCACAGAAATTGAAAATTTGAAAGGGCCTAATGGATTAAAGTGACATGTATCGTTTAAAATACCCTCTCTTATTAATGGAATGTTCACAAGTCTATACATGTATTTAACTCTCCTTAGTAACAATTACACACTTCCAAAAAGAGGCTAAGGTTTGGAGGCTTCTTAGAACATAGGCTTCACTTTTAAGCCTATTATTGCTTGGTAAATGGAAAAATTGATACCATTTGTGTTCTCACCTGAGCTAGAAAACTTGTAACCATTTTCAAGAATCCTGGACGAGAGAAGTCTTCCAAGAATGGTTGTCAAGTACTACTATCCAGAGCAACATCATCTCGTCCTCCACACGTGATCTGTGAAAAACTAAAAAAATAATAAAGATGTGAAAACTCCTGAGTTCCAGTTCTTAACCATGCAAGTGACATCTTGCTTAGTGCGTTATCTGCTATTACTGAAAAATACCAAATAAAGTTGTAAAACAGTCTTGAAGCCTGTCCAAGTTTCTCGAGTTCATTACATAATGCAAAGCAGTCACAGTTTCTTTTTGCCTGTCTCGCAAGACCACAATCCTCACAACATTTGTCACGTATTCCACTCAAGCACCTTGCATGGATTGCGTTCTTACTTGACTGTCAAAGAGAAAAACAAGACTGATTGCATTCTTGTGTTGCCATGACCTTCTAAAAACTATTAACGTCTTCTCCCCAACAACACATCTACAATATTCAAGAATCTGTTGCTACCCTTACAGGAACAGTAATAAATTATCACTGAGAGCCCTCAATCCCAAATGCCCCAGGCAGATGTAAATATGGGAAGAGGCGAGCCTGGAGGCAAATCGCTGTGGGGAGGTGGGAGGGTCAAACAAGTGAGCTTCCTTTAAAATCAAAGAGAGGAATAAACGGGATAAAATGAAGCTATTTATACCAAAATGGTAATAAATTATGGAAATAAAGCTCTCCTATAGAACAGATGCACAGAAATTTCTAACTTGGATTCTTTTGGATCTGCTAGATTTAAGTAGTACGTGAGGATTTGGATTTTGTTGAATGAAATTTCTCAGTGTTGTGGTAGTTTGTTGTTTTTGTTGGCAAGCGTATTTGCACTTCCATCTGTCCTTCTTATATGGACTTAGAATATATGTTGCCAGTAAAATCAGTTCTCAGGTTGAATCGTTTATATCTAGGTTACATTGTAAATTGGTGATCCTCATTTTACCTAGGTTGAATACACACTCAGATGAATTGAAAAAACTTTTTTGGAGCCTTAACTGAGCCTAGAGAAAAATTAGGGTCAGGTTAGGATTGCTTTTGGTTATTATACATGGATATCAATTGAACTGTGTTGTAGTGTAGGGTTAGCATAGTGATGAAGACACAGGACTAAAATCTGGAGAGTCTGAGTTTGAGCTTCGATATGTGCATAGCACAGTTCTTTGTTCCCTTACCATGCTGTATTGTTGAGGCTGAATGGATAAGTGTATAAGTACAGAAACCAGTAAGATTATACAAACTATACACTAAGAAGATGTGTTAGTTTTGGGGGGTAGATAGCTGCTTTAAACTGTGTAGAGTGCACAATATATATTCAACCTAAGTAAAATGAGATCACCAATTTAACCTGAATAAAAACGGATTCAACATGAGCCCGGATTTGATCGACAGCATAAAATGATGAAGTTTACCCAGTTTAAAGCAGCTATCAAACCCCAAAAAGATACCTTCCCCCCTCAAGCTCTGTCTTATGCATCTCAACACACCTTCTTAATGTTTCACATCATCTTATCAGTTTCTGTATTCATACACTTATCCATTCAATCTCAACATTACAGCAAAGTAAGGGAACAAAGAACTGTAATATGACTTACCGGTACTCAAACTCAGACCCTCCAAGATCTATAGACCTTATTCATAAATGGCGGTCACATTTATAATATTCTTTTGTCCAAGTGCAAATTAGCCTACCAAGCCTCATTTTAGAGCAAGAATTCTTTTCAATTCACTGTATGGTATCGAGGCTTGGTAGGCTAATTTGCACTTTGACAAAAGAATTATAAATTGACCGCCATTTATGAATAACGTCTATAGCCCTGTGTCTTCACCACTACACTACAAAGACGAACATGCTCAACCCATCATTATAGTTCTTTTTGTTATTTGATTCTCCACAATAAGTCAATTGATATCCATGTATAATAACCACAAGTAATCCTAACCCGACCTTATTTTTTCTCTTGGCTTAATTTAGGCTCCAGAAATGGTTCTTCAATTCACCTGAGTGCCTATTCAACCCAAGTAAAATGGCGATGACCAATTTAACCTAGACAAAGACAGATTCAACCTGGGAATGGATTTTACCGGCAACATATACACTGGCTGAGAATTTGAAAAAAAAATTAACGTTGAATGAAGCATAAGAGGTCTGAAAACCCAACACAACGATCATTTAAAGTGAGGTGTATGAATTATTTACCCCTTATGATTACTAATGACGAAAGCATTGCCTAGGCAATACTGTGAAGCACTATACATATGAATTTTAAGTATTTGCCTACCTTGATGACTTTTAAGAGAGAATTAAATCTGTCCACTTCTTGTCCAAGTACTGTAGTCAAGGAATTAACGCATCCAATAGCATCAGTCTGAAAATGAACGTGACCATCACAAACACTGCCATTTTATGAAACAGTTGCGTACATCCAATCCTTCAAAATAGTACTGTTTGCTGAAAGACTTCAAACTATTTTGAGCCTCTTCAATATCATTGTTACCAAGCCATAGTATACTGACAGAAATTGAAAATTTGAAAGGGCCTAATGGATTAAAGTGACATGTATCGTTTAAAATACCCTCTCTTGTTAATGGAATGTTCACAAGTCTACAATTAACTCTCCTTAGTAACAATTACACACTTCCAAAAA
>NC_090882.1:11793530-11838530 GCF_036669935.1 Montipora foliosa | reverse complement strand
AATGATGCTGATAATCAAAATGAAGAGGATGATCAAGATGATGACAATGACGACAATAATGATAATGTTGATGATACTGATGATGACTAAAATTAAGATGATGATAATGACGATGACATTGACAACAATGGTGACGACGAAGATGAATAAAATCAATATGACGATAATAACGATGACAAATATTAATGATGATGATGTGGATGTTGTTGATGATGACAATAATCAAAATAAAGATGATGATAATGACGATGATAATGACGATGACAACAGCGATAATGATGATGACAATGACGATAACGATGATGATAGGGAGGATGTTGTCAATGATCAAAATGAAGATGATGATTATGACAATGACAATAATGATAATGATGACGATGACAAAGCTTAAAATGAGGATGATGATGATGATGGTGGTAGTGTTGGTGATGATGCTGATGCTGACGCTCATGTGTAATGATAATAAACAATAATTATATAGTGATTTAACAATGATAACTGCATCACATAACAATTTCTCAGAAATTGATAAACATCAGTGAAACCTTAGTGCATGGGTCAAAAAAAGGAAAAAAAAGAAAACTTTAAATCAAGAGAAAGTCATTAATAAGAGGAAGTACATTCAAAGTAATTGAAGTCAATTGGACATGATAACTAGCTTAATTGGATCCCACATGCATAGAGAGCATTTAAAATCAACCTTCAGAATAGCAGTAGAGCATAACAGATATACATGTGTACATGTATGGACATATGTGTGCCCCAAGTGTGCCATGGAAAGTGTTCGTATTACAGAAAACTTTCTGTTGCAAGAACGTTAGGTCAGTTCACAGCTATCACAGTGATGCACTGGGCTGATTCAGCAAACAATGGAGACAAACTACATGTAATACAAAACAGAAACAGTGGACAAAATCCCAATTAACACAATAGAGGTGCGTGCAATAATGATCCAATAAAAAAAGAGACGTGTGCATGGTGAGTGGGAAGTTTTTTCTTCAATGCCCCAACTAAATGACTAACTCTTTGTTCTTTCATCTGTTTCATACCCCAATCAAAGACTAAGAAATCTTTATTGCAAGTATTCCGGTGAGTAGGAATTTCCGCACTAAACATGTGCATTAGGTTTAGAGGTCTGAGTGTTTCTTGATCAAATTCTCTCGCTTTTTTCTTTCAACATGACTCTTTTAGATTCTCTTTCACAAAAGATGGTGATGACAAAATTATTTTGAGCTTCAAAATAATATCATTTTTGTCCTACAGTTAGACACCTAAAAATTAAGTATGTCAATCATGAAAAGTGTAATCTCCATTTTACCTGAACATAAGCCTTCTTCAACAAGATTGGTTCCATGGAAGTTCCAAGGCCGGGTCCACAGTCTCTCTGACTTCTTCCAAAAGCACAGGCATACCAATACGAATGCACTTCTCGAGCGTGTGCAGAAGAGTTCTGGAGAAAAAAGGAAATTAGAGGTCTTGAAGCTAAAGCTCTTGAAAGGCCTGATTTTTATTTTGCTATCCAAAGTGAAAACTTTGGATAATAGAAGCTGGTTCAATACCAAATAATAACCATCTTAGAGGGCAACTACATTACTTTAAATAAGAATTATATCTGCATGAAAAATAAAGACCAAAAAAACAGGAGAATGATTTTGCTTTGAGGATTACTAACCCAATGGTCGTGGGTTCAATTCCCACCCTAGTCAGAGTTTTTCTCTGTCCTTGTGTGGGCCCAATTCCATTAGTAGGGCTAATGCTCAGATGGTTTACATGGGTAGAAAATAGCATTTCACATTATGCTCTAATATTTTAATTCTGTTGAAATATAAGTGCCACATGGCCAACGTTTGCAAAAACGTTAAACCTAGCTTCCTCGGTTTTTCGGCACTTGAAAAACTGATATCACATTTACCGCGGCTTTTTTCGTGAAATTTAACATGGAATTTCCTCGTCAGGTGGTGAATTTTCCTACAGAATACCACATCTCTCATCACAGTAAGCTACACAGGGAAATATTTTGTTCTGATGTGCTACGACTTCCAACAACTACTTCCTATTATTGGTAGTTTTTAACAGCATTCATTATCAAGACTCTTCACAAGTTAAAATCTTTGTTTAATTTGTAATTTATGGTTGAGCGAGTGTGCCCTGAGAGGTTTTTCTCTGAGTACTCTGGGTTCATAAAAACCTTTTAGGGCAGCGTAGAGAACCAACACACTCAACCATAAATTACACCTAACTCCTAAGGGAAACTACTATTAATACAAAATGCTAATGCAAAACAATGAGGTAATAGCAATTGTGGGAAATTAACAGCAATCTAATAAAAACAGTAATGCAAGGGGAACAGGAAAAGTAAAAGTAAAAGATGTGTTAAATTAATATGTTTGAGTTGTTCGATAAGTGTGGAAGCTAGTTGATGTCAATGTTCCCAGAATGGTCACACAGAAAGTATACTATTTTACCCCAGAAGATGGCAAGTCCGTAGCAAAACAACAAGAATGAAGTGACTAAAAAACAAAATCTCTGACTTGAACTGGGCCAGACTGGAGAAAGTAGGTGGTTGGGGCCATAGACTTTTTGCTGTGTGGAATGTAGCGAGAAGTCAAAGTTCCCGTAGCTGTACCTAAGTCGGTGACTGGCCCTCCTAAGCGGTTTTGGTGCAGTAGTTCTTGTTTGATCTCCAAAATGACCTTCTCAGTCACAGGTTTCCTCTTCAGATAGCACTTGAATCCTTGATATTGTTGTGATCTTTGGATGGCCTGGTGTGGAGTGAAGATTTGGCTAAGTATAGGTTAACTGAGGTTGCGGATGCTTTTGACGGCAGAGAAAATTCTGTGGAGGCTGCTGGTCTTGAAGCCTCCAGATCATTTCACGTGTTAGTCCTGCGTTTCCTGTGCCTAGGGTGCTTTGGGTCAAACCACTTCTATTATTATTATTTTGCTTGTGCAGAGTGATTCCAAGCTCTGATCCAGTTCCGTACTCACAACGGGCGGACCTATAAGACGTCGCTGATTCAAGTCTCACGCTGCAAGCTAGTGAACTCCATAAATGTGTTTTTGTTTTTGTTGTGTTCTTTTTACTATTACTGAGTAGTATCTTGAGGTGAGCAGTTTTATTAATATTTGCTTATTGTTTTATTATCTAGATGGGGGTTCGTCTAGATATTTATCTGGCAGTAATTGGACTTTTCTGCTCTTTTAAATTGCTTTATGCGCAGACCTTTCTATTTACAGTTTCCTTTGCCTTATTTTGTTTACATCTTGGCGCACTGCTTGCTATTTTCTTTTTAATCTGTTTAGACGTTCATATGAATCCCGGGCCTGAGCGTTCTATGTCTTTGAAAGTCGGTCATTTGAATGCTCCCGGTGTTGTGGTCTGTCTTCTGTGGTGTATCATGGTTAGGAGGGTAAATGCTCGGAGATATTAGCTACACCAAGCTACTCTAAAATCCGAGGGTAAAGAAAGATATATGATATGATATGATGAAACATTTCGCGTAGTTCGAATGTTATTGAAAAGTTCAAGGAGATCACTTCCATTATTTTGAACGAAAATTTTAATATTTTTGCTTTGAGCGAGACATGGTCGAATGCTTCCATTCCAAATCACTTGTTTGATATTCCCGGTTTCCATCTGTAAGATCGTCAGTGAACACACGCCATGTTTGATAGAACTGACTGGCTCGCGCTACGTGCGGAGGAATGGATACTACATCCCTCCCAAACTAACAAAAGCTTGTAACTCTGGCAAAGTTCAATCCAAACAAAACTTAAATCAACTGTTAAGCCAACACACAGTCCTTCAAATATGAAGGCTGGCGCCTTCCCCGTCTGGGTCTCATCACTGCTGGTCTGTCCACTGGTTGGAATTATCTCTGCACTGGGTGGCTCCATTGGCTTCTCAGCATTTTCCGTCATATCTGGCGGGTAAGGTGATGCACTGGGTGGAGTCTCGTTTTCTGGGATCTCAAGGTCTGGAACTGCCTGTGGTGTTTGTACTTCCTCATTCTTCTTTGGTTTCATTGGTGGTGTTGATTACTGCATTTGCCAGCTTAAATTGACTAGCATCATGGCAAACTGTTTGTCCATCTGTCACATGTCTGGCTGTTATTTGGGAACCACGAATGCTGCACACAACATAGAACACAGGTTCATAGGGTGTACTCCACTTGTTCTTCCTTGGTTGCTTGACAAGAACATAATCTCCTAGTAGCAGATTATTCTCTCTGGTCTTTCTTCCTTCTCTCTGTTGCTTCATTTTCTGCTGGTATTCTGCATCTCTGTGGTCTATGGTGTCATCCTTCTCATTTCTCTGTGTTTCAGGTTCAATGTATTCCAACTTCATTCTCACGGGTGTCCCCTTAAGGGCTTCATAAAGGTGCAACTCCTGTAGCTGGATGCGTCGTTGATCTGTATGAGCATGTCTTGAACTGCATTTCTTCTCTCAAGACGGTTTTTGCCTTGCAGATTTGCAATTTGTTCGGTCTTGTTTAGGTTTTGCATTAATCTCTCTGCTTCTCCATTTGCTCTTGGGTGGAGGGCTGTCACCCTGTGGTGCTGAAATCCTTCTTGCTTTGCAAATTCATTGAACTCTTTAGAATTGAACGGGGGTCCGTTGTCACTCTCAATTCTCCTCAGAGTTCCATATGTGGCGAAGATGTGCTTCAATCTCTCCTTGTTGGTCTGGAAGTCAGTTGATCTTACAGACTCTACCACTGGGTATCTGGTTCTTTTGTCAATCAGGACGAGATTGTAGTGTCCATCTGGGTATGGTCCACCATGGTCTATGGATACTGTGTCCCAAGAGCAGTTTGAGATGCTGGTCACCCTGATTGGTTCTTCTCTGTCTCTGTCTTTGGTCAATAGCTGTGTCTATCATGCTGTTCATCAGTGGGAACCAGTATTTTTCTCTGAGCATTTGCTTGGTCTTAGTTTTTCCTTAGTGTCCTAAGCTGTGTCCTAGTTTAACCACTTTCCTCTGAAGTGCTGGTGGTAGTATGATTCGACGTTCTCCGAAGATAAGTCCTTCTGCAACTGATAACTCCTGTTTCACATGTACACTGTAGGTAGTGTTTAAGGTCTTAGTCTCTCTTGTGTTTCTCCCAGTCCCCTTTAGCGATCCTCTTGGTTAATCGCTGCATGATCTCATCTTTCTGAGTTTTCTCTCTGATTTGTGTGACAACCACAGCATGCTCTGCATTCATGTTCCATCTGATGATCTTCTCAGTTATGTCATGCCCTGTCTCAGGCAGAGGGTGTCTGGAGAGGAAGTCTAAGGGATCTGCTTCATCCTTTCCTGGTTCGTACGCCAACAATTCTGAATCTGGGTGCTCCAAGTAGGTAAATTCTCAGTCTCTCCTTGGCCCATTTGATTGCCAAAGCGTTCTCCTCAGTTTGACTGTACCTCTTCTTGGTTTCTGTCATTGTTCGGCTGATGAAGTGTACCGGTTGTATGCCTCTGTCTGTCTTCTGCAGCAGGGCCGCTGATAATCCTTCATTGAAGCTTGCTTCTGTACAGAGGATTATGGGTTTGCTTGGGCCGAAGAATGCCATGGTCTTCTCATTTGAGATGGTGTCTTGTATCTTCTGAATGCTTCCTCTTCTTGTTTACCCCAGTGAAATTTGGTTTCTTTTTTGGTTAGCTGGTACAGTGGTGCTGCTATGGCTGCATAATTCTGTATGAAGCTGTCCAGGTAGCTTGCCATTCCCAGCAAACTTTGTACTGCCTCTTTGTTCTCAGACACTCCACACTCTTTGACTGCTCTTGCTTTGTCAGGTGATGGCTTCAGTCCATCCTTGGTGAAAACATGTCCGAAGAACTCAATTTGTTCCACTCCAAACTGACATTTTCCTCTCTTAAAGGTGATTCCATGATCTCTTGCTCACTTTAGGACGGTCTCCAGTACTTCTCTATGTTCTGTCTGGTCTCTTCCTCCCAGGAGTATGTCGTCCCTTTGGTTTAAGCAATGGTGTATGTCCCCAAAGATTCTGAACATGGCTTTGTCAAAGACATCTTGCGACGATTTCGCTCCGAACACCAGTCGTTGGGGTCTGTAATTCCCCCAAGGTGTGCTGAATGTTGCTACTACTAATTCGACTGGACAGATCAGATGGTAGGCGTGCAGGCAGAGTGGCCTTGTATGTTTCGTCCGAATTTGCTCCAAGAAGAAGGTTTGATTTAGAAACAAATGAATTTGAGTTGCTTTGGGTCAAGGTAAAAATTATTTTTTTTACTTTGCTCTGCAGGGCCTGTTACAGGCCAGAGTTTGCCAGCAATGAAATGAACATACGGTTTTTGGAAAATTTGCAGTCTTGCATTGATAAAATTAATCAGGAACCAGACACTTTTCTTGTTTTACTGGGAGATCTAAAACCATTAAATAGTAAAATTCCAGTTAAAGTAAACAGGTGTCTTTGAAATCAAGGCTTAAAACTTTGATAGCTTTGTGTTTAGTTAACATAGGTTGGAAATCCAAAGAAAAACTGGAATTGATTATACTGTCATGCATCTTATTATGCACATGTCATGCACTTTCATTATCAAGACGAAAATGTGGAAGGGCTCAACATGGTGAAACGCTTTTATTTTGTTGACAGCACGCAGTCCATGGAAGTTTATCCCACTATCCTTACTTTTGAGTCTATAACGGGAGGAAACCTTCACTTTAAATGCGATTATCAGGGATATTGTTGGCGCGTGAGGCATGGGCCTCTGGCGTCAACAATACCGCTAGCTACGCAGGCTCCCTCGGGATATTGAATCCTTGCACATAAATGATCACTTACCCAAATTCTACTGTGACGAAGATATCCAAGTACTGGCAAGAAAAAAAAAAAAGTAAAAGATTAAGGGAAAGGGAGAGATTTTGAATCAAGTTATTTGGAATAATCAATTTATTACTAGGTTGCCATATGGCATCTGGGTGGAATTTCTCTGTTTTATTATTTTTACCGTGTCAAGCAATCTCGTTCCCAGAGGCTGCGATCCTTTTGGTCGATTTTTCCCGCGCATGACAAAAGGGACCCCTGGGCACAAGGTTGCTGGACAAGAAAATGGAAAAGTTGCAGAATAGGTCTTTCCTGTCCCTCCTCTTCTAAGTATTGTCTTTGTGCATAGTCTTCTGCACATATTTTGGTAGGTTTCAAGGGGTAATAGAAATTCGTATTATTTTATCTGGTGAGCACAGCAGAATATTTAATTAACCTGCAATGGCGTCAAAGTCATTGTAACACGAATGACGTTTTAATGGGTCTTTCAAAAATATATACCCTTATAGAGCTCAAGAATGGAACGTCAATTGGATAAACAAGACAGGTGGTGAAAAATTAATACCTAGAATCTTAAAAGCGACAATGGTCTTCGACGACAATAGACCAATTTCGTTATATTAAAACTCAATCCGAAACAAAAGACATCATCTCGAGGCTCTGGGGAATAAACTCATACAAATCCTTATATTTATTCCCCAGAGCCTCGAGATGACGTCTTGTTTTTGACTAAAATAATGTTAATATATCGAAATTGGTCTATTGCATTTCGCTGTTGGATATCAAAGTGAGCTTTGTTTCTAATATTTTACTGTCGTGTTATGTACAATACTGAGACCAAATGGCAAATTCTATATGTGTTTAACAAACATTGAAAAAATTGAACGCCTTGAATGCATCTGTGTTTACTTTCAAAGTTGCATTTCAGTTGTCTGGCTGTTTACATTTATTTTGCACTCAACTCTGCACAGTCTTCAGGCAAAAAAAAGTGGAAATGTGAAGTGCAGCAGTATCCGTGGCAGGTTAACCCCAGATCCTTCTTTCTTGTGTAAGCGGTGTCTGGACATAGCCCGTCCTATCGATGGAAGGCCATTTGACTCAGTCACTGTTAATGAGCAACATCTCGATGTTGTGGACTGTTTTTGTTATCTTGGTGACACCATTGCTGCAAGCGGTGGCTGTGAAGCTACCACTGTAACAAGAATCAGAGCCGCTTGGGGGAAGTTCAGAGAGCTTCTTCCTCTACTCTGTTCAAAGAGTTTATCCTTACACACGCGGGGTAAAGGGTATAACACCTGTGTCAGGGGCACCTTGCTATATGCATCTGAGTGCTGGCCCCTGAGGCAAAACGATCTGGCACGGCTACTTAGGAATGAAAGAGCTATGCTCCGCTGGATCTATGCCATAAAACCTACTAATAACATCAGTACACAGGACCTCCGCCTGAGGTTGAACATAGAAGATCTTGGTGCTGTCCTCAGGCGGAAGCGTCTTAGATGGTTTGGCCATGTCCAGCGGAGTGAAGAATGGATTGGGAGAATAGGTGGCATGAGGGTAGACGGTCGTAGGCCCCATGGACGGCCACGGAAGACATGGCGGGAAGTCTTATCTGAGGACCTTAGGGAGTCCCGACTGATGCCGGAGGATGCGACAGACAGGAAGCGTTGGAAGCAAATGACCATGCGCCGTCAGACCCGCGATGCAGTGGATAACTGACGTAAAAAGGATAGTGAGTGAGTGTGACAGTGAAGAATTATGTGAAAGAAAGCTTGTTGTCTATTTTGTGCTTCATTATTCACCGAAAAGGTTCGTCAGAAAAGGGTTTGATCCTGAACTGAGAAATTTATTTAATTGCACGTGGTTTTTGACACCGTGACGGATTGTGTTTCTTGTTTGCACGCACGCAATTGAATTTTGCCTCTAACAAGATGACAGGAATTTGTAGTGGTGTTCTTTCTTGCAAATGATTAATAGGTAGCCATATATTTTTTAACGTCAGAAAAAGATTTGTTTAGGGACGCTAGTGTAAAATAAAGTTATTGTTAATTTGAGAAGCCAATATTTCTTTAACTTTCTCTTTAAAAACAGATTTTCCTTAAACTTTTTTTCAACCTATTCACTTGAAATATTATTTCTCACCAAGTCCAAATGAACACCCAAAAATAAAGATTTTATTTTACAGTGGAATATGTTTTTGTAATTTAATATTCTGTCAAAAATTTGCATAAGAAGCTTGAAATAAACATCGCAATGTACAAGCGAAATTCAGTCGCATTTTCTCTTCGCCAAATTATCCTTTGCATTACTCCTAGGAAAATCCAGTCTCCGCACCTTCATTACAGTGTTCCAGATAAGAGTCGGTCTCAGGTCAATAACCCGACAAAGAAGGCTTCCTGACCCGACAGATAAAATGTTAATATTCCGTTAAATATTACAACAAAATTTTAAAACGTACAGTTTTAGATTAACAATCTTCCTTGTAGTTCATTCGATGTAAACAACAATGTGCACCGTTGTGGTTGCCAAGCACGTGATCAATTTCTTCCTTTTAACATAACATAACCTTCCCCTTGATTTATAGAAGTCAGAGACTGCAGAAATTTCAGTGATTTACAATCAATTGTCATTAATCTTTCGCTGAGAATTCCAAATTCGAAAACTATGTTATTTTTTTTCTTCATCTGTCTTTTGGCTTGCCTTTTACTGGTAACTTCCGGCTTTTGCGATACTTTTTGGTGCAAACGTAAAGCCAAAAAATTTTGACCTGGCCATCAGATTAGACTGAAAAGAAGAGGAATTATGAAACGGAAACAACATGTTCAGTCCTTCCTTAGTGTGGAATAAACGTTTGCTTATTGCAACTGCAAGACATGAAGGGAAATGTCTGTCAGAGCAAATTGCAGCTAGTTTTTTTGCAGACTATTAAACTAAAAGAAGAAACAAGTGAGTTTTATTCAAGAGCGTGTTTTGTTATGGCCTGCAAGCAGGCCCATCCATAGAAATAACGTGCGGGTCGAAATGTAGGGGCTGGGTTTCGAAACTGGCAAACAAGCCCCTATATTTCGACCATGCCATTTTCAACAGAAGAGCCTGCTTGCATGCTAGTTTTCTAATCTTTGAACTGAATTTATTACCAAATCTTAAAAGGGAAAAAGACCTCAAAACGGGACAGGAGATTACAAAATAATGCAACGTGTGAGCCACCACGTCTGGGTGACCTCCCACTTGAAAAAATTAACTGGAACACTCAGCTGCAGTTCAATACCACCCAACTCAGTGCCTTCTGTTTTTGTGGAACACATACCACAGGCAACCAAGTTAACGCTAAAAAAATAGAGCATCTAGTTAAAATAAAACGTTTGTGTTTTTCCCAATGTGAAAGTAATACAGAGTTTACGGAATCCTAACGCCTGACTGTTTGGTCAAAGAATGAAAGTATAGCTTGATTTGAATTAAAAAATTTTCAAATAAATCCATTGTTGAAAGCAATTTTACGCAATACTACCACCTGATTTCGGATATACCAAGTGAACGGAAAGCGAGTTTAAAAGGAAAGCTCAATGTAGTGCCACAGAAAACATCCAAACTAAAATAGCCTGAGGAGCTTTATGCGTGCAAAATAATCTCCAGCACCTTGATTGAACAACATCCTTCTACTGCAGGTTTAACAATAAAGGAACTAAATTTCAATGCACTTGATCAACAACTCCCTTGCTTATTAAGAAACAAACTTAAGGAAGTAAAGATATCCGTGTCTCAGTAAAAATAAAGATATATGAAATGAAGAAAACAAAAACCAAACCCTTAACATGTCCCTATTGTACCAATGTGGACAGGCACACTATATATATGTTATTTGCCAGCTGGGAGGTCTGGCGCTAATCGTATGGCCCGCAAAAATATAACAACATGCAATAACATAGGTATTACGGCGTTTCTTGCTACGCCCGTTTACAGCATAGTTGAGTTATTATTCATTTCTATCGGAAGTTTCACTCATGCACACAACGTGTTATATATGCTGTTCCTTGCTAGTTGTATTCATTCCCTGAAGAAGTCTCAGTAAGAGGCGAAACGCGCCGGAAATAAACGAAAAAAGCGTACAACTACAAGAAGTCTTCCTTTGTGCTGCTCACTAGGTTTCGTTAAAAAATCAGTTCACGCAGCTTCACTAAGCGTTTTCTACCATTGAGATCTTATGCAGGGCGCCGCTTCTTATTGCATAAAGCCATTCACGACCACACGGAATTTGCTTGGGCGCTGCGGTCGTACGTCACGGCGTGACCTTTGGCCATCTCCGATCCCCGTACAAGAATCACCTGGCGGGAAGCTTGTCCTTGACCGACCTTGGACAGCGTATCCTTTGCACAGTTTCATATGGGACAGGGCATTTCATGCATTTGGACTTAAGAGCTAACTAGCTCAGTTGTTAGGTCGCGTAGCGTCAATTTTAGCGTCTTGCTCGTATTCTGTCCGGCTTTTAGCGTTATGGCCGCGTCATAGGCTCTCTGATGCTTGGTTGTAGTTTGTTTCTAGTTTTGCTTTGGGCCATGAACTTGACTATAAGCATCTGTTATTTAGCTGGGCCACACGTACAACGTACACTTGTCTTGTAATAATATTGATACTACTATTACTATTCTCAAGAGGCTTAGGCCGTTGGTATATTAAGTGACGTGCATTGCAGTTTGCTTTATTTATGTATCGGCGTGGCGTTAGCGTGTATTTTTCTCTTTTCATTTGCTAGCATGTTGCGCGGACTTGTTTTGTACAGTTTTATGTAATTATGTAGTTTAATATAATTACTTAGTTTACGAGGAGCAAGCGTTATACTTCTGTGCATTGATGTTTAGCGTTGCGTTCCACCTTAGAGTTGCATTGCGTTGTATTTTCAGCATTGTTTAGCGTTGCATTGCGTGCCATTGCATTCTTAGCATTCGTTGTATTCTCAGCGTTGTTTAGCGTGGCGTTGTAGTCTCAGCGTTGTTTAGCGTTGCGTTGCATTGCAGTGTATTCTCAGCGTTGTTTTTTTTTTTTTAGCGTTGGGGATAGCCCGTCTTATATGAATAGTTCATTACAAGAAATGCCGATGTACATAGTAGGGAAAGCAGACAAGCCTGTTTCGTGGTCGCCCACTCATCAGGGGATTTTTTATATATATATGTATCTTGGCAGTTGGGGGTTTGTGTAGTCTTGCAGGGTTGCAGTCTTGTCAGTTCATTTTATATGCCAATTGTTAGGGGTTGGGTTGCTGGCCAACGGCACGTTAGTTCTGGGCACCTGACCTCCACTTGAGCCAACTGTTGTTAAATGGGGTTAACAACGAGAGCGCTTGTGTTCCCTTGAGGGTCTTGGGGGAATTGTTATGCACAAGTCTATGCATGCGCCTCGTCGGCATTCCTTCAGGCTAGTGGTGTTTCATGAAGCACTGGTGCCAGTGCATCCATCAAGGGTCTGCTTTCCCTTGCATTTTGCTATGTTCATTCCTGTACATGTGCCAGTGCTGTCGGCGGTCTTCTGTTATCCCCAGGTGCCTGGGTGCTTCCTGTTTGTTGTAGTGTCTGTGTTCCCTAGAGGGTCTGCGGGATTTGTATGCACGCATGCCAGTGCACACGCCTGTGTCTACTTTCCTCCGTGCCAGCTAGGTGCTTGTGCTAGTGCATCAGTCAGGGGTCTGCTTTCCTGTACATTTTCCTGTGTTTGTGCCCTACGCCAGTGCATGCTGTCTGCTCACATTGGTAGGCCTGTGCGGTTGGGGGCGGTTTTCTGTTGACTACCTGTACGTGGATCCCTCATGTATGTTGTGGTGTTTGTGTTCCCTGGAGGGTCCGCGGAACTTTCCGCACACACGCCAGACCATACGTTTTAGGTCTCCTTTCCTTCCGGCCAGCAGGGTTTCGCTAGGCCCTTGAGCCAGTGCATCAGTCCGGGGTTTTGTATTTTCTTCTATGTTTGTTTGTGCACCGGTGCCAGTGCATGCTTTTAGCTCACTTTGGTAGACCTGTGCAGTCTGAGGTCTTCTGTTGTCCACCTGCACGTGGATCCCTCGTGTTTGTTGTACATTTGTGTTTCGCGTAGAGTCTGTGCACACGCGCCAGTGAATCCACTGATGTCAGCATTCCTTCATGTCAGCAGTGTTTTGTGCAACATGTGCGCTGGTGCATTCATCAGGGGTCTGGGTTCCCTTGCATTCTGCCATGTTCGTTCGTGCCACTGAGCCAGTGCATGGTTATAGCCCGCATTGATAGGCCTGTGCAGTTGGCGGTCTTTCATTGTCCACATGGGTGTGGATCCCTCTTTTCGTGTAGCTTGTTTGTTTCCCGAAGGGTCTGCAGACTGGTTATGTACACGCACCAGTTCATATGCATGTCTACTTTCCTTCCTTGCTAGCAGTGTCTTGTGAGGCAATGGCACCTGTGCATCAGTGTAGGTCTGCCTTCGCATGCATTTTGCTGTGTTCTGTCGTGCACCTGCTCCAGTGCATGCCTTGAGCTTATGTTGGTTACCTGTGCAGTCGGCAGTCTTTTGGGATCCACCTGCATGGGGATCCCTTGTGTGCGTTGTAGCGTTGTACAAATTGTGATGCACACATGCCATACACCTATATAAGTGTTCCTTCGTGCCAGCAGTGTTTTATGAGGCGTCGGTCAGGGGTCTGCATTCCCTTGCATTTCACTGTGTTCGTTCATGTAGCTGCGCCTGTGCATGCCTTTCAGCTAGCATTGGTTAACCTGTGCCTTCCGCGGTCTGCTGTTGTCCACATGTGCATGGATCCCTCGGGTTGGTTGTAGTTTCTGGGTTGTTCTGGCAGTTTGCGGTTAGCACATTGCAGTGGTCTAGGCCGTTAGCGTGGTCATGAGCAGTTCTTTGGCTGTTGGGTGCCGTCGGATATGGGCGATTCGGGGCTCTTGCTTAGGGGCCATGAGCCACTCTCTCCAAGCCATCTAGGCTCGGAGGTCCTCTGGCTGGGCGTGGGGGCTCATGGCTGGGTTGTCAGGTTTTGCCAGCCATCGGTGCAGTCTCCATATTGGAGCTGGCTGCCAATAGTGGAAGCTCCAGGATGTTTCGGGCACCCAACCTCCAAAGAGCGACGATTTTGTTTAATGAGGTTAAGCGAAGTTTAACCAAGTAAACAACTAGGAGCGACTACAGCCAATTGGTCAGTGGTTGTAGTATACTGGCGCATGCGTGGAATACCTCGTGCTTTGGGCTGTATCGCTTATTTATCAGTGTGGCGGGAAGTAGGAGCATTGTGTGTGGAGCGTTTAGCGGTTTTTGTTCCCTCCCTCCCCACCCTCTGCTTTCCACTGTGTATCAGTGTGACGGGTGCCCATTCTTCTCGGGGGCGTGGGGGCTCATGGCTGGGTTGTCAGGTTTTGCCAGCCATCGGTGCAGTGTCCATCTTGGAGCTGGCTGCCAATAGTGGAAGCTCCAGGATGTTTCGGGCACCCAACCTCCAAAGAGCGACGATGTTGTTTACTCATGTTTACTAACGAAAACATGGTTGCATCACAGAGGAATTAACTTAAGGTAAATTTCCACCAACACATCACCACAGCAGCAGACGGTCAACTGGAAGTAGAGCTGTTTGCCAATCGCTTTTAGTTATTTTGGATCAAGATTATCCGCAGTCCTACATATTTAATGAGATATATTTGCCAGGCAATGGCGCATAAATGTAGGTAAATGTATAAGAGTGTAGGTTGATGCACAGGAGTGTAGGTAAATGCATATAAGTGTAGTGCAGGATACTCTTTGTGTTATTATATATGGTGTACTATGTTATTAGTGCTCTATGGGAGCTAGCATGAAGTTTTTGCCGGTGGACGGGTAACCCGTCCCCCATGGCTCAGGGTGCACAATTCAAACATGAAACGAGGGGAAAAAAAACCCCTCAAATCTTGTTTGAATCATGTAGTAGCCGTGAGCCATGGGGGAGGGGACTAGATCTTGGCATGAATTCATAATGATGAGGCTAGCCCATGCAAATGGTCAAACTTATTTCCGGATATAAAATGGAAGTCAATATGATAATCGCAGTTAGACAGGCAAATTAAGCAGTTACGTGCAAGCCTGACAAACATATGAACGAGGAGGAAAAATAATCGTCTCATATCTGAGGTTTTGCACACTCCTTGATGACTGCGCCACAGGGACAGGATGTGAGTTATGAGCAGAATTTAGACAAATAAAAAGATGAATTAATTAAGGGCAAACGTATTTCCGGTTCCGGCCAGAAGTAGCTCAGAACTGCTATGAGGCATGGGTACAAGGGAGAAGACTATCGGCCAAAAGTAGATCATAAGTGTGGCACTGTCTTCTAAATTTCATTGCTCACATGAAAAAAAGCGGAAATATGGAATTATAAAAACGCCAACAGCTTAAAAAGTAGTTTGTCTAAATAACGCTGTGTAAATATTTTTTCTACCTATACGTGCTTAAGCGGCAGTCATTAGTACTAAGTTTAAGTTTCATTTAGATCACAATTTGTAATTAGATTTGTATAGTCATCTGGGTAATGCTGATTATAAATATTGTATGGGTTTGGGTTAGGGTTAGGGTTAGGTGTTTAAACTCAGTAGGGGACATATGTCCTCCTGTTTAGCACCTGTATAGCCTGTGTGACAGGCGCTAGAAAGGGGAAGGGAGAGGGGAAAACTGGGCACGCGCAAAACGCACAGAGCGAGTGAGAGGGGAAGAGGAAGCGCTTGCAGCCACCGCATTGTTTATTTTGTCTCACCCCCTCATTAATATGCAAACGGCTAACATCCACAACCGTCTTAAAGAAAAGAAAATCATGAAAAATGTAAATGGCATACAGTGGATAAATTTCACTAGCCAATTATATAAAGCAAATGCTAAAATTTTCTTGTCTGCAATAGACAACTGCTCGCAACCAATATTAGAGCCACTGTCTCGTCCTTACGCCTAGAGTTGATTTTCATTAACAAATGGTAAACCATGGTATGATTATACCAGACTAATTCATTGTCAAACAAAATTTTGCCGCTATCTGTTGGATTTAGCACCAAGAAGAGAGTGCCAGATTGTGGAACATGAACATCAAAAACCTTTAAAATTATTGCCACTGGTTTCATAAAAGTATTTTAAAAGTAAAAAATGCACTGTAGATCCAACTAGAAAAGCAAAATATCACAACTTAAAACTTGTCAGGTTACCTTTCTTGAAGAAGGAACGAAGAATAGCGAGCTCTCCGTACGCTCAGGACTCTAAATGCGATAGTGCCACCTTGTGAAACCCCAGATCTCTTTCCCTTCAATTTCCTGTATAGCCAAAAAAAATATATGAGTTGTTGATCTCAAGGAGCGACATATATACCACGAGTTACACCTCTAGATCTGAATATTCTTTACTTTAAATCCTCTCAGAATATCCATAGCATAAATATTGCTCACCTCAAACCAGTCCATGTTTCAATCGTGTGTGATTCATCGACCACACAAGCAACCATTCGTCGTGAAAACACAGTAGGAACCTCTTGTCACGGGCACTTTCCGCAGAGGAATAAACAATGTGATATTTTCCACCCTTGACCTCTGTTAAATCAGCGAGCTCATAAACTCATACTCTCCACTTCAAAAATTTGGTCGTTAACAATGCTAATAAGAGGGCAAATTACTAGCACGGAAGTCTGAGCGTGGCCATTGCGATTTCTATTTTGTAATATTAAACACCAGCAACTGGAAGATGAGACTCTTTCTATACAGTTGTTTCACCGCTTTCCTCTGTTCATCTTTCAAGGTTATTTTGCGACCTTTATCTTCTAACTCCAGCAAGATTTCCTCCCAAATTTACTCAAACTCAGTTCGAGTGCATCCGCCATCTTGATTCTCAAATGGCTACCAAAACATCTCGACCAATCAGAAGGTCGTATCAAGCAATGATTGACGCATAATTTAACACAAACCAATGGCGATTTTTCTTTCGTCGGCGAACGAGAAAGCCGAAACAAACAATGCGCTGGCTGCACTCGCTGCAGGCGCTTCCTCTTCCCCTCTACCTCGCTCCGCGCGTTTCGCGCGTGCCCAATTTTGCCCTCTCCTTTCCCCTTTCTACAATTGTAGCGCCTGCCACGCAGGCTAGCACCTGTACAGTGTACAAATAAATAAATAAATAAATAAATAAACAGCCTTTCAAACATTTCTGAACTTCTTTTCAACGTACTTTATCTCGGTCTTTCTCGACTAGTTGTTTGAAAGATGGAGCAATTGTTTCTTTGCTTTTTGTGGCATCATTGAAACATAAATAACATCGTTCCCAGCTCACTTTGCAACGAATATTTTATAGCCTTCCAGACCACTATATGAGTGCCTACACCAAGTAGTTACCGCCTTCCAGATCATCCGCTGTATGCCGGTTGATCCAACGGATTGAAATCTACGTAGCGCCAAGGATAGGGTTGGAGAACGGGGATCAACACTTTTGGTGTCAGTTTATCCACATGAAATGGGCCATTGTTGCTTTCAATACCAATGGAGATCATGATCACACAATTTTAAGGGGCAAAATTAGCTGATAGCATCGCAAATGAACAAAGTTAAAGACAACAATGGGCCATTGACTAAACACCTATGACACAAGTTAGATATCAATGTTTATTTGGAATTGAGCCAGCTAACATGGGATAACAAAAGATTTCCCATATTTGTCAGTGTCGAAGTAGGAAATCTCCAAACTGTACAAAAGGGACATTGTGCAATGAAAAACAAACACCAAAAACACTGATTGCATAACATTTTTTGAACAGAGGATATAGAGCTCAACAGTGCAAAACTATAATATATATTTACTTTGAAGAAACAATGTCACGGCAGAAATGGCTTCACTTTAGGTCACACATTTTAAAGGTAACCAAAGCCAATTTTAGCAGTAAATGATATTCAAATTTAGTTTATGGAGATCTTTTAAAACCGGTCTTCAAGTTTTAATCATTTCGCATCCTCAGTTGTAGGCTACGAAAAAGTTTCAGTAAATTGTTATGGTTCTTGACAACGAAACTGGAGCAATGTTGACATAAAAGTACGCTTCCGAGGAACACTTCGATAGCGTGACACTGCTTCTTTACGCAGGTAAATACGAGAGGCAAACAAAGAATCGACTTTCAACAAGGTTCTAAAAAATTAGAAGAATAATCCGAAGTTTCTGTACGCCAGTACTGTTGAGCGAAGGCGATTCCTAGAGATCTGATGTGCAACATTCACAAAACAGAAAAACTGAAATTAATTTTCCTTGAGCTTGGTACCAGTTTCTTGAAACTGAATAAACAGACGAAACGAAAAAGCAAAGGCGAAAGCAAACAAGCAAAGACCACATCACATCAGTGCAGATTTCTTTCCTAACAGAATTTTTTTAGTCGAGGCAAAACTAACACAGGCTGAATTCAGGCCCAACCCCAAAATGGAAGCCTCACGATAAAAGAGCATAAAGCAAAAGAAGTGTTAAAACCAAACCAGGAGTAAAATTCCATAAAAAATGTTTCAATAAATGATACTTGCAGTTTTCCCAGTAAGCCTCTCCACGATCTACATGAATCCATTCCTTTCTGTACAATGCCACACTTCACTAAGTGCTTGGCAATTTCGTAAAAAATATCTATATCTACTGTCACAGCTGTAACTTTGAGAGAGTTGCTAAGCATAACCAGTAATTTTAACTACACAATTGTTCCTGCTTGAACTTGCAGAGTTCTATAGTGATAAACATTGCTAAAGACTAATTTAATGGAGTAAAGTCATATTACTCCCTTTTTGTACCATTTACTGGAGTGAAATGTCTCACGCCAATATTGTCAAGGGCTATTCTCAACTAAATGCCATTAAAATTAGTTAAAATAGAGTTGAACATTAATCAAATGGATGGCTCCTGTAAATGGACACCTGCCAACAAGATGGGAAAACCGGCCGTCTCTTTCATTATTTGTACATTGGATAGCATTGTTTCCTCTATGCAAAAGGAAAAACATATATTTAAAACTAGTTATATGCTGGTTCAAAAAAGTTAGATGGCTTTTGTGGAGATTGACCAACTAAAAGAATGAACACTTCCCCAAGACGAGCCAACAGGGACAAAGGTATACAAATATTGTTCAATTTTTTCAAAGAAAAAGACCCTCACATAAGCTTATCAGTCTCTGCAACAAAAAAAAGCTGTGTAATTGAAAACACTAAATATACCACAGAAAGTTGCAACAGTCTCCCTTCACAAGAAGCTCATCCATTATCAAGCTTTCGTAATAGGCCATTTCCGATTTGCTGTTTGTCTCGGTTTTGAAGCAAGTCTTGGTGCTCAACTATTGTAAGGGAAATGAGTTTGATTTGCATAAGAATACGCACCTTTTTTTGAATGGTTGTGCACCAGGACTCGCTTTGAAACTGAGGCATGTAGCAACTCGGAAATCGGCTATTCTTCTACGATACCATCAAAAAATGTACATCAAAATTAGATTTAAGCTTTTAGCTTGGAAAAATCTCACTAGCCCACCACCTGGGTGCAACCAATAGAAATCCTTGAGCAGCAGCCAGACCCATTTAACTTAGCACGTGGATGTATAAGAACCAAGAACCAAGAACCAAGAGATCATTTTTAAAAAATGTGCAGTCCTAACCCTAACCCATCTCTTTGAAGTGGGAACCTACAAACATGTATTCTGGTACAATTCAGATTTGAATGCGCACTACTTATTCCTCGGTAAGGTAAGAGTATTGACCTTTTCCACCTCCGTTTGCACAAAAGAACAAATAGCATCACAGTTCAGTATCAAGCCTCCAAAGGTAACTCAAACCAAGTGATAACTATGTGCAAAAAATTAACCCTCTGATAAATCAGAAGTAACCCTGTCAATTGCTTACCGTTCATTTAACCCACTTACCCTTAGGAGTGAGACTTGCGGATTTTACTTTGTCTAACGCCGGACGATTTTACTCGTCAAAGGGCGACTGGGCTCTGTTATATTACAAACATAAGTAAATATCGTTCATTGTTCAGTAAAGATACCAGTAAGGAAGCCTGAAATGCGAACTCTATTTATTTGCATTCTTTCATGTGCACATACTTCGCAATCAGATGCAAAAACAACAGACATATTTTTTAGTCTCCTTCGCAGCCGTTTTTTGATACTACTGGTGCATGAAAGAATGCAAAAAACTCAATTTTTTGAACATCGATGGTACCCACGCCTCAAGAACTTCAAAGAAGTCACAATTTGGAGACGTTGTAGTGTGACGATAACCATAAGAATAACAACAACAGCAACAACAATAATATAAAGTAGCTAATAAGAAATGGCACAAGGCCGAGATGTCCTCTCACTTCTCTCTATATACTAGCACTGAATGCTACATAACCACTGTGTGCCGTCTCTGTGACAAGGGGAATCCATGTTTGCGGAGCGAACGATTAAGTGTGATATTCCAGAAAACCGTCAGCACTATTTGTTTCAACAAAACTATGGATCTATTTGGTTGAAATGTTTACCATGAATTGATAGTAGGCGGAAAGAATAAATTGTGACTCGAAAACTAAATGTATAGTCGACTTTTTCACAAACTTCCCAGCAATAAAAATCCAGAATTAGATCCAATGTATTTTTCTGTTTTTTCCCCATCGTGTGGCCTTTTTTAAAAAAGAACGACATAATTACTTTCGATTATTTTTGAACTACAAAGATGCTACTTGAAAGTTTGACAGTCGAAGATACAAGTGCAATTAAATACCGCAAATATGTACCTTTTAACTTAGCGAAATAAAAAAAAGAAGACATCTCGTCTTATGGCCTCCTAAACCTAACATACATTAAAATAAACGTGTGATTGCCTGGGTACCAAGACACCTACAAGAGCAAATGCATTCTTCTTCTTCCACCCTGTACTCTCATGGCCTCAACCATCCAAATTTTGCCAAAGGGCTAAAAGCTTGGTTCTTTTACTACTGAATATACTTGTGGATAAGTATAATTTAAAAAAGCATTCTTTTCCTTAACTGAGATATCTAATCTATCTTTCTCTCTAGTGCTTAGTTCATTAACTACGAATAAATGATTTACTTTTTCTCAGCGTCAGTACATGTCAAGCAAGGCTCCCATTTCCATTGTCTTCTTCCATGTGGGCAAGGCCATAGCACAGCATACTATTTCGTCTAGCCAGAACATGTTATACTTTGTAACATAAACAAGGGTATGCGCTGAAGCAATGATATTGCAGCAGGCATCAGAAAAGGCCCTGGCCGCTTTAAACATCCACTGTACAATGCGTATTGCCACTCGATGTGTTGGAACTGTACTGTGAAATGTTTGTATTCTGTAACACCAAGCCATGATCTAATTCAGAGACCATGCATCTTGGGTAAATGCTGTCCAAAATATTTTTTGGGCACAATAGAGTAGCACTGAAAGGCAGACCACATTGTTGGAAACATCACAGATAAACACTGGGCCTTTCGTTAGAGTCCACTGTGTGATACTGTTGACTTGAAGGTGATGGCTGAACATTTGGCAGCCTGCTTCCAGGTTGATTAGGTGGATGTGTGGCTCTCCAGTAACTCTCAAGAAACTCTCCTAAGTGATCACATGCGTCATCAAGCTGAGCTTCATCCAAAACAAGATCATATGATTCCTTTGTAAAAAGAGAGATAAAAATGATTATCTTTAATAAAGTTACGACATTTTTTAATTTCCAAGACATGTTTCGGTGTTACAAACATCATCGTCAGTTACAGAAGGTTTGAAAAACCGTTAGGACATTTTATCTCCGATTCACTATCTGCAGAATTTCTTTGCTGAAGGATTCCAAAACGGTTCTTGTTGCCAGTGGTAGATGTCCATCAGGGAAGAAATTAACCCTGGGTCCAACTTTTTGACACTGGATATGGACCTCGATTATCTCAAAGAATATCCTGAACATTTTCAAGATTAAAATTGAAATCTTCCCTTATGAAAACTAAACTGTTGAATGGGGTAGGGGATTAGGGGAGGGTTTGTTACATGTAAAATGCCCCTCATCACTTATACTTACATCACCACACTGTGCTAATTTTTCTGCAGCCACCAGCTGTACATTAAGATGACGTGACTGGGATTTGCCGCGTGTTTTTATGAGCCTTTGCAGCACCTAGTACAGAATTTAATTAGTATAACTGTTATTCAAAATAAACACAGAAAGTTGTGATCAACCACCATTCCTTAAAGCATAGAGAATTCCCATCTTCGGTGTGATAAAGAAGCACGATATTTAAAGCAAACAAGGAGTGGCTGCGTTTAGATGGTCAGTAGTTTTGATCCCTTCAGTTGGTGCATACAAAATACTCATGAATTATTATATGGCTATTGTTTCTGATCGATATAACACACGCTCTGATTGCCTATTGCAGCTCAGCACTAGGGCATTATTCTCCTGTAATGTCCACGGGCCGATTATGAATTATACAAATTAGTTTTTTTTCTTCTTTAGAACTGTTCTGTTAGCCATACAATAAACAACTTAATAACCTTAACCATTTGGTCTTTGCAGCAAAATCTTAAACCTCGGCTGAGCTGTAGCAAGGCCTCAGTTTGAGATTTTGCTGTAACCACCCCACTCTTGGGTTAGTACCCTTGCTATATTTTTCTGGACCCTTTTCATTTTCAAACTTTCTCCCTTTAATGTCAACAGCTTATCAGTGTGAAAGGTGTCTGTATTCTTTGCTGCACAAGGGTTCCAAGGCTGGATTGTCAGGAACCGCGAACCATTTAGGAAGGCACTTAATCTCCAATATGAACTTCTTAATTATCACAAAATAAACCCCAAAATTTACCTTGAGTGAATTAATTTTGATGTAAACTAGCAGTGGAGCTAATGATGTTTTGAAGAGTTGAGTAGGGTGATTGACACTGTCACAGTCTAACACAACCAAGTTCAAACCTCGAGCCAACTCAAATATACGCTCAATCTCAAGCTGTACTTCAGCTGGAAAGAAAAAAGGAGATAACTGTCAGGTTTTCTTAAACCTGATACAGATTTTGGATCAATATGTTTGATGACACGAAAATCTCCTGTATAAAGCTATAAAAACCATTGAAACTATTCATCAAAAGTAACTGTCAAAAGCTTTCAATAAACTAATTTAAGCCCATTACAAAGTTTTCAAGTGAAGATCAAATCTCACCACTAACTGTCAGTGTACCTGAGCACGGGATTCTGTCATTCCTTAATTATTTGTTTTTGTTTATTAATGAAAACCACAAGTTATACAATCATACCAAGCCCCGAAGATTTACTATTTGATCTTTCAAGTAACGTCCTCTTGCTTGGATTTGAAAGGTTTGATCGTTTGGCCAACGTAATATCAGCATTAACACGTGATATTGTTATTCTGCAAAAAAGGAAAAAAAATAAGGAAACAAACTAAAGCAAGTTAAAGGAAGAATGGTTACAGAAAAATTGCTGTGTTAAGTTGAACCTCTGGAAAATTCAACAAAGTACCGTATCTATGTTCACATACTTGACATGTACATTAAATGTCAAATGACAGATGACTGATGATAGATGATGGCAGATGGCAGATGACAGATGACAGATGACTGTGCATATTCAGCAAAACTGATTTTCTGAATGCAACAGCAAATTTTTTTTGAGAGTGAGACTCAATGCACTCAGCAATTACTGGTACTTCATTCACCAATTAATATTATTTTATAGTTTTTTAATTGTCAAGTACATACAGATGTTTCTAGGTACACTGTACAAGTTACACTTGCATGTGAACAGAAAGCACAACTTTAAAAAACGAACCTTCCTGAAAACTTGTGTTTCATATAATCATACAAAGCTTTTTGCATCATGTCCGTGACCTGAAAAAAGGAATAGCAAATTATCGCGAGAGGAAAAAAATCATGGAAAACCAATAATAAATTTTATAAAATAATTAGGATAGTATGGGCACTCTCATTGGTCAATAGATTGTTTTCACGTGACGTCACAGCGGCCATGTTGGTGTACAAGAACAATAGACATTCTCTCCTTTGGGAACCAAACTCTATTTTTATGCATATTCCATGCATACATTTTGTATTGTTTTATACACCAATATGGCCGCCAAGTCACGTGAGTGAAAACCATCTATAGCTGTGTTTAGATGAAAGTATGGAAACACGGCTGTAACAATACACACATTTTGATTCGTTATGTGTTGTAAAGTGCACGTTTCGATTGGCTGGTAGGAAATATGAGCATGTATCAAGAAAATCTGTTTCAATCAAAATGCGAAAAAAGCATTTTCCTTTATTTGTCTTCACAGTATCTTTTGTTTAACCCAAAGCAGATTTCGCCCTAATTTTTCCTTTCCAATAACTACATGGCTTGCTAAGCTTTACAGATATAAATAATAAATCATTGGGAAATGTGGTTGTGAAAGTATGATGAGATCATTCAAAAGGAAATTCTCAATTGAGCCAAAATCATAGCCCGAAAGGTTTCACTTGATCATTGGCCTATTTTTCTCTATCCTACAATACTTGTGAAGGGCAAACTTTTGCTTAGTTGTGTCTGAAACTTTGTGTTTCAATGTGATCATTTTTTCACACTGCCATGGGAACCTCTACTTTGAGCAGAGGTTTTTTGATCGTTTCCTGACTTAGGAAGGCTGAAAAACCTTTGCTCACAGGGTAGGTGCATGTAATCCCATGCAACAAGTTGCCATTTGTGACTATTCACAATTTAAGCAATAGAGGACATTTTCCGTGTTTCCATAACCTCATCTTAACACTTGAGGGAGTTGGAAGAATTCCAGACAGTTATGCATCTCAGGTTTGGTTAGGGTTAGAGTGATATTTATAGATTTTACTCTGTCTAACACCACATGACTTTGCTCATCAATGGGTTAGGGTTACAATCTTCCTTGTAAATGCTCAAAATGTGCTAAAAATTGTTTTTCAGAACCACCAATTTCAAAATTTGCCCAGGAGAAGCCCCCCAGACCCTAAAAATTAGAGGGGGCATCCCTCGACCCATACCCTCCCCACCCCACACACAGCTGCATAAAAGGTACACTGCGCCTTTCAAATGATATCTCATGCCAGTCACAAAATCATTTTCCTCCCCATTTACTTTTAAATTTATGGATAAGCCCGTAAGCTCTCTCCCCCCGCCCTCCCCCCGATAATAATGAAGCAAAATAACACACTGAAGGTAAATTATCAGTTTGATACCTCATATCCTTTCAAAGAAGGCCCAAGCAACACAATAGGTCTCATTGATGGGACAACATCATATGGAGAAAACTGCTCTTGTTGCTAAAAAGGTTACCAAACATCAGTACGAAAGAAATTAATGTACACATTTGAGAAGCGCAGGTTATAGAAAAAAATTAATACAGAAGTGATACTCACACTGGACATTTTATCGACATTGCAGAGGTCATCCCCGTGTCTATTAGAGACAATTGCTTACAATGTAAAATGTGTACTTGAAATACGGATATTTCTTTCAATCATTGAACAAATGAGCCCAACAAATTGACCTTCTCCCAGCTGAAAGGCTTCATACTGTAGCTCAGTTGGTAGAACATTGCGTCTGGCATAGCAGAGGTTATGGGTTTGCATCCTGTTAAAGCCCCCTGAATTTTTTAGGTGTCTATAATAGACAATTGCTTAAACTGTCCAGTAAGTGTGAGGATCACTACATCTTTATTTAAACATCGATATGATGGTCAAAAAGTAATATTTAAGACTCATAGAGTGAACTAACAAGTATGGCTTACTTTCCATGAGAGGGTTTAATTTAATTATTAAATCAATTAATTACATTGTTTAGCAAACTAATAAATTTTTTTAACTGTGAGCCTACAGTAACACAATGTTCCCTCCTTGCTAAAAGACAACTACTTCACTCAATAACTGTAACAAT
This sequence comes from Montipora foliosa, assembly GCF_036669935.1. Classification (NCBI taxonomy): domain Eukaryota; kingdom Metazoa; phylum Cnidaria; class Anthozoa; order Scleractinia; family Acroporidae; genus Montipora; species Montipora foliosa. Next base: position 11,812,864 of record NC_090882.1, on the reverse strand, counting down.
CGCTTTAATTTTGCACTGTTACCATATTTCAGAATTCCATTTCTGTAATTCATCACTGAAGTCAGGTTCACGGCCAAACACAAGTGACAGTTATGACTGATGAAAATGTAGCCCTTAACATAACTCATGTAAAATCTAACCAAAAAATGTTGGTTTTCCAAAGGGAAATCTGGGAATATCAGGCAAAAAAATCTGTAGGAACAGAATAGAAAATTGACAAATGCTTGCCACTCAAGGTATGATCTAGGATACATGTATTTGAAGAGAGAGAAACTTCACTGCAACAACAGTGAAAAGACAAACCTTTTTAAAGAATGGTTTTTTTGATTTTCCACCCTGAGTCCCCTGTGAGGTGACAGTGCTTCCGGATGCAGATCGTGGCAATGATCTTCCCGTTGGACTTGAAGGGCTTGGCTCATTATCATAATCCAAACCATTCTCATTGTCAACTGTCATAACCAAAAACTGCATGTTCAAACCACTCAACAAATCTTAACTATCAGTTAAACATATAAATGGTACCTATCAAGTTTCTATACTGAAAAAAAATTCATGTTAGAATCTAGTATCGTCAAAAGAAAAATTACAAAAGTTAAAGGCTTCCTGTCATCCATGCAAATTTGGAGAAAGTAAAATGGCTTACAAGTCTTTTTCATAATGTCCTCTTATTTAATCATCATTCCCGACGGATCGCCCAAGGATGGACACAGGTGCTTCATCAAGAGCTACGTATCATGTTAAGTGACTGGCTGTAAGTAATGTAATTAACACCTTTGTCACAAATGGAGGGTGGGTGCCCAGGTAATTAGAGGATGGTGCTGCCAAACCCCAAGCCAGGAAGGTTAAAAAAAAAACTTGTAAGCCTGTCCTACCTACCCAAGCACTAAACAAAGCCCCCTTCACCCCAAACTTACAGCCCAGTGGAGTAAACAAAAAAAAAGGTTAATTAAGTAAAAAAATACACAAAAGGGGGTTGGGAGGGGCAATGCTCAGAGAACAAAAGCCTCAAAGCAAGCCACATAACCATGTCACCTGAGCAAAGGAAATCTACAGCTGTACAAACACATGCTTGTGTGCACCAGCTGCTAACCCCTAAAAACCCCACAAGCACTGCACACAAGGCCAAAAGCAAATGTCAACCCAAGCAAACACTAAAAACACACCAATGAGATCTGCTAACACATACAAAATGAGATTAAATGCCATGCTTGTGCCGTGCACAAGGAACTCTGTTGCAAGTCATTTAAACTAACTCAAATGACCCGATCAATAGATATGGAATTGAAATCTTTAGTAGCAAACCCTGTTGACCTCCTCGTAGCTGGTAACATTTAGTCTAAACCAAAAAGGATTTCAAGGTAAATCAGGTAAATTAACAGATCACTTACTCTGTCCTGACAGGGAAATATGCCTCGATGGTGACATGTTAGTTGGAGATTGAGCTTGGTTCACCATGTCACCAAACTGGAAAACATTACCAGACCTGTGAAAGCAGTTCAAGAGCAAAATAATTCTCATTATGCATGTACCCACTGCACGAATCACAAATTTGAATAACCTCTTTGCAAAATAACCAATTAAAGTTTGGCTCCAAACCAAGGAGAACAGAACATAAAAAAAAACTCAAAGTTTTACTTAAATAGAGAGCAGAATCTAATTTCTCGGGGAATTAATTCAATACAATGGTATCAATGGAGGTTATGAGTGCACAATGTGGACAAATTAAAAATATCCTATTAAATTATAATAACTTTTAATGATTTGCTCCAAGGAAGAGAGAAATGATTGTCTCTTATAGACAATTGAAAAATTCAGGTGGCTCCAACAGGATTGAAGTCATCATGATGACATATGCAATGCCAGTGCAATGCTCTACCAACTGAACTACATGTATGAAGCCACACAGTTGGGAGCAGGTCAATTTGTTGGGTTCATTTCTTTCCGTGTAAGACAAGATGAAAGAAATCCTAATTTGAAGTTGATAACTAAAATAGGTTAGGACTACAGGAGGTCCCATACGATGGTAATATCAACCATTGGCAGTAAGTCTATTTTGATGTGGGGGGAAAACCAGAGTGCCCGGCAGAGAAAAACTCTCGAGTCAGGTAGCAATAACCTTAAGCCTCAGCTCACACACAATTGTAATCTGAGGTGGGAGGAGAGGATGATCATACATGTAGGACCTTACTCTTCATCATCCTTATCCTGAAGACTCAGGCCATTAATTTTTCAATGCTAGAGCAGCTACAGTACTGCTCAAAGGTAAGTTGACAGTCACTTGCGAGTCGTGAAACTCGACTCGAGACTTGATTTTGATCCTCAAAAATTTTGAGAATCGAGTCTTGAGTCGAGTTTCGCAACTCACGAGTTGAGTCTTTTGAGTTTCGAGTCGAAAAAAATAATGAGCTTGATGCTTGACTGATCTCTCGAGAAATAAATTAGACAAACAAAGCGCACTTGCGTGTTGTACATGCGTCGAAAAAAGCGAGTCGGATATCAAGTGCGAGTAGTTCTGTTGACAAAATATGCACACAGTTCCCGTCGCTCGTTTCCTCAAAGGATCAATGAATAATCTGTTGCGATCATTTACAAAACAGCTCTCTTCACAATCGACTTGAACATGCTACGTTTGACTTTAAAGTTAAAACCTAACGCTTTCTTTACCCTGATAATAAACATTATCGATCATTGAATTTAAGCAAAGAGAACGTAATGCAATGCCTCGAGCAAGCGATCTCAAATTTACGAAGTTGTGAATTTTTTCAACGGTTCTCCCATCGCATTATTGGTCATATTGGTAAATCACGATTGGTTGTTTTAAATAAAGTGAGGTTGCCTGGTTCCAAGTTTCGCGAAAGTTGACATATGCAAATTTCACTTGCGGATGAAGTTACCCTCAAGCGGATGTCACGCAATGCTTTGACTTTCGATTACAGTTTATTTCAATTATTTTACCTACTTACGAAATCATCAGAGAATATTTCTCAAGTAAGAAGAATAGCTTCCACTGTGTAGGAACGAATCAGACACTGCAGGCATATTTACAAGTGCTCAAAAATGTAATTGTGGAAGTACACGCGCAAGCCTGACGGTCTGAATAATTGCGTATACCGGTGCGAGTTTTTAGAGCATGTTATATTTTCTCTTTCGATTCTCGACATCCAAAACGAGCAAGCAGAATTGCGACCATAATTGACCATTCATCTTTTGATGATTTTGATGATAGGTAGTATTTGGAATTCCAGTTTGTTGATATTACAATGCCAACTTTCGAACGAGGCCCCTTTTTACTCTGATAAATTACATGTCCGTGGTCATTTTGCTAGTTTGTGACTGGGTTTGTGCCTGGGGAACGCATCGGAAACTCGTGTATTTTTTTCAGAACAAGTGAATAAGATCGCGACGTTATTTTTCTACATGCCGAAGGATAATGAAGATAATATTTTTTTCGCGGGCCAAGAACACTGAAAGCTTGCTTAGAGTCGACATGAATATTGCGTACAAAGGCTCCATTAGCGTAATTGTTCATTTCTTCGAGACATAAATCGCTTTCTCGAGTTCTTCTCGAGTTTATGCATATTTCAAAGTCCATCTTTCTCGACTCTCGATTCTCGACTCTCGATTCTCGAGCCTCGATTCTCGCGTCTCGAAACTCGAACGTCTCGACCTTCACGACGCAAGAATCGAGTCGAGACTGTCAACTTACCTTTGAGCGGTACTGTATCTCTCCTAACTTATATAAGGGTAAGATTCTTAAAAACACCCTTTTTTAACCTAAGGCCTCAAAAGTACATGTAAGGTGCACTGATCACAAAAAAATTATTATCGTGAAGGTACAGTAGAAGCATCTTTAATCAGTGTAAAGCGTTATTTGTAATCACGCCAACAAATTTCAATGAATTGTATGGTCCTGTATCGCATTCAACTTACTTGTAAGGAATTTAAAGATTTCAATATTTTGCAGTTCAAATTTCAGTCTAACGTATTCTAATTAATTTTTATAATTATTTACCCTTGAGTTGATTTGCTTCCCTTTCCTCCGACCCCACTCAGACCTATCTGCTGAAGTGAGTTCAACTTGCTGGGGCTGTAAACAACGCCAAAAATATTTTGTTAATTATGACGATCCAAATCAACTTGACTTTCTTGCAGCCAGTCCAAATTAATTCTTCTCTGCACAAACAGAAAGGAGTTGGATTAAAGCGTGGAAGGAAAAAGTCACAGAGGTATTTTCCCAGACTTTCATCAGTTCCTTTGGCCTTTGGATGAAATCCACCATCTTGCCCTCACGTTACTGAACTTAAAGCAACAATATATTTGTGCAATGACACATTTATGTAAACCTTTCCTCTGCCATCTGCAATTACTGACAACATATCCCAGATACCAGATAATAACAAATTAAACTGGTGCACATGGGAGTTAGAAAGATTGCTGACAAAGTGGGTAAATCCGGCCACCCCCATTTACGGGGATAAACCCGGGTCAAATTTGGGTTGATGATGATGATGACACATACCTTGGTATAAATCCAATATCGCACCCTTCTTTTACTACTCGACCAATCCACCAGTCATCATTAAATTTCTATTGAAAACAAACAAAAATGCACAATCTTATTTAGTGTAGTTTTGTATCAATGATCTTTTCATATGACCTCTGAAATACTATGCATGTCCTACAGCATGATTGTGATAATTCAATATTATTGTTATTGGTACCTCAGTCAACAATGGTGATTTCAAAGAAGAAGCAATAATGTTATTACCTCTTTGACATGAAGAAAATCTTTGGCATCGAATGACACGGCAGCACCATGCACAGGTGAATCGTCATCAGCACTTCCATCATAAGGGATATTTGTTCTGACAGCAAACGCAACTTGCTTAGACTAAAGACAAACCAAAAATAATACATACAGAATTTCAGTAGTCAAATTGTAAATTTTAAGAAAAAACAACAAATTTCCACGACATAGACCCATATCACTCAATGTCCAAACAAAAGATTTTGCCCGTCGAACCTCTCATTCAATGTGAGGCTCGATGGGCAAAGACAATGCAAAGACAAAGCCTTTATTCCCCAATGACTTCAAAATGGCCGCCGAGTGATAAAGGTGAACATTATTATAACTTACCCGTGCAGCTTCCAAGGCATCTAAAGCTCTTCTCTGTAAGTCTCGCCTGGTATTCTCTCTCTCTTCAGATTCTAAACTGCTTGTGTCAGATGTCCGGTATTGGTTTTCAATGTCCTGTGAAATACAATGCAGGTCAAGAAAGAAAGGAATTAAGTTGTTGAAATTCAAGCAACTACATGTAACACCAACATTTCCAACTTATATACTTATTATTACATACCTAAGGAACTCCACAATCTGATAGCAATTCACACACTTGATGCTAATGTACATGTATTTTGCACACAAACTAGTAATTAGACGAACACTACGCACACTTGAATAAAATAATCCTCTGTGTACGTCAAAAAAAGTAGCCAATTTCTTTGTTGTTTTTGTGTGTGAACTTAAGAATACTAACATTGCAACAATATTGATTAGACAAGGTTGTACCAGATCACATATTAAAAGCCCCTACACTTTTTAATCAACAAAACAAGCATGGTCTTTCATCAAGCATAAAGTTAGAAGTCCTTGCAATTTTGCTTCTTATGAACTGCAAAAGTTGAATAAATTTGCCAAAATTGTCTCTATGAGATGACAACACAGACAGTGAGACTGTTTTGACTATAGTCATCTATAGTCTATAGGTTATTCTCAGCAAAGAATAAATATTTAGTCTAGGGACACTTCAGTTATCCTAAATAATCAGTTCCTTTTAGTGTTTTCAATGTTCAAACTTGACTCTTGTGATTTTGCACAAAAGAAGAGCACAATAACTAATAACTAATACCTTCACTGACAGGTAACCAGTTCTAATCAACAACAAAATAACACAGACAGATCAACAATGACCTTGAAATTAATAATAGTTACAGTAAATAACTTCAACAACACAAAGGAATAATAAACAATTATTCCATGAGCCCGCATTGGATACGAGATGGTAAATAGCCAATGAGGCGCATAGCGCCGAATTGGCTATTACCAATCTCGTATCCAACAAGGGCGAATGGAATAATTGTTTTATAAATTCTCAACCTTCGGTTTTGCTAAATTTTATGTGAGTTTAAGAAACGATCACAAAGCGATGTGATTTCCGGGTGCCAAAAATTTTATGCTGAGCGACGTTTGCCGCATTCATTTCCATATAAGGTCAAACCCAGGTACAATGGCTGATAACCGAGATCCAGTGATCCAATGAGAAAGCTAGAATTGCATTATCCGAGGTTGCAAATTTAATAAGTATTAGTATGTTCACTTCTTCAGGAATGAAAATGCCAGCCAGATTTATACCAAATTTGGACATGAAATTTCAAGAAACTTATCAAATACTTACTTCATAAAAAAAATCAGCAATCAAACAATAAGCAGTTCATTTCTCAGTAATTATGTGTTTTAAGAGAGTACAACACCATCAACTCTTTTTTTTCAAGTAAATACACTGTACTTCAATAATTATTGTACAACTTATCACATGCTTGCTGCATTCCAAAATAGCTTATGGAAATGCATTTTCTCCGCAAAAGAAAGTCATTATAGTTTTACATAATTTCTTGTATGATGATGCACTGACAGATTCTTGATTTTCATTTTTGCTGTATAATTTTATTAGTTTGCTTGGTTTCTTTGTGTTCCTTCCTTCTAGTTTCTCCCCTTGTAATAATGTTTTTTTTGCCCTTATTGTGCAACATACATTGTTTTATTTGCTCCTTTTCTATAGTTTTGTCATCTTTCCATAGATATGTATAGTTGACCATGATTATTGTAATTAGTTTTCTGTCACTGTTGTGCATTTAACAAATCAATGCGCTTTAGTGTTGTCTGTACTCTAATCAACAACGACATTCGTCATCACAATGGTCAAAATGTTGCAGATGCACTCATGTTTTTTTAACCACAACTAAGAAAGAGCAAGCAGTGTCTACACAGTCATGTAACTTTCTTGCAATAATTATTTGTATCTAACAGGCCATTACAACAAGAGAAACTGAAACACAAGCAGGGTTGTCTAGACTCTTATCGACAACTGCAAATTAGCCAATCAGATTGTGAGATTACAAGCAATGGTGATATTGTTATTTTTTCATTTTTTGGAATCCTAGTTGTTTTTTAGTCGTAAGTGTACTTTTATGTCAGAATTTTATTTGCTTTAATAGTGCATCCTGTGAAGAATAAATCAGACTACAGGTGCAAGGAGTCAACATTAACAACAAATATTACAAATAAAAATTTAATTATCACAAATGTCAGGAATACATGTAATTCCTATACAATGTATATTCCTGACAGAATGAATGAAACCTTACACGTAGACTGACAAATGCTACAAATGGAATAAAATATATTATTTATATGCAAAGAGAAAATAACAAGGAAGTCCTGTTTTTCTCATAAAATTTGAGATGTCAGTAGTTGGAACATTTGCAAATGGTGACGTGTAAGATTCAATTCATTAATGTCACATTTCCATTTGAATCAAGTCTTAAGCAATGGATACCCAAAAAGACTCATGAAAACATTCAAAACATCTTGTTTAGCCACAAATGTAATGTATGCATGAAAAAAAAGATGACATTGCCTTCCCACTTTTACTGTATGTGTACATTATAATAATAATAATAACACAATCACATCTACATGTATCTTTGTCATCAATACTAAAAACACTGGTGAGTTATACATGTATGCCTTCACAAAAACAATTCACAAAAAAAGTCATTTTAAAATAATACAATTACGTATAGCGCTCAAAACTGAAAACATGGCTTCACATTACAGCACATGTCAAATTGAATGCATTTTACAGAAAGTTACTGGAAAACGAGAACTCACCCAGTCATACAGTAACATATTGGCTTCTGAAGACGGACTCGACATGCATATAAAACAATACCAATGATTAAAACCTTCTGGATTTAGACTGTCTTCTCTGTAACCAAACATGCATGATAAATCGTATGCGAAAGAGAATAATAGCTTGCGATGTCACTTCCCACCCAACTTCACTCAATATGCAAATGTGTTCAAAACTAACAAAATATACATGTACAATCCACATAATCACACAATTTATTAAGTAACTGGCAATTTTGTTTATGCCCCTCCAAGTGTAAAAATTGGCAGGAAAAAAACTACATGAGCCTAGCAAGCACTTACAGTAAACAAAGATTTTCAACAGTGCCAGTACTGACAAATTCTGGTAGTTTACAAGAAATTACACAATTTGCTCCCAATGACAATAGAAAGTGTGTAACAAAAATGCATGCTCTTCAATCAAATCTGTGAGTCACCACAAATTTAATATGTAAAGAAAATATCTTATTACAATCTTCCAGAAAATATCAATAAAGTTTATATGAGATTATGAGAGACGTTTAGTTCTAGCTATTACCATCAAATGGGTTTAAAACGATACTGTTGCAGAAAAAATTATGCCGCTAAAAGACTTTTAATCTAAAAATCTTCAGGATAAATTATTCATTATCTCCTTGCTTTGAGAATAGGATTCATAAATAACTAATAAATGTTAAAAATTGATTGAGTTGAAAGAGAATTTTTGGTTTTGCTATGACACCAGAGATCACCAAGACTTTTACTGTAAAATTAGTAAAGAATAAATCCAAAAAAAGCTTTAAAAATAACACACTGAACAAAAGCCCCTCACATACCAATACAAATATAATTACATATAAAAATTATATAGTCTTAGAAAAACTCGGGTGAGAACATTTTTCTTTGGATAATAATATAGCACTTTAAAACTCTACAGAACTAAAAAATAATTATTAATTGGCAAAGACAAAACAAGACCTCCATCCAACAAACAAGCAGAAAAGACTATAAGCAAAGGTCCATTTTTGACGATAATAATACTTGAATGTGTCATTTATAGTTAAAAACTTTCTAAAAGATAGTTATTTTGAAAACTGCAGAAGGGAAAACTGAAAACCAGGATACATGTACACATCTTGAAAACTGAAACATGTATCCATAATTAATACAGCTCTTTATGCTGTGAAATTCACATGCCTATACACTCAGGCGACCAACAAACAGTTTTCAAATAAAATCCTGTTTTAGAAATTGTACCAGCAAATCAAACCATCTAACCTACTAAGATTGAACTGGAATGTGCTGCACTAATCAGTACAACAATAGAGGAAAGTGTGAGCTTCAAAGCAAATATTTCAAATTAATTTACCATTAAAAATATTTCAATGCAACAAAAAAATTAATGTACAGAGGCTTTAAGTAAGAAGGTAACCCAACTTTCCTTCAGAGAAAGTCAGGGAAGCAATGGCAAGCTTCGTTTGACTGTCCGCCAGGAAACAGAGCTCTGTACATAATGCACCCACAGATCACTAAATAATTTATAATTTCAAAGAATCAAAATTAGATTGACATAGACTCCAAAACAGTTTTGGTCCCCTGGTGAACAGCAGCATGTATTTAAAGGAAATGCAAACAACACAAATGATTGGTTTAAAAGGAGGATACCATGCAGTGGATCACGTCCTTGTTTTCATAAATACCTCCTTCTAATCTTGTTTGCCTGGTCTATTAATGGCCAGGGTGAAAATACGGAAGAATACTGAAGAAAATCTGAGATTTACTCCCAGCAATTGAACCATTGAAATAAAATTAGATCAAATCTGATCATTAATGTGGGCCACAAAGGAAGCCATAAACCAAGAACAAGTTGGAGGTCAGGCATACATTGCTGTGGCATTTCTGATTTTGAGTTGCAAAGTGTTTGGCTTATGACATCAAAGAAGGAATACTAGGCTTTTTACTACATGCAACTTGGCTGTATACCAACTGTCAGCTGATTAGCTAAGTTATTTTCCACATTAGAAGCTAAACCTTAGGCATAAAAATAATGGTCAAAATGTTTCTTCTAGATTTACCTGCCAACAGATTTTTGTCAGAAATATAGAAGTCAAGTTGCACTTCTTAATCACTCTGTATTTCTATGAGATCAAAATTTCAAGGAAACTTACTAAGAAAAAGCAATACAAAGATACATTGTGTCTATCACAGTGCCTATCACCTCAACACATATTTTCACTTTATTTATTCTCAGAAATCGTCCCACATACATTGTGTTGTTTTTAGAACCTTTCGATTGCAATTTCACTTTTTTATTGGCTTTAAAAGACGGGAAAAGTGGTTATACTTTGATCAATAACCAAGCAATGAAGAGGAATGGGTTTGATACCAGGTTGCAGTCACAATTTAATTTGCACTGCAGTTTTCAAAGAACTATCTCAATGCAAAGCAGTTTGTGACGTCAACCCAGATTTGATATGCTTGCTTCCAACGTTTGAGAGAGAATTGAAAAAACTAAACTGCTTGAAATTCAAATCATGCATTTAAAAATGGCGAATTTATCATGAGTAGATTATAAGAGTTGCTATAGCTACAAATGAAATTGGCCTACAAATAAAAGCCATTAATTAACGCTGGCCAACATACTACTAAAATAATTAGTAACCTTATTGAAACTGAAGGTACGTTGACTGCTGTTAGAACAATATAGATGATCAAAAGTAAAGATGAAAATCACAAAAAGGGATCTTCACTTCAAAGTACTTCCAACTCACAGCATTAAGATATACAAGAGGTCTCTACCTTGTGAGTCAGCTTGCACATGAAATCATAACCTGTGACCACCATTTAATGCTATCAACTATATTAAGTTTTTGTTAAACTGTGTTTAGAGTGGATTGCATGTTGTAAATCACCTAATTATACATATTCATTTGAAATAATTTGAAACACTACACAAAAATTGTGATGCAAAATGCAAAAGCAGGTAACACATGTACCTGCTCTCACAACAAACACTCTTGTATGCTAATTCACCCTTCATTTAACATACATGTCAATGACAAAAATAAAAAAGATTAAAATAAATTTGCTTGATATTATCATGATCAGAATTATTTCCACCCACTGACAGCACATAAATATGAAAAAAGTAAAGCATTGAATAATACTATGTGCATGCAATGTAAGTTAAGGAATTGCCAAAAGTGTTCCACTTCTACTAGTCAGGAACAACTATAAGTTTGGCATGGACAAATGTGACTTCTAAATTTTGTTTCAATTCTCTACATTCTAAGGAACTTACCATTGCCAATAAACAAAATTTAAGCAAAGCAAAAGAACAAATTGTGTCAAGGAATTTGTTTCAAGCCTTGGCTCATGAATGGCTTTGGATTCGAAAACAAACTTCACTTATGTCTTGTGGCAACAAAGCTTGTGCAATGTTGAAGATCAATGTTGTGTTATACTTCCACAAAATGTCTCCTCAAATATTATTAGCAAAAGCCAAATAAATGCCCAAGACAAACTAGTTTTTCCAACATTATGGCTCCAACACAACACTGCATGTCAATACTTCCTGTAGGGCCTCAGCTGCAATGCACACATACAGTTAACAAATTCTGTTTACATTTTGCCAACACTCCAGCCACTGTGATTGGCTGTCCTGACAATTTATATCAAACTTGGTTCTGCTTTGGTTATACTTTGAAATTCCAACATTGCAAATTCAACAACAGTCATTAATACGTTATTCAAGGACCTAAATAACACAAGTTCCCCTGATTGTTAAGACAGCATAAGTAGAATATGGTGCAAATTTGTGGAGAATAAAATTCAGTTAAAACTTGGAGTGGGCCTTTAATTTAACCATTCAACGACCACCAGAAACTTCTCATTAAATATGTATGCAAACAATAGGAATTCTTCCAAGCAACAGTTTAGCAATAAAGTTATTGGGGCTGAAAAAAGGCTGCTGAATTAAAATCATTCAGAACTTTTACCTTCTAGTTTTCAGAAAGGCAAGAGCATACCTATGTGTCCATTATAGCAAAAAGAATCTCTGTAAAGAGTAACTATAACTAAACATTACATTGATATTATGACTATTATTATTATACAAGAAATGGATATTAAGCAGTCACCTGCCAACCAAATGTGTATAAAACATTCATAACAAAACTCAGCATGTGTTAATTTTACATGTGACAAAACATTGCCCTGACAGTGCCCCATGAGAAATACATGAATAGCAACTTTAGAAAAACTGCTTTTTAAAACAGAAAAATCAGAATTGCTTTATCAGCAAATTCAAACAAGTTTGATTACGCAAATGCTGTCTAAGCAGTAACTAATAAGGTATATAAACACAATTAAAATTCTACCAGGCAAAGGCAGAATCCAAAGAAAAACTGCCATGATTTCAAAAATTATGTAACAGTGTACATACACTGTAGGGAGACACGCGATGTGTTTTGCACAGATCAGATTTTTAATTTTGGCCAAACAAAGTCGTAAAAATTGAATAGAAAGGGAAAAAAAAACATTAAAAGAGTTGTTTAAATGTTACACTTTTATAAAAGCCTAAACCTTATTGAGAGCATCCTCAAAGTGTATTTCTTCAGTTCAGTCTTTCATTTCATTGCCTCAATTTGGAAAGCTGATTCAACAACAGCAAAAGCTTGTAAATTCTGATGTGATTCCATTTGATTATAGTATTATAAGGTGCCCAGAAAAAATCCTCTTTGGAGGCTTTTAAAATAATAATTGTCTGGAATAATGTCTGGGAGGATGCTATTGATATGGTGAGTTATCTAAACTACAGTCTAACAGATGTAATTGAAATCACAAATCTCTTCTCAGCTGATTGAACGGAAATACAGTACCACGCTTTTCAACATGGATAATTCTGTATAACTGTTGGTCTAGCTGTTACAATGTATTTTGCAGATGACAGGAACACAGATGTTGAAGCTACCAAACTATTCTACCCTTCTTCTATTAGCATTTCCTGTTTCAATTGTCCAAACTCATTTCTGAGCATTGCTCTTAAAACCATTCTTAGACTAGTAACTTTCGTGAGAGACTGACAGTTAATAACTCGCCCATAAGTGAAGATGTTAGCTGCACTTAAAACAATAACAATATGAAGGCACTTACAGAACAGAACACAGTGACACCTCTTCAAATATATATCAGTTTACTAGTAAATTGCAACAGACCTACTGAATGTACAGTGTACATATTAAATAACTCTGCATTGATCAATTCCACTCTTGCAAAAGATGACACTTTACAGACTTACTCACACTGGATAAAAGCAAAAAAAAAAAACTTACAATTTTTGGAATAGCAAGTGAGCTTGAAGTAGACATGATTGCAATGAACAGGCACCAACTAATGTCCACGTATCTGTCTTGTAGATGTGTAAATGGTGCAGTTGATATCACAAGCAAATTCAACAGAAAGAGACTCACATTTTTTAATGAAATATTTGAGAAACTAGAATCTCCTAAGATAAGGAATGAACAATGCTATTAAGTCCAGAACTTTCTCAAGTCCAGAGACAGAAAACGGACGGATAAACAAAGAATTTCATTTGAATTTGTATTGTGTCTCGCTGTAAACTTTGCCCATTTATTAAAATGAGTTAATTAAACAATGGAAACTGTCATAAGTACCTATCAGAATATATTCTAAATAAAAAAAAACTTATAAATGCCAGGGCAGAAAATAGATTTCTCCAGTTTTATAGAGAATAACTCAAGGATGAATGAACAAAGGAGCCTAAAAAATTTTGACAACTCAACCACACTAACACAAGGAACAGATTTTCTTCCTGTGTAATTACATGTTTCACAATACATGTAATATGACTATAGATTTTAATTGTTTAACTATTTGCAAGTGATGTTCAAGGGTTCTATAATACTTTTGCAAGTTTGAAAGCACAGTTGCATTAAAATGTTTCCTTCCTGTTCAAAAATAATTATAGACATTGCTACTCTAATTACAATTTATCTCCATCAGGATTGAGGTGAAAACTTTGTTTTAGGAACACATTCATGACAGCTCTTTGTACTTTCCCCAACAGCATGCAGACTTGAAAAATTCTGAGATATGTTTGGCAAAAACATAATTATGTATATGAACCACTAATCATCTGCTTGCTCCCACAACAAGATCTCATCTCAAGCAATAATCCTGGCACATAGGCATGAACAAAATTCACCTTGCTTTTCTTGGCAGAAGGGAACATTGTTTTTCCGCTCCAAAATCAACTTCTGTACAAGTGCTGTTTGCAAACAACTCAACAGACCAACAGACACTTTAAATTTAATCTTCTGTCTTTTATATATATTATATATTCACACAAACAATTTGCTTATCAATCTGTCAGTTAACAAGGTGTGTTTTACAGATCACTATGTATCAGTTTACACTGTACATACTGGGTGCTTGTATTTGGTACTACTGAAAAACAAAATTGCAATAATCAGTCTAATTTTTATAAAGTCAACATAGAATCCAGACTTTAACACCTGAAAAGGTTATCAAGGGAAGTAACTTCCGAGCTCAACATAGCCTAGCCAAATCACTGAAATGAACAAGACTTGCTAATTTAATAACTAATGTTAGTAGTGCTGTTTTTGAAAAACAGTGCATGTTGATTTTACATGGATACATTTAAGATTACAAAACTGCTGAAAACAACCAGGATACACTTGTGTGCAATTTCAAGCCAAGATACAATGTAGCATTCATAAAAATGGAAGAGATTCTTTGAATTGTAACTTTATAAGCTTTACAATTCTCCAAACCTGAGTTGCATTAAACTACAGTATGTCATATTGTAGAAGAAAGAGTCAACTTGTGTAAACACTCAAATTTGTTGAAACAATAACAAAAAAAATTCAAATCATCTCCAAACACAGACACTTCTTTGCTCCGCTTACTAAGTTTGCCTCCAAAACATAGAATCACTGGAAATAATAGATCAATATAATACCTACATTGATCTGTATTTAGGGTTAGGGTCACCCTTAATCCTAACCATAACCCTAAAACCTAACCCTACTCAGAGATTGGATGTTTTTATTACTTAAGAAGAAAACCTCTCAGAGAAGAGGGCAGAACCAACAAAACAACAAACTAAAGTTACATGTGGTGCTGGATTTGCAGGACCGTAGGGAAGGGGGTGCAGCTGCAGAGGTCCACTTTTTTGCTGACCAATGATTCAAAAAAGTGAATTGATTAAAAATACATATAGTATGATTCTGTTCTGATTCACTGTTTGTGTAATAAAAATGAAGTGCAAGTGCTCTAAGACAGCTAGCCAGCATAACACAAGAGAGGCTCTCTTTACTTCCCCTTATGCACATCCACTATCTAACAGACATTGATCTGGAAGTTTGCTAAGAAGTACCCGAGGAGGTTTCAGCTTGGCACACTACTGAAAGTGCTGATCATCATGGTTTGCTGCAACAAACCCTGTGAATAATAGGGATTTTCAACCTTATCTCTATTTTTGTTCTTTTAATTAAAATGGTGACATTATTTTGTAAAACTGTAAAATATATACGTAATGTAGTCTCTGCAACAAAAAAAAATCAATTTTGAAGTTCAAAAGTTTGAGTAATATCCATGTTTTTAAGTTTGGCTTTTGGCTGCCTTTTTTCATATAATACTGCCTTCAGAATGCACGAAATGCAGTCTCAGACAACCCAATTTTCAAAATTTCCCTGGGAGCATGCCCCCGGCCCCCCAAGAGGTTCACACCCCCGGGACTGTTAAGAATCCCAACTGGCTGAGGCAAACCAGTTGGCTATTTACAAATGTATCCGAAAAGTTGAACCAGGGACCACCAGGAACAAATTCCACAAGTGGTCAGAACAAGTCTTGAACCTGGGAACTCCAGATCTCAAGGCAAGCGTCCTAACCACCAGGCTGCACTGGATCGCACGGTCCTTCTGCTAAAAAACCTGCCTACAGGTCTGATCTGGGAATCAATCATTGGCCATGTTGGCGGTGCTCTTACTACTGCACAGATCCCCACTTAAGAATAAAGTACATAACATTTCTGCCCAATTTCTTTCACACTCACTAATTGACTTATTTCATTATCATCCTTTCATTTCTCTTCTTTTTTGGCTTAGATACTCCAAATATAACTGAACATGCAGGAGTACAACAGCATTCCTCTAGTACTTTAGCAAATAATGTGAGGGACAAAATAATGATATGGATTCACCATCCAATAAGAGAAATCAGTGGGATGAGGGAGTGTCACACCACACTGGTTTCAAAAGGCAGTAAGTGGCCATATACACAGGGTGCTAAAACAGTTTTTTCTTCCAACAAGGCCAAACAAGTTCCAGCAGGCAGACATGGCTATTGCATTAATGAGTCGCAAGGCCATTGTAAGTATCATCTGAAATAACCCACCTTACACCATTAACTCAACCTACAAGGTATTTCTCTCTAAAAAATTAACTAACACCAAAAATATAATAATAATTGAAATCAATAAAAGATATTGGCCAAGACTTAGAAAGACAGTTTCCAGTCCAAATGACATTTTTCCCCCACAATGAAATATAATTTTCAACTGCAGAACATCCTTGCTATAGAAACCAAACATTAAATTGGTATTAAAACTAGAAAGTTCAATGAAAAACTTGTTTTCATAGCCTGAGAACAAGCTCTCTCATGGGATGCAGGTGGGCGGGTGAGGAGGAGAGAGAGCTTGCGATCATGTCTCGTAAATTTCAATTCCGCCCCCAGTGCCCGCATCCTCTAAGGTGTTGAGCTGTAAAAATCTGACCAATCAGATCTTACCAGATATATGAACCCAATGTAAATAAACACCTAGCAAGGATTTTTCTAGGATCGCATGGCGAACAGAACAGTCTCCAAAGAAGCTTTGTTTGGGAAGGAAACCAAATGGTGAAAGTCCTAATGCTTATTGTAGATGCTGTAAAATTTCCCAAAGGACAAACAACCAAAACTGGTTGATGCTCTTTCACTTTAAGAGCAGCAGCGGCAACATAAACCTGGAAATCAAACTTTTGTTGTATCCTGTCGGTAAAACAGATAGGACATCTCTGCCCTGAAGCAAAGCTTCCACCGCCTGACACTGTTCGGGTCTTAAATTCAATGGAGACTTCAAATGTAATGCAAAAATTCACGCAAGCTTTACAGATAAAATCCTCACTGTCTGCCATTTTTAATTGTGTTGAGAAATTGCGCGCATGAAAGGTATAGTATGTCATCACCTGATCAAATTGGCCAATCAACATTTTCACATCCACTTTTTGGATGCAGATATTCAAATTTACGAGACATGATTGCAAGCTCTCTCTCTCCTCCTGGCCCACCCACCTGC
The DNA here is from genome assembly GCF_036669935.1 of Montipora foliosa. NCBI lineage: Eukaryota > Metazoa > Cnidaria > Anthozoa > Scleractinia > Acroporidae > Montipora > Montipora foliosa. The sequence continues at coordinate 11,795,534 of NC_090882.1, read as the reverse complement.
ACCCCGCAAGAGAGCTTGCTTGCAGGCTATTGTGTTCACTAAATGTGACACTCAGAATTATCTTATAGCTTCACTCCATCACAATCCTCAAATCAAGCACATGCACCCTGTTATACCATGCACAGTCCTAAAAAAATTAGCACTTGATGGTGAAGTTTTAGTCTTTCGCATAAAGATATATTTTCAATCACAAATTAATATTCTACTCAGAAATATGAATTGCAAAACCTCAGAGATAGAGAATTCAAATAGTTTTCACAAAATAGCTTCAGAACCATCACGATGCAATTTTTTTACGACACCCACGCACTCTGTGATATACACAAAAAAATGATTGTTCATCTTGACTCTGCAGTCTTAACATTAACCATGATGTTCATCTCACTTATTTACCATTAAAGATTCAAAAATCAGTAATGTACCAAAAATACAGTTGGCAAACAAGAATATTATGTAAGTAGTTTCAAGGAAAATGACGCCAAATTTGTTACTGAGAAACTAAAAATACTGATAAAAAGGTCAAGACACTTCTCCAAGGTTTTAAACATTTTCAATATACAGCTAAGGAGGCAGTCCAAACAACAGTTATTGTTAAAGACAACAATAAAAATAATTATTATTATCGGCTCTCCCAACATCAGTTTTAAGTCGTCTTAATATTACTAAAAAATAATGTTCGCAGTAAGACTGCATAGCTTAAATGTCAAACAAAAAATAAAAAAAATGTCGATGGAATTACAGTGAGCAAACGATGCCTAAGAATATGTACGGATCAAATTCCCTCAACGGCAAGGAAATGGAAGTCAAAGTATTTTGCCGTGCGAAAGCCAATGAGATCAGTTCGATTGTAAACAAGCACGGTAATGCTCTCAGCAAAACACCGCACGTTACAATCCGGAAAGCTTATTGCTCTCTTTCGGAGAATTCGAAAATAAACCACTAAAACTTTGTAAAGGATTTTAATTCCTTAGCACAACATCTAGCCGAGGGAATAATAATGTAACAGCGCTTAAAATCTGACTGCTATGAAAACTACACAGTCTGTTCTTTTCACGTATTAATATGCAAGTTTGCCGACCTGAACGGCCAATTTCAGGCAGGCTCGCGTTATTCTAAAAACAAAATTGCCTTTTACAAATGCCTTCCAGTTACAGCGATAAACTCCGGGTAAACAACAACATTTTCTACGGGCTTAACTTTAACTTAGTGCCGAATTAAGACTTAGAAAGCATGACTATATATATATACCTTCGGAAAACCATCGATTCCCGGCTTGTAAATGTATGTTCCAATTCTTGGCGTGTACTGCCGATCCCAACCCTAAATGATCAAACGAGAAACCCCGACTTCATCACTCTGCCAGGCAGATAATAACCCAAATAAACGTCAAGCGCTTTCTCGTTTCGCTTACGGCCGTCTTGAATATAATCGCTGAAGGGAATACAACTGGCTTCTAAACCAACCTGTTCTTGAACATCGCTAGCAGTTGACAATGAGTGAGTGGAGCTCGCTCTGTCATAAGGGTCTCTAGGATTCTGGGCCATCACTCGGTCTTAGCAAAAGAATCATGCCATAGAAAGAAGGTATTTGCAGGAATCGTGGACAACAAAATAAACTTTTAAGGCAATGTATGAATATAAATTGTTATATGCAGAACCACATAGACACTTCAGCAGATGGCGGCTTTCACTTATTTGCATCTTGTGACGTAGCTATCATCCAATTTTTGATTGGTCCCCACACACAGCCTCGACACGACATTCGCCATTTTGAGGAATTTCCGAAAAGAAGAAGCTGACAGGTCTTTTTCAGGTCAAGCATTAATAATTTCCTTTTTTGAAATTCACTTTTCTTAAACTAAAAATAGAATCACTAAACGTGACCGGAAGCAAAAAACTGTTGCTAAATGAAACAGAATTACGTCAAACAATTCCAGCGCCCACCTGATTTTTGTGTGGTCAAAAATTGTCGTGGGAAGGATAGTATTATTTTTTCTTCGCGCAT
>NC_090882.1:11771030-11788530 GCF_036669935.1 Montipora foliosa | reverse complement strand
TGCCCCTGTCTTTCGATAGGCTCATTAAAATGTTTCTTTGTGGATGGGTTGTCCATCTACTTTGCCCGATTCCGGCGTCAAATAAAACGAAACGAGTACTCTGACGCTCGCCAAGCATTGCAACAATTAGCAAGTGTTACAAAATTTGACACTCGGGCAGCTTTTATTTCATTTTCCAACGAACCAGTCTCTGATTGGCAGTGACCTGGACAGATGATTGCAACATATCATCTCTCAACTTTTGTCTCAGTACATGTCAACTACAAATGAACCACAGAGGTCACAGAACATGAGAATGGCAGATTACGGTACATGACAATAACAGAAGACCTATTTCGAACCATCTTGACAGACAAATTACATGTATTCATGTAAGGGTTGTCTGATGGTCACGACATGTTAAGGGCAGAAATCTGGATTCACGCACTACAACTTTAGAGGATCACGCATCACGGTATGTATATTATTCACGAATCACGGCTGTATTTCTTCAGTTTTCCCGATACACGCTCTGTTGTCGGGTCAATTCACGGATCACGAGAAACCCCTTCCAGACCCTCTGAAAGGGCTTTATAATCTTGAAAAATAATTGTCCCTTTTCTTCGAGTTTAAATAGAATAAAATTCTCGTCTTTCCTAGCTACAGAAAACGCTTAATACTCCTATAGTCTAAGGTATAAGGAAACTGCACTACAGATAGGGTTTCCGACTACCTATTATAAACATGCAATTGGTTGTTTCAAAAACGCTCTAGTAGCGCTATCCTGCCTCACTTAGGATTTGCTTAAGGCACAACCCATATCAGTTTCTCGCCTTAGCTTGAGCTTTATAACCCCTTTCGTCATTGTCAAAGAAGTCTTTCGTCTCTAAACATCACCAACACCATTTTCTTTGTTTGTTTCGTCATTCATCTTGTTATACGCCTCAGTAAATTTCTCATCGATGAAACTTTCTACCAAACCTTGAATTTCTTCCTTATCTGGACATTTCAGATCACTCAATCTCTGTCTAATGTCCTCCACAGCCGAGGATGTGGATCCACGATGGAGTTCCAAAGATGATCTCACTAACAGAGTAACATCTAAAGGGATGAGTGCTGCGCTTATGACAGAGCCAGCGACGTGCGCCACGCGCGTACCTGCAAAAGCCGCGGTACGTGCCACGGCGCCTGCAGTTGCGACAGCTGACGTTGTCAATGTGGCGGCGGCCGTGACCGCTCGGAAGAACTTAGCACCAATGTCCACTCTCTCTTCCGTTGATGAACCGATGACGTTAGAAAATATTCGGGCGCGCAAGAACTGGAACCCATTTCCTTCCAATTCCCTGAGTAGCAACGCGTCGTCATGTAACGGCTTAAGGAACTCTGCTAACTGAGAGATGAAATCTTCCAGGGAGTCTAACTGCTGTTGAAGTTCAACGCAAGCTGTGTGATCCTCCTCAATTGCCACCTGAACATCTTTGAGACCTAACTTTTCCAAGATCATCTCAACAACTTTGGAGCCTGACATAACCAGTCCTCCTGCACCACCAATCCCAGCTCCCACAAGAGACACAATGATCCCGGCACCAAATGTGAAAGGTGCAGCAATGAGACCCGCCACAGACAGAATACCTCCTACAGTGCCCATGGATGCTCCTGTAATGGTTGTTATGTTCACATTCCTGTGATGTTCGTGTAGTTTTGTCGCCAGCTCTTCTAACTGCTCTAAAGTACGCCGCCTGATCGGTATCCACTGAACAAAGGCGTAAATTAATTCCATTCTCAGTCTGCGTAACTCTTCAAACCGCTCTGTGATTTGGTTGACAATAAGCGAATCCTTAGTTGCTGCTACATCGTCTCTATTATCATCTTTTGTCATTGTTGACGGAGCACTTCCTAAAAAAAACAGTGAAAATGCACATCAAACGCGTGCCTCAAGCGGATTTTCTAAAAATAAAGCAGATCATTTCTTCAACCTCGTTCCCAGGGTCTTCCCTGCCTCCTTTGTCGAGACAAGGGAAGCAGAAGAAGTTGGACCAAGTTGAGAATAAATTTGAATATTTTATTGACAAAACAAAGTGTGACTGTGTCTGAATACAGATCATGTCAAAAATAAGTAAGAGCTGAAAAACTTCAAGTATTCTTACATTGAAAACCGAATGGTTAGTCCAACACGGAAGTAAACTGAATTGAAAATAACATGAAGTACGCTTTCGATTCAGTCGGCCATATTTTGCTCTATGTTTTTGTTACGTGCGATCGCCATAAGGTCGACGATTTCGTTTGAAACTGAAGTCGCATACTGTTATTTGTCGCCTTTTATTGGGCCAATATCGCAGATCATTGATCTGGCTTGGTCGTAAACATACCGTATTATATTGTTTTATTCGCATCTTATTCACAGGGGTTTGAAGTATATAACAAGCGACAAAGATTGCAGTTATAAATGCAACTCTAACTACCAATTTACAAAACAACGTGAACCATCAATTCAACAACCGATGCCATCAAACATGGTGGAAATGTACAAGATTTCTTGATGTTTTATTTTCGCGCTTCTTTGTCGTTCTTACAACAACAAATATTTTCTTACTAACCTTTTTTTGCCATGGTTGCAGTAACTCACTTTATTGATACAGAAGACGACGAGATGTGTATTAATTTCAGTGTTCAAGCATGCGACCACACTCTCCCGATGTAATCGTAATTTCCAAGAACAAGATCATTGATTCAGTCCTGTCAGTGTAACCACTCTGCAACACTGTTGAATGATGAAAAACCAGGCTATAACAACGGCTGAAAATACACTCAGATATAAAGACGCTTCCAAGGGTTCAGCTATCTCTGCGAGAGCGCGCGGAATGTCTTTCATGAATTGTCACGTCACGGTGACGGGAAAACAGCCACGACGTGAACGGAAAATTGACATTTTTTAGATCGGTAGAGCGAGAACTGGGCAGAGCATGTTAAAAAGGTAAGGGGAAGGTCTTAATGCGTGAATGATCGCATTCGAGATCACCCGGGTAATGATATAAACTGTTCAAGGGTCAGAACAAACTGCTTCATGTACAAGTATGACGTCAAGCGTGTTCATGTATAAGGGGTATTTTCAAGAAAAGTACTTTTCCAATGCTCGAAAAACACTCTGGTGCTCCGAACAGCTTGTGACCTTCCAACTACTAGTTCGGATAGCCATCAAACTAAGTTCGGGTTACAATCGCTGCAAAGACTAAAACTGTCCGAATGGAATATTCGTGCAGTCGTAGTTAAGGAAATTCCGGTGAATCAATCAAAAGTTGTATGGGTGTTTCCATCTTTAATTGTCCCAACCCTCAACCCTCAAGGAACCCTCTATTTTGCCACCCAATAAGATTCTCGTCGACAGTGAAATGATCTCCTTGGGCCACTTAGCCCAAAAACATTTTCGTTTAGGCACAAAAAGGGAGGAAGGAAAGTCATGAAATTACGTTGTGATTCGTGTTTTGACAAAGGATTTTCTCCAAACTTTGATTCGGGTCTTGCATGTTGCAGTCGGCCAAAAAATCTAGACAAAAACAACAACAACAACAACGACAAGGTTCTTCCTATGTTTATTTACTGATCATCAGGACTGATCAACTCATATAATTTTTTAAGTTAATTTCAAATGCCATTTCTTGAAGTGAGTTTTAACATCTAAGAGAACTTTATGAAGAAAATTAAACTACAGAAAACAGAAAATCCGCTGATTTACAATAAAGGAAAAAATCGTCTTTGAAGTTCGACAAAGTGCTAGATACAAAAATATCACTATTAATACTACTCAAATTATTCAAGCCTCAATGTTTCAGGATTTCTTAGCATCTTTATCTTTGTCCTGGACGTTCTTATCTTTAGTGTCTTTGTCTTTTTCCTTTTCCTTGTCTTTTTCTTTGCTCTTTTCCTCCTTTTTGCTTGCTTCATCTCTTTCAGCATCTCTGTTAGCTACCTTATTATTAATAAGGTTATGAAGCGCGATCACAGCTCGCACAAGAGATGCCACATAAACAACTAACATCTGGTCATTGCTTTTAACAGACAACGACTTGACAAATTCCTCCAGATTCAAATTTGGTAACAAATTGAACACATCTTGTAGCTGGTAAATTATTGTGTGGTTAACAGGAAGCTTGCCAGTAGCTACTTTGTCAAGATAATCTCTGATATCCTGGAGGCGTGAATTTAAGCCTTTAAGAGACAGAAGTTGGTTTGTTATGCGTTGAGAAAGAGTTCCGGCTGTAAGGTTCTTTATGTCCCTAAACACAACAAGAAAAACAGATTAATTTTTATTAATCACCATACTCTGAGTAAGTTTTAGTTAGATTCCTATTCAATTATTGAATGCTTGTTTGTGTTTAGCAGGGAGCTTTAGATACGTGTACAACTACATGGATGACCACAATGTTCAGAACTTTTCAAGTGCATTTTCCTGAAGTTGAGCTTACAAAGAATGTTCGAAAGTACAGGGGTTTGAAATGGTCCAGCTGTATGTCTCTTGGAACAGCACTGGCACTAAGGGCTGGAGGCTGCAGCATTCCCTAGTCTACTGTGTGTATGATGCCTGGCTTAACTTACAGACAGAGGCCTCTACCTATCATACTTAATGCTTCCTTACTTGGTCCCCCCCCCCCCCCAACACATTCCTCCACCTGATTTGATTTTTCAAGCCACTTGAAAGCTTAGTAAAAGCCACACAAAAACGTATGGGATACACTTTGTCACCTTTAGAGTGTATTACCTGAGTAAGTGCTCAACTCCAACCTCTTCTGCTTCTTCAGCACCAATCTCACTAGCGATGTGTTCAAAGGTTTTTGTTGTTGGAGTTCCATCCTGAAAGAGAGAAAATAAGATTTGAAAGAAAAAGTTTGAACCACAAGTATATATAAAGTAAAGGAATATTGCCTTATTTTATTCAATTGAAAACTTTGCCATTAAAAGTAAAATAAAATTTTATCATGTTACATGTACTGTACAATAATAATAATAATTAATAATAATAATAATAATGATAATAAAAATAATGTAAAACTTTATTTCAAACTATCAAAACAATTAGTAAATATTTACAATTTTAAACTATATATATAGAAATTTTTTACAAATTTTAAAAACTAAATTATATGTTCACGATAGAAAACTATTTACGATATGTGAATAATTTAAAAATGGGAAAAAGACAATTAAGCATTACTAAAGAAAAAGCTAATCAAAAATCTAAGCCTAAAATTATGAGTACAAATGTAGACCACCTACAGCGAGAGTGAAGTCTTCTGAGACCTCACGTGATTTGAAAGGATATCTAGAGCCTCTGACGCATCTGTGTACAGTTCTTAATATAGCAAATGAGAGCTGTATTCGTAGCCAGGAAATAACACTGGTGTAGGGTTCATTATTCTTGCTCGAAAGCTTATTTGCGAGAGTTCTTAAAAGGTTCTGACAGTCGAGTCCCATGCCCCCGTTTGTACCAAACACCAGAGATGTAAAAGTTCCCATCTCTACATCCATTACTCTCTAGCTCTCTTATAGTGAACCAAAATATAGCCTGAGTTTTTGAGTGGACCCAGATATTGTTTACCCATTCACACCTGAATTGCTCCAATTGACAAGTAAAATAGTCAGGCATTACACAGAGTAAAATCTGCAAGTCTCACTGTCACATGGGGAGGGGCTAAAGGTTAGGGTTAAGGTTAGAATAACAACATATTAAATACCATGACAATATCCTTAGAGCGGTTTTCAATTGAGTGTCGAAAGTAATTAGCGAAATACTTTGGTTTTGCATCTACTTCACTCAGTGATTGGTCCAGAGTTCTCTCGCCACTTTTTCAACCAATCAGAAACGAAAGCAAAACCAATCGTGGTTCGCGTGTGTACATTTTCCCGAGTTTTGATTGGTTAACTGGATTGTCTCCGTCCTTTTTGATTGACAAAAGTAATTACTTTGGTTTTGGTTTTACAACATTCATTTGAAAACTGCTCTAGTAATCATTAGTTAGAACTAACCATACTTTCAGTAACTCAGCCCTGTGTGCTTGTATCAAGTATTGGGCATCACCACTCATAGTGACAAAATTTAAGGAAAGGAAGTAAAGTAACTATCATTTGCAATCTGGTGTAGAGCAATGCCACAGGCAGAGATCAAGGTGTCCAAGGGTTCTTTACACACACTTACATCATGTACTTCTTCAACAGCCACATAAGCATCTGTTGGTAAACCAAGATCTTTAGGCTTCGCATCGATAATAACAAGAACCTTGTAACAACAAAATGAAGTGAATTAATAATTAATGTTAATCTTTTAAAGACTGAGGATAATATCTGCATCAAGGTACCAATACTGTACAAGACAAATTGGGTGTGAAATGTTTAGCTACCAGACTCAAATTTGAACAATAATAATATTTATTGTATGGCCCGTACGGCCCCGCGCGCACTTTTATTGCAAAGCTATTGGGAAAACCCCTGTATGAGGGCCGTACCCATTAGTGCGAGCAGGGCCGGAAAAAGCTGTACGGCCTACTAGGAACACGTACTGCTCCGTGCAATGCAATTTTAGGGGATTTCGTCACTTTTAACATCCAAGTAATAGGCCACTTCGGAAAATACCATAATACTCTTTGTATGAGCATTGTTTTTGTTTTCTCTTGGGACCTTTGTAAGTCCCTAGAGAAACTGGAAACAATGCTTATGCAAAATTTGGGGGGACAGACAAAGATTATTATGGTATTTTCCAGAGTGGCCTATTTACAGCCAGAAAAGCAAATGCAAACAACGTATTAGACAAATTTTCTGAAGTGCATATTTTTTGTTTTTTATTTTGTCCTAACTTCATCTTCTGAGTGCTCATAAATAGTGTAAAGAGCCCATATGATAAAATGCTTGTTGACTGAGTTTAGGTTGGGCCAGACAGGAAAATATTTGCCCCTTGGTCATGGCCCATGGACCTCGCTGCGCTTGGTCCGTACGCCATGACCTCAGGCCAAATATTTTCCAGTCCGGCCCTCCCAATCAGTCAATAAGTACATAATCATTCTTTAAAACCTGAATGCAAGGCTCCAAACATGTCAAAAATCTTGAATACACGACACCCATGAAAAACTAAGGAAATAACTTTTCTAGTATAAACTCCAGAGTGGAGATTATCTTCCTGACAAAGACATACTTTTAAATTGTGTGCATACTTTTCCAAGAATAATTAAGGTGAAGTGAATGTTAAACAAGAAAGGAAAACTAGCCCTCCAACAGATCTTTCTCACAAGATTCCCCACAGTTTAATGATAAACTCTTCTTGATCCATTTACCGGTACTGATGCACATCAAGCCTATCACAATTAAAAAAGTACCAATGCTTGCTCACCGAGTTTGTACAATATCTCCTTATTAGCTCATTCACTTTAACATCATTATGATGTAGTTTTGGACCAGTGTGGTACCAACCTACAATTCGTTCTCTAGCTGCAAAAAATACAGTGTATAAATAAGAAAACAATTACCAGTAAATAAATTTAAAGACATCTACTCATAATTATGTGAAGAAAAACTTTCACATGGATCACTTAATTCCTCATGAATTAAATCAAAAACACCATTATCCATTGACTCCTAGGAGTGAGACTAAATTCTTGACATTTACCCCATGGAACCTCCATCACATTATCAATGATGCACTTCTTGATGTAAAGCGTAAACGGAAAGTACCCTGTATTTGGGTAGAAGTGTATGTTAAGTCTTTCCCCTAATAATATTAAGTGGCACCAAGAGCATTGAATCCTGGCTTTTTGAAATCTGACTTTTATGACAATAAAAATAATTATTACAGGGTTGGGAATGAAGGAAAAGTGAATGATAGGTCACTGATGCCCTTGAACCCTATATGTACAAAATTCACCAGCCCCCTTCCAAAACGAATTACATTGTTATATTGGCAGTGATACTGAGTAAAATCATTAAAAATAAGAATGTTACTTTTTTACAATACATTTACATTTTTGTAATAATGTGTTGCCTTTAATCAGGAATTTCTACTTTTATGTGTTGATTTCTCATAATTATGCAAACTCAAATGATAGAGAATCTTAGGACATGAATAAACACAATCAAAAAGTTGACTTCTGAGAAAAGGTAACAGACTAAGTATCACCTGGAAAAAAAAAAAAGACTTCTTTGAGCAAAGTTGAAAACCAACAAATTCAACCTAACAAAAAAAATGGTGACGAGCAAGGCTCCTTCAACATCACTGCATGGACAGTTCACATTTACTCACATGGTTTGTGCAAAACCTACCATTCACTTTCTTGAACATTCCATACATGTTTTCTAGATAATCGTGATCCAAAAACCAAACACTTGGATCCTTGTCATCTTCATCAAATGGAACTGCCAAAAAGCATACAAAATTACGCCTAAGTTACATGTATTTGTATTTAAATAAATTAACTGATTTCAGCTTTAGATTGTTTATGTCAAAAAATGATCATGGTTACTGAAGTTCACAAGACAAAAAAGTGGCTAACTTAGGCTGTAGAAGCAACTTAACACTATCTTTATTCATATTGGCATTTGATATGCGGAAATGAAGTTACTTTGAAGAGATGGCCATCACAGTTAAGGAAACAACATAAGAAGTTGCAAAGACATCTAAAAAACAGACTTAAAAATGACTATATCCAACCACCATGAACATTCTGTCACTGAGATATCAAGTCGTCTGGGTACTGGGGGTATAAAAATTAATTTTAGAGTAATATATTCACATTTTAAAAATTAACTTTCCTTTTCTTGTCATGATCAATTTATTACCCTTACATGTTACATGTTCTTAAGACAAGTATTAACTCGTCAGAGCTCACACAGGAGCTGGAGGGAGTTGATCACAAGCTGCTGCTTCCCGTTAGTGAGGCCTGATGGCAACAGATAGAGCATGCCTCAGCTGATGATCCAGTGCTTCAGGAGCTGAGACTGATGATACAGCGTGGGTGGCCTTCTAACAGAGCTGATGTCCCTCAATGTCTGCTTCCTTACTTTGACACCCATGATGAGTTAGTGGTACAATGCATGATCATGTTCAAGGGCCATCAGTTTGTCGTGCCGGCTGCCATTCGCAAGAAGATGATGGCAGCCACTCACAACAGCCACATCAGAATTGAAGCCTGCATACGTTGCGAATGTGAAAGCTGATATTGGCCAAAGGATGACAGTCGAACTCAAGGAGTACATTCAACATTGCGATGTCTGCCTCGCTCACCGCAATGAGCAGGGTAAGGAGCCGCTCGCACAGCATGATATATTTTGCAGCCAGGCCATGGTCCAAGGTCACAGCAGACTTGTGCCAACTCGAAGGGAGAACTCTTCTAGTCATATCAGACTACTATAGTAACTTCATCGAAGTCGCATGCGTCACAGCAATCATAGCGCAAAGCATAATCAAAGAGTTGAAAGCCGTATTCGCAAGATTTGGGATCCCACACATCCTCGTTACATGGGAATTCAAGCACGTGACATTGTCTCTGACCTATGTATGCTCAGTCGAATGGAAAGGTGGAGAATGCCATGAAAACAGTGAAGCGCCTTAAGGAGAGCAAAGACTCTGGCCAGTCGGAGTAACTGGCACTACTAGATTGGCAAAACACTCCCACCACGGGTATTGGAATGAGCCCAGCGCAAAGGCTGATGGGAAGGCGGAGCAAAACACTACTACCAATAACAGGCAAACTGTTATAGCCAAGGTACAACACAGAAGGAGAGGCCCACATACTACTGGGAGCAAAGCAGCGCCAGCAGTTTCATTACAACCAACACACAAAACCTCTTGAAGAGATCTCTCCTGGCGAGACGGTGAGAGTAAAACTGCCTGGCAAGGAACGCTGGACAAAGGGGACATGCGCCGAACCTCTAGATCACAAAAGCTACTTTGTCAAAATAGGCGACATTCAATACAGGGGAAACCAAAGACACCTCCTGAAAACAAGTGAGCCCAGCTCACTGGCACCGGGCAAGGACATTAAGCCTACCCCACCAGCAAGCGAAGAGAACAACACCGGGAAGGAGGACCTCCCAACCCCAGAGCTGCGCTGATCTGAGCGTGTCAAACAAGCATCAGTGTGGAACAAGGACTACCACATCAAGAACACTATCAACTGTGCATAGCTAATCACAATTTGTTTCTGTTTTTTTCTATAAGGGGAAAGATGTAACAATATGACCTAAAATTCTATCTCCAATGATTGCAACTTGATCTAAAAACAACAATCACACGTGTAAGGTCCAAGTTTCGATCAGATCAATTGCGTCCAATAAACCTTGGTAAAACTCCACTCTTGTGGAACTCCTATTGTCTGGATCTTCTTATTACAGGTGAGTGCATACAAGTGAGGGTGAATGCGTTCAAGTGAGGGTGAGTGCATACAAGTGAATGTGAGTCAATACAAGTGACAGTGAGTGCGTACAAGTGAAGTTGAGTGAACATAAGTGAAGGTGGGTGCGTACAAGTGAAGGTGAATGTGTATAAGTGAAGGTAAGTGCGTAGAAGTGAATGTGAGTGAGGCTGAGTGCATGGAATTGTAGGTGGGTGTATGTTGGTACCATATTTGGATATACTATATCTGGTATAATCATATAAAGTGCTCTTTATGCATGCTAGCATGCAGTTTCAACCACTCTGTATGCGAAGTTTCAGGAAACTCCAACCAGCCTTTTTGGTGATCTTGAAACCTCTGCACTTGACCAGAGTGTTAAATGGGAGGCTCTTCAGGAGGATTTGCCCTCTTTTCAAACGTTAAGAGCTCTTTTTGCTTGACGATGGTCAATGACTTCCGATCTTTGCAATGATATTGATATTAAACAAATAGCTGTTGCTGCTTTTCTGGATCTACGAAAAGCCTTTGATGTTATAAATCATAATCTACTCTTCAAGAAGTTGGAATCTGCAGGTGTGCCTGGCTCTGCGTTTCATTGGTTTAAAAGCTACCTCGAGACAGGTTCCCACAAGGGTCTGTCTTAGGACCAACTCTCTTCTGTGCACATTATAACGATGTTACATCAGCAGTGAAACACTCAAGTTGTACTTTGCTTGCTGACGATACTGAAATCCATTACAGTGATGGAGATATCAACAAAGCATCCAATTGTGTTAATGGAGATCTTGACAACATTAGCTCATAGTTATCAGGTAATCAGATGGTTGTACACCCAGGCGATAAAAATCAATTACAGTGTACAACCTTTTTATCATTCAAAGCAGCCTTACATAGTTTTTTGCTAAAATCGGACAAATTAAGTCATAGATGCACGGTAAATTAAATATTGTATTTCTTATTGCTATCCTTCTTTATCTGTTAAGATAATATTTAAATAGTTAATTTTGATTGTATGTGATATGATTGTATTTTACCCTTTATTATCATTTTTATGTAGTTTCAGAAATATTATATTTATCTGCTCATGTATTAATACCAGTTTGTTTTTAACAAACTGATACATTTTCAGCAGTTTAAATAAAGTTATTATTATTATATTATTACAACTCCGAAGAGCTGAGGATAATGATCTTACAGTTACGTGCATGCGCAAAGAGCTAAAATTAACGCAGAATACGAAAAGACGAGTTCCTGATTACAAATGAAAGTTCCTGTTCCATTCATGGGTACATATAAGCTTTTATTCTTACCAGCAAAACTGTTTGCAACATCAAGAACACCTTTTCGTCTTGAACCCAGCAAGACTCCAACAACTCTCTTCTGGTTTCCAACTTTGCCCATTCTATAAAAGTGGTCCACAACGCTTAGAAGAACGATCGGATGAACAACAACTTTGGTGATCGGTTCCTCTGGTCCAGGCATTGTGATTTCACAGAGAAAAATGCAATAATGCAACTTTTAATTAACTCTAAAGATGGCGGATGAGTTGACAAAAAACTCGATTCAGGGTGCGCGCGGTTTGCACAATCCAACCGGTAGGTACTTCATATCATCCAACCGGAACTTGTAAATCCCATGAGGCCTTGTAAGTTCCCCTGCTTCCTCTTGTTACAGTGTTCTTGTTTATACGGCAACTATGGGTGACTTTAGAACACTTCTATTGGAAATCTCCAACGAGTTAACAATTTCAGATCTGGCCATGTTAAAATTTGTTTGTGGAGATGTGATTCAAGCAGGTGCTGCTGAAAAAATAACGCAGCCTTTTGAACTGTTTAGTGCGTTGGAACAGCGTAATATGCTGTCGGAAGAAAACCGAGATTTCCTCGCCTCAAAACTGAGCGCTATAAATAAAAAAAGGTTAAGAAATAAGCTGTTAGGAATACAAGGTACGAAGTTCCTTAAGTAAATGCATGTGCTTGTCTACTTTTGCAATGTATTGATTGCTCTGAACTGTGAAAATGATTCGATTAATCTTGCAGCTCAATCCAGTATATTTTCTTGCGTCCCGTACAGAAGTGTCTGTGGCATGCGTGGAAGGAGTTGCACTTACTAAAATACGTATTTGAACCTGATATTACTTCGCGGGGTATCTAAGAGTTCAACTGTTATGACTGTATGTGAAAGACACAACTTTTTTAAAATTTCTTTGCAGAAGATACCCCGGGCCCTGTCGACACCACCATTTTTAACCAAGCTCAAAGTAAGAACGTTAAGATTATAAATAAGCTTTAATTGATTTTAAAATAATGACATGTGTTAATCAGTAATAATTATATAAAGCTGGTCTTATTGTCCATTGAAACCATTTTCCCTGTTCTGTCAGATTGGCTTAATATGTCACCACCTAAATTTTGGTGGAGTCAGCTACTGTCATGTTGGAAAATTAATTTTCCTGCAGTTGTGCACTGTTGGAAGTATCAACATTAACTCATGGGAACTTGCAAACTTTTAATGACGGTGCCTACTAATTAAAGATATTTTTGCCTCGGTGTATGATTATGGAGAAAATGTAGAACTTAACAAGTGTTATTGAAATCCAAAAAGGATATTGGAGGTAACCACGCATTTTTCAAAGATAATTCATGAATAATATTTGTAAAAAGCTTTAAAATACAAAGCAATGTATGACGTTCTTTCTCAAATTGAAGCCCTATTATCTCTCACAAATGCATGATTACCCTCAATTTTCTTTTTGGATACCAAGAGTACTTACTAAGATCTACTTTCTCCGGATAGTTTTAAACCACGCAAAAATGTATGGCCTGTATTGGTAAGCATCACCAATAGAAAACCAGAGAATATCGAGATGCGCAGAATGTATGGGCAATAACAATAGTAGGCACCATCCTTAAAGAAGGACATTGTTCTGGGGATGTCATTAGTTCATTATCTTTTTCATATTTTTCTTAGGGTGAGGGTTAGGCAAATAGTAATTTCATAACTGATAAATGAAAAAATGAATGTTACTGTTAGGAAAACAGTAGATATAACTTACATTATTATTGGTGCATGAAATCTTAGTTTGATGATAATGATGATGTCATATTCAGTGTAGCTTATCTGCACATGCTTTTGGCAGTGTTGGAGGACACCCTTCCTCATATTACTAATTTATCATTGTCATAATGGTACTAATTCATTTTCCTTTTTTATCATCATGCTTGTTATTTTGTAACCTGTCCAGAGGTGAATAATAGCTCAATAATGACTTTGAAAGGATAATGAAGGGGACAGTAATCATGTTAAAATATTTGTTTCAGATCAACCTGGCCAGTATGTACCTCCCAACTTTGACACTAATCAAGTTTCTGATACCCTTTATCATGATCTTGCGGAGGACGTCAGCTCAAGCTGGAAAATGCTAGGCAGACGCCTTTCAATTTCCGAAGCTGTCTTGACAAACATTGACATTGAAAATCGACGTGTCGTTGAAAAGGGCATGGCCATGTTTAATGAATGGAAACGTAGATGTTCCAACCGCACAGATGTGAGAGTGTTGAGAAATGCTCTTGAGAAAATAGGAAGGACAGATCTTTCAGAAAAAGTGAGAGGTACTTGACAGTGTCAAACAAATTAGGTTTACGTTTCCTTCTGCTCTTGTTTTAGTGGAAGATTGTGTGTATTATAGCTTTAATTTTGATTAGCAAGAAACTTGATGAGCACTTGTAATATTATTAGTACCTTAAGGACGTTCGCGCGAAAATGTTTCAACATTGATTTTTTTCTGAAACTTTAACCACTGTAAGATAATGAGTTAGTTATGTCAGAAATGTAAAAAAAATGGGGGGTCACCGACTTCGTTTTGGAGAGAACATGCCCGGAAAAACACCCAAAATGTGACAAAATCGGGCTTCGTTAGTGAATAAGGCCAGTGTCTGTAAATCCAAATATATTGCAATTAAATCTTTGAAGTGAAATCTTCTCTGCTAAATATTGTTTAAGTGGACTTTTTAAGTGAATTTAGTCAACTGGTGAGGTTCCTTAAAGATCAAGTTCGCAGTCAGCGACTACAGTTTCACGCGCCTTGCAGCCGCAAGATGGCAGGATTTGATGTCCCGTGAGCAGAAATCTTGAAATTTTTTTAACTTCCCACATTGATTTTTTGTTCATTTTTGGACAACGTGGAGATAATAATATTGTAAATAAAATCCGTTTCTGGAAAGAAAAATAGGGGTCACCGAACGTCCAAGAGCGTTAAATCCAGGCAAAGCTATAGCAATGGCCTTTTGCCCTATCATTTCTCATTTTATGACTTAGCGCGCGCGCTCGTGTATGACGTGGCGTGTGCATTTGCGTGCGCAGTAAGGATGCCCAGAAACAATTGGCGCGAACGTCCTTAAAGTTACCGACATTCTGTGGTTATGGGGGACTTCTTGAAAGCCTGGTTACTATGTAACCATACTTAAGATCACTGATTACAATTTGGAAAACAATGCAACTGAACAGTTTTTTGCACTCATACTCTGTCACTGAAAAAAGATTGATTAATTATGCATATAGGTATCAGTATAAATGTACATGTTAGTATCTGTAGAATTGGAATGGAAACCAAAGTTCTGCAAGATGTGTCTTTAGCTGGTAATGTAGTTGTAACATTTTTAGTGACCAAAATGTGTTCATTCAATCAGCAAAGGTCTGTGATCATCTTGAAACCAGGGTGAACTTTACTGTGTTGACGCTAATGAAAATAAAATTAATGCAATGTTGTTTTTTGACATTAAGTATAATATTATTTGACCATTATAAGAAACAGATCTAGAGGAATATCAATTCCCTCTTTTAGATGAAATACATGCAAAACAGCAAATGCAAATGGCACCACAAAATACTGAAGCAGGTTTGTATTAATTAATTTCATTGATTTCTGTCATGTTTGTGCTATGCTTCGCTTTGGTGTATTTTACATACATACATAAACATACATACTTAATTGACTGCTCCCCGTAGGGGCTTTTCAGGGTCAATGAAACAATGAACGAAACAACAACTGTTAAGAATCTCAACTGGCTGGAGGCAAACCAGTTGGCTATTTACAAGTGCAGCCATGAAATTGAACCAGGGACTACCAGGAACCAATTCAATGAGTGGTCAGAATGAGTCTTGAACCAGGGAACTCCGGATCTCGAGGAAAGCGCCCTAACCACTGGGCCACACTGCCTTGTGGGTCTTCACCTATTTTTTGTTCAGTAAAGTTGTACTCCACTAGGAAAGAATGGGTCTACTTACACTAAAATCTGTCTGCTTTAATATCAGGGGATGTCCTTGCCTCCCATAGTGGTAAAAGGAAATTCACTTCCTCTGTCCTATTTGTTGAATGAATGAATGAATGAATGTATTGTTGACCACTCCCCTAAGGGCTTTTCAGGGTCAATAAACAACACTGTGGGGGACTTTGCCAGACTGCTGAGGCAGTCTGTGCCCCAAGCACAAAATGAGAAAGAGACCACCACACTGGGGACTACATCTCCACGGTCTTCTACTTTTCTTGATCACCATGTGTGGGTTCTTTAACATCCCAAGCAAGTGATGTGTGATGGGGCCTATGTTTTACCATTCCTTTTCCGAGAAGAACAGAAAGTCAAACCATTTGCAGACGTCATTGCAAAGACAGCACTTTCTCCTCAGTTATTTAAAGACCCTGGGTGTTGGTCCAGCCGGGGTTTTGATCCTGCGACCCCGCATGGTAGTCTGATGCTGAACCAACTGAGCCAACTGGTCAGCAGTTATAGTGTAGTTGATGAATTACCTTTATGTAAGGTTCACCCCCATGCACTCAGCATGCAGGGCTGTCAATAAATTTGAAAGTAGAAGGCTTATACTTAAAAGTAGGCAGCCATGATAGTGAGCTTGGCACAATTGACTGAGGATGGAAAAACATTCTTTCTCGGATGTTATGTTGTCAGATTAAGTGCAAAACTGGGAATTACAGTGTATTCAGTTAAATGTTCCAGCCATTCCATACCATTCGTATGAACGATCGAGTGCAAGCAGTTTTGTCGTGATTTCTCATGTTAAATCATCATAAAATATGCTGTCAATTCCACTCAAAACGGGTAGAAGAATGCTTTAAATTTTCTTTTATGATAATTTAACAAGATTTTTCGTCTCAACTGGTGGTAAAATGGGACGAAAGTGGCCGACTGAAGATGGCTTACTAGGCGGTGGTTTTTTCTGGCTACTGGCCCCTACTGGCCCTTACTGACAACCCTGTGCACTTCTCAAGGTTTCCAAAGGGCAATGCTGGGGGTAATAAATGCTTCTTGAGGTTTATGTATGCTGTTTTGTAGATGGTGTTGCAAAAAAAAAAAATGTAAGAAACAGCCATCCCTACCTATCTTCTTTCTCCTTGCTGAAGAAAAAAAAAGAAAAAAAAACAAACTTGTAACAGTAATTATTATAAAAAGAAAATAAAAAATAACAATAAGTGTCTTGCTAATCGCCGTTGCAAGCACAGCAGCGATGCAGCTCAACTATGTTGAACCGAAAGCATACAATTGCGCCTCTGACTGCCACTATACGGTCCATGTATGACCTTTGAGCACAGCTTACAGCCAACTGGAATCAGCTGTATGCTGGTTTTTGCCGAGGGAGGAAAACCAGAGAACCAGGAGAAAAAACCTCCGAGCAGAATAGAGAACCAACACAAACTTAACCCACTTTTGGCATCAGGTCCAGGAATCAAACCTGGACCACATCAGTGGGAGGCGAGTGCTCTCACTGCGCCAACCCTGCTCCCTTCTGTCTTTAAGAAGGATGATGGTGCACTAAAATAAGTGAATTTTTAAAGAAATTTGTTGTAATTCTTTTACTTTACTGGTTTATTCTGTGACCTTACTTCAGTACATGCAGGTATTTCAAGTGAAAGACAACCATTTCCAAGTTTACGTGACTTGCAACAAGCTATACCTCTTGCACCACCACTGCACACTGTCACAAGTACTGGTCAGCGTGAAGCACAGGAGCAAAGTGAACCAAGTTCAATGTCTGACTCTGCAAGTTCTCCCACACGTATTCCCCATTTTGGAGGAATACTTCCTGCTCCAGAAAGGTTTGAGCATCCTTTATTAACAATATTTGTGTAAGTACTT